>NC_135414.1:15718792-16318792 GCF_051991245.1 Festucalex cinctus | reverse complement strand
TACGATCTTTTTAAACAACCTCCCAGTATAATCTCCACTATGGGATTAGGAGAAGCAAGAGGATGAAAGTTTATGTTTACACCAGCACAATCCCCGTCCGATTAGGCTGAAAGAAAAGACCAATGCCTTAGATGCCTTCATGGCCAGGAGTTGTTTGGCTTCCTTGGGTGTTACTGGGAGTACTGTCTGTTCAATCCTTTGTGGATGGATGTGATGAAACTGGATTAAAAGATTCTTATATTTATCGATTGGAATGCGTGTGTGTGTGTGTGTGTGTGGGGGGGGGGGGGGGGTGTTATACAACATGATGCTCAGTTTCGTGCATGGTGTGTAGGATTTGGGATTAAGATGTCAGAAGTTCTTTCTGTATTCATGTGAGAGTTGATAAAGGATTTAAAACATTTGGAAATTGGATAGAATTTTTCAGGAATAGTGTGACTCTTGAGTGTGGAGTGCATTACATTTCAAAATGCATCTTTGGGTGATACATGTAACAACAAAACAACACAAACATGCACAAGAATTATTAACTCATTCACTCCCAGCCATTTGGACTGAAGCAACCCCCTCTGCTCCCGGCTGTTTTACTGGATTTTGACTTGATTTTGCAAGTCCAACAGATGTGTTCTTATTGCTATGAAAAAACATGGAACCTACCAAAGGAAAGATTAGAGTCTGTTCTTTCATCAGGAAAAAAATATATAATTGTATCTGTTTCCATTTTGCAGCAATTAGCATTAGAATACAGATTAGTTTAATCAATATTCACATTCCTGGTGAAAACACCGGCAAAAAAAAAAAGACCTTGTTGCAACATGGCCCTGGCTGATCTCTTTACTCTACTGCCACCTACTGGACGTTTATATATATATATATATATATATATATATATATATTTTTTTTTAATTCAAATATATATATATATATATATATATATATATATATATATATATATATATATATATATATATATATATATATTTTTTTTTTTTTATTTTTTTTTTTATTATTTTTTTTTTTATTTATTTATTTATTTATTCCGCTAATTACAGAAGCCCAATGCGAATGATTTACATTGAAATGAATAGAACAGTCAAATTGACGGGTGTGGAGCTAAAGTAGTAATTGCTGCTAAATATTTTTCTATTTTTAATACAATAAAATGGCAGTGCAGTAATGATATATATACAGAGAGAGGAAAAGCCAAAAACCCTGGACCATCGTTGATCTATGTAAACAGAGTAACAACAAATCCAATTTTGAAAACAGCCAAAATGACGGCTCTGGGAGATCTAGTGGTTAATTAAGCCACCTATTCTGCATCAAAGCCTTCTGTATGCTCATGACAAAAACAAAAAAAAACAAAAAAAAACGTATAAATATGTTTTTGTGTTTGAATTGGTTAAAGTTAATGAATAAAACTAGGCATATTTGATACCACTTATTTTCAGACCAGTGTCAGTGAGAAGAATCAGCATTTGAGTAGTCACAAATATCAATAACAAATAGCAATAGCACTAGTACTTTTGATACATAAAATTTCCTAAAAGAAAACAATGATAATTTTAAACAAATACCTATATATCCCAATATGGCAATTTTACTTGACACTGCATGAAATGAATGGCATTTTTCTATTCTTATAGTCACATTTCTAGTTCCTTTTCGTCAACTAAATAAATAATAAACCACCCCACCTTTGTTTTGTTTTGTTTTGTTTTGTTTTTCAAAAACAAATATTTTTGGCAGGTGAAATTAATCAAGGGCTGCCAGTTGAGCATCCCTATGTTAGACTTGACACACAATTTTGCACCCATTTTATGGGATTTAAGTAAATCAGATCCTCAGTGTTCAAACAAGTGCAATCCCAAAAGCGAACAAGCTTTAGCTCAAGCTGCGTTTATCCTTATTTTACCTTTTGAACCCAATAAGGCTCTATAATGCAGTACATACTGTACTGTAACAGAGTTGACCATAACATTTGAATGGATAATGTGTTTGTGAGCAGAAATGAGAGATTTCACACTCACCAATATATGTTAGGGATGCACCGAAACAAAAAGGAAAATAACAAATGAGAAATGCTTGGTCGAAAACACAGAAATTGTTCCAGTTTTTATTATTTTAGCTTATGATTATTTTTAGCATTAATGATTACGACTATGTACTTACCTAACTAAAGTCAAGGCATTGCAAATGCCAATGTTAAATAATAAAGAAATTAACTAGGAAGGTCGGATTTGTCTCACCTGGATTGTACCAGTTCTGACCTCAAAGCCATTCAGGCAAACAACAAAGATGGTCGATTCCGAAGCATTGTTTGTTGTTCATTCCAAACACGTGTTACATGAACCTTTGTCAAATTAAAATAACAATAAATCAAGATAAGTATCTGTTTAAAATCTTGTAGATTAAGTTTTGCCATTCACGGTCTGTCTTTCCATGGGGGTCGCCATTGACGAATGATGTCAGATTGAAGCCAGTCTCATACACTCATTGACCCGCCACCATGTCATGTAATTATCACGTTTGTGCTGTGTCATTTGTGTTGCAACTAATTGATGTAATCAGCAGCCTATGAGAGTCGTCCACAGTCTGTAAAGGGAACAGCTGAAGTCATATTCTGTTTGTCGGACGATTCATCTGCTTGCCTCCACAGCCCAATGAATGATAGTTAGCTAATAGCTACCTAGCTCCACGTCTTTTGATCCACGATGCCTTCTCTCCGTTTCTGGTCTAGTTTTCGCTACCTCGTCTAGTTGTGAGTATGTTTAGCGCAAACCACTTAGTTAATGCATTCCATGTTTAACGTTTGGCCCTGGCTAATGCAAGAACCTTTGTTCTTTGGTCATGTCACTGTTAGCCTTGATGGTTGCTTCACCTTAAGTTGAAAATTTGTGTTACAAATAAATAATTATCAAAACTATTACAGTATTTGCGTGTGGGTTTTTAGGATCCAACTCCTGCCTGAACATAACAGTAATTATCACAACAAAGTTGGTGTTGGACTGGATTGTATATTCTATATTTATATTATATACCAGCATTGATCTGCCAAAACTTAAAGGTTTATTCAATATTGTGCAGTAGTTTTATCCAATATTACTAGTGAAATACACAAAGCTTTATTTGGATTGCGGTTCAGCCCAGTTTGCGAGGTTGTAGAGCACAGAGTGAGCTTGGGGATTACAGGGCCTCGGAGAAAATGAGAAAAGATGAAAAAGCAAATAAATATATTAAGGAAAGAGAAAAAGATGAGTTTGAGTGGGACATGAATTAAGAGAGAGACAAAAATTTAATCTAATCTAAAAACATAATCCTACAAATGTCGCTCTCATGGACACCATTCGCTAGTGGGCAGAATCAGACAGCACTGACCTGGCCAACTCCGATTGCAAACATAGTGCAGGATTTCAAACACAACCAAAATGCAACCTCCCTCTCTCTTTATATCAGGCAAATGTTTGAATTTTAGAAAAGGTGTTTCAGTGTTCGGTGTTCAGTCTGTGTGTTGTTGCACGTTGGGATGGGACATTTTTACTCCTGGAGCTTCCACTGGCCACCATGGGCTCAGCCTGTTGCAGAGGTGGGTGTCTCGTGTTTTCAACTTGTGTTTGTATGTGTGCGGGTGTGCGTTTGCTTCATGATGGGGCCCATATTCCGGGTTTTTACTATCATTGTGGGGACCACTTGTCCGCCATGTTTTTCCGCATGGATCGTACGTGTAGGCTACAAATTCTCACAGGTGCGCGGTCCAGAAAATGTGGACAATGTGTACACCATTCGCAGTGGCGTGGTCGCATGGAGCCGTGCGGACCTCGCGGTAGGGATGGGTACCTTTCACATTTGAACCGATACTGTTCCGATACTCGGTACCTGGGAATCGATACCGGTATCATTTATTTATTTATTTTTTAGCCATTTTATTTATTTATTTATTTGGATGTAATAAATCTTCATCATTGTTTATTTAACAGTAAAAAAAAAAACTAATAAATTTTACAATTTCTTTACAATATATAAACCTTGACAAATAACACAAATGTAAAATTTAAAACAAATGAATAATAATAATTATTATTAAACATCCCAAAAATGTAAGAGTCCTATTAATTTTAAGTTGTCGGAAAAAGAGAGACGAAATGTAGATGAAAGATTTTTTGAAATAACCATAAAATGTCCATGAAATTGCCAAAAATGGCAGAGAATTGAATTTAAAAAAAAGGAGAAAAGAAAAACTGTATTAGTAAACATAAAACAAAACTAACTATAAAATGTCCAATAACAAAAGAAATCCTGGAAATTACAAACATATATATATGTATATATCTCAAAAAGTACATGAAAAAATAAAATAAAAACAAATAGCCATAAAATGGAAAAAATAAAAAGGTAGACGAGAGGCTGAAAATTGTGCAAATTTTTTTTTGCCAAAAATGTCAGAAATTTGACACGTCAGAAAAGTCTGAAAATGTATGAAAAATTTATTCTGAAAAATTGGGTATAAGAAAATGAATCTCTTGGATGATGCATATTTTTGTGTTGTGGGGCAGCGCAAATTAGGTCTTGGGTCCTCAGTACATTAGACTGTTCCGCTCATCGAAATGTTCAAATGTTTTGCGGCTCCAGACAGATTTTTTCGGGGGTACTTATTTGGCCTTAAAATGGCTGTTTTGACAGTAAAGGTTTCTGACCCCTCTTTTTGAGGATGGGTGGCTGCCATGCTAAAGGCTCTGGCCCCATAGGCCCATGGGCAAGAGCAAGGGATAGAGAGGAGACCACAGTTGGAAGGCACAGCAGGATTTTTGTATGATGCAGGACTTGACTGGGTGCCAGCGGCGATGGATGATTGTGAGAGTAGTGTGCTTCCATTGCTAGCAGCAGATGAGGATGCAAGCAGTGAGTTTTGTCCATCCTAGATAGCCCAACAAGGTCTTCATTACAGTAGTCCAGATGGAATGTCAGAATTGTCTGGAAATATGTTTTAAGTAGAAAAGTGCAGATTTGATGATATATTTGATGTGGGAGTGAACGTAGAGGATGGAGTCCATGATGACACCCAACGATATCGAGGAAAGCGCTCTAACCAAAGTAATGCTGCAGGAGGCATAACCGTTAGCTCAGTTTTGCTACTGTTCAGTTTCAGGACAGAGATTTCTTAATGGAAATTGGAGTTGGTGTTGAGTAAGTGGGTTGCAGCATTTCCCTGCAAATGTGATTGTCACTATGAGGTGGCAGTATGCAATATATCCGCATTTGAGTGCATATCAGATTAGTGCAGATTAGTCTGTGTTCTATTAGCCTGAGACTGGGGCACAGACAGCCTGACAGAATTAGTGGATCCATGCCTTGTCGAGAGGTTCCATACAGATCAGCTGAGATTTTAGTTCTCGTTGGGTTTATTTCTGCAAATTTGCCCCTATTTTATGTGGAAAATAAATCAATTAGTTTATGCGCGAATAAGAATCAGAAATTTTCTCTAGGACTAATAAAATAATTGGATGCAGATATAAAGAGTAGTTGTGTATGTGTACAGTACATGCAGTATATTGTTCAGTATGTGAGCCTTTCCTTTCCGAATACTGTTTTTATTTTTTTCACATTCAAATTTTAAACAGAGATCCACTGTATGATTCAAAAATATTCCTTCTGTATCGATTGCAAATTGTTTTTCATAACCTTTAGCAAAAGAATTGCCGGTCACGGCAAAAATAATCACTGCCAACTGTTTGGTCCAATACAACATCTGTCCATCCGGCTCTATTGCATCGATCAACTCCAAATCTATAAATCTATTCATATTTTTTGACAAAAGTATTCTTCTTTGCTACCAATATTGCGAGCTACAGTACATAGCTGTTGTCACTGTGAAAGTGGCAAATTATTCCTTTATTGGGTTGAAATAAGATAGTCAGCAACAAGCATTGGCCGACTAATCCAAACAATGTCCAGGTTTTTTCTTTTTTTGAAAAGTCCGCCTTGAAAATGAATTTAATGTGCTGTTAAAATACCACTCGAATAGATCTAAAAAAAAAAAAAAAAAAAAAAAAAAAACAGAGGATGGAAAAATGCTGACATCCACCAAGGCCATCCACAAAGAAATGAATTTCCTTTGTCCTTGAGGAAGTTGTAAAACTTAAAACCGGCCGATAATCGTGACAAATGAAAATTTAATTTAAATGAACAAAGAACAATAGAAACTCAAATCACAAATGAGTTAACTACAAAACCACACTGATCACTTCAAGCGTACTACACAATTTGTTAAAATGTCATTTAAAGCTACTGAACGCAGAAAAATCCCATTTCTAATCGCAACTGCCGCCTGTTGACGAAAAATGAAACTGCACACCCCCTTCTTCACAAACACAATGCGCTACTGGCGTCAATACTGCAGACTTAGGGCAGGAAATTCAAACCCGAATCCAGTCTGAAAACTATTGGCCAGAGGCTTGCAGGAGTACCAATTGTGAACAGCTAAGGTGTTAATCTATTAATTAATTAGAAGATGTTTATGTCATAAATGGTCTAAAAAGGCTATGGGGTATATGCCACGGAAGAGACGGGACGTGATTTTGCACATCAGTTTGTTTCCGGTCCGGGTTGCGAACGCAAGTAGTTTAGTAGACCGTGATCAATGAGCAATTTCTATATTGATGTAATAAAAGTCATTTCAGTGGTGCCCTGTACTTGTCTCTCTTTTTGCAATGTGGCTCAGCCAGGTTGTGCTTGTCAAGTTGAGGGGAACGGCCTCAACTTTTTCACCTGGAAATATATGGAGCGTGTTACTCTGCATTTATGCTGCATTACCATTTCCTGCATATATAAAGAACACCTAACATGACAAACTTAGTTTGACAAGCTGCTTACTGAACGGGTCGTGGAACTCCTCATTAAATAAAGCAGTTTCTTTGAACATGGCCACAAAGTAAGTAAATTACTAGTCCATAAAATACTTCACTTTTTAGCATCAAATCAGATCCCTGAAATTTATACACCGTCTGGAACCTCGTTGGACACCCGCGTAATTAACTGGAAGTTCAAGAACTTTTATCAGTCCCTATACACTACAGAAATGGTAACCGCTATGCGTGAACTGGGCAGTTGCTTCCACTCCCTTGCTTTATAGATGAACAGGAACACCCAATTACGATTGAGAAACTGTCAAGCTCAGTTCAATGTCTCGTTTTATTTTCATTCAGAAACCAGGCCTGATAAATACACAACCAGGTGTCATAAAATGCTTCTTCGGCTCACATGACTCACCAACTTCTAGAAACTCACCTGGAAGCTATCCTCTCATCTATTTTTCTTACAAACCTGGTTTATTAAAAGCAGACATTATTTGTAAACATACACTCATTGTTTAATATCATTTGCAATCCATCTGCTCCTGATACTGACGCCTCCAAAGTGCTAGTCTCATTTGACAAATGGAAAGCGATTGGCAATATTTCTTCCACGGCAATAAATTTGGAGTTGGTCCCAAATTTGATTTCTGGATTTAACATCTCCCCCACAAGCCTCTGTAGGACCAACAAGTCTCATTTGGACTTCTTTCCCTTAGAAATGTCAATGCACCAAGGCTGTCCTTTGAGTGCCCTGTTTGTCCATCCCATAGAACCCCTCACAATTTCATTACTTTTACAAGCCCTTCATTAAGTCGCACACTATGACACGCAAATCAACTTTTTTTTTTTTAAAGAACTTTTTATCTAATGCTAGACTTAAATAAGTTGAGCTACACTATGTTTGCTCAATCATGTTACATTTGAATGCAAACGAATCTTAAGTGTATGAAAAACATGATTTGGTGCAAGCTACATACTTGTGAGAACTTTCTTAAACTAACAGATATTCATAACAATTGTTTATGAATGGGGGTGTTTACAAGTTAGTATAGTAGTACAATTATTATTATTATTTTTTTTATGATTGGACCCTATGCTCATCACATCCACATGAATATTGTAACACATTGTGAGACAATAATGAATACTCGATTTCCAGCTAAGCATTTCATGGTTTAGCAGTGCAGTCAAGCTATTAACATGGAAAAATAAAAATAAAAAATCACTTGGCATAATGCAGACTGCATAATAGGCTGCTGAGTTTTTCAGTTAAAAAAAAAAAAAAAAGTCAGAATGAAAGAATGTACAGTCAGGGTGTGTGTAGAAGATTATTGTTGTATTGCTGCTCTCCATACAGCTGTAAGCTTGTCTAAGAATGATGGACAGATGGGCATATAGACCATCCTCTGCCACTCTGTGGTAATCCAACAGACAACTGTCTTGACCACACTTGTAAATACACTCACAAACAAATTGTCTGACACGCACGCACACACACAAAATTTGTTTCTTTCACTTCTATTTTCAGACTTTCTAGCAAATTAGATTCTGGACTTTGTACGACAGAAAATGACTTCAGAAAAACATCAGTTTAGCGAGCACACAGCAGAGTTTTGACACATCCAAGGTTACTTTGCTGCCAAAGGAACAATTTTGCCATGGATTAAGTATTTTTTATCGCTTTGCTTGAGATAAATGTGACCTACGACTGAGACACAGTCACACTTTTCCAGAGATTTAACTTGAAGGTGATGAAAATTAAACTTGAAATTATTGATGCAATGACAGTGACTTGCAGTGCCTGAGTGCTTCAAAATGGGGGGAAAAAATGGTTAGTTGAAGTTATAAGGTGTCAGTATTATCATGTCATTCACTCAAGTTTACTATCACTGAAAATTAAGATCCTTTATTTACAGTACGCGTTTTCTTATTTGTCATTTATGATTTAGACGTTCAAAGTTAATTTAAATTGGTAGTTTAAAGCAACAGATTTGTGGTGTTTAACCCTCATCCTACCATGCTATTTTACACCTTAATCTTACTTGTATGGTGTCTGTTTGGACCACAATACTTTTTTTTTTTTTTTTTTTTAAATTAAAGTTTATAAAGACAATATTACTAGATTATTTTTGCTCACAGTATCTTTTATTCATAACATCAATACACTAAAGGGCTTAGGGCATAAAGAACATACTTAAACAATGAACACTTAATTAACCAAAAAAATATCCCATATAGAGAAACAATGCCACTAAATTCAAATTTTGTAGTTGCCGATCTTTACAACTGCCATCATGCAAAAACACACTTGTCCATAACATGTGATTATAGATTATAGAGTGTCAGAGGTCTCGCCAAGAAAGTTCAGGCACATTCATTACAGACTACTTGCTGCTTGCTGTGGTCTGAGCACACAGCATGTTTACATTGTACACATTCAAGCCTGACCTTCCTGTCCTGCACTGTAAACAACAAAAAAAACCAAAATAAAATAAAAAAATAAAAAAAATAAAACTTGTTTTTACGGGTAAAACCCGGCAGCTGTGGTTACCAGGGAAATTCAGTAAAAAACAATTTTTAAAAATACAGTGGAAATGTGAACAACTTGTCACCATCACACTGCGCTGAGATCGAACCAACAACCTCAGGGGTGCATGGCGACCACTCTACCACTAACGGTTAGTGACTAACCCATGCTAACCTGCTGTTGTTAAGATGACACTAAATGACTGTTGAAACAACAATTTTAAAAAGGCTTACTATATAGTACACTGTATAGTAAAATCATGTGTAAAAAAAAAAAAAAAGTTTTTACAGAACAAAACCTGGAAGCTGTGTTTACCAGAATAGTAAAAAAAAATGCTGTGCAAATACAACCTTGCAGATCAACTTGTATAGCATTTTTTAAAGTTGTAGATTCAACAGTCATTTACTGAGCTGAACAACAACAGGTCAGCTTGCACCCCCGAGGTTGTTGGTTTGATCCCAGTGCAGTGTGACGGAGTTAAAGATCCATGAGCAAGGTAATCTAAGTCTGGTTGTTTCTGATCCTGTAAAATTAGTTAAAACACAAAACACTTTGAGGACCTTGTAAGGTAGTAAAGCGCTATGCAAATGAAGTACCATTTTCCAAGTACATGCTGCTTTTATACTATTCTGTTCTGTAAAATTTACATACAGATGACGTTTATTGTACATTGAATCCCAGTAAAAAATCTTCTGAAGTGTTTTTGTTCCCTGAACTCTCTTAGCTACCATGACTACAGATCACATCTTGACCAGAGATGAAGATGATTACACAAGATTCATCGTCTATGGTTATCTTGTGGGTTACTAGTACTACATAATACATAATATGTGTGTGCATAAACCAAAGTCTTAACTCGTTAGTATTTCAACTTCAGAGTGCTTTTTGAATAATTGTTCAAGTAGCTAAACGTTAATGTGGCATGTTGTAAAAATCGTTTGATTTAATGCTTTGAAGATTAGTTGTTTGGGACTGTGACAAAATTCTCAGCCTACAAAAAGGTATTTAGATAGTTTCCCATAGACTTCCTATTGGATTTTGGCCAAATACTTTTAGTACAGTCAAAATTGGTTATCAGTCTTTCTGAATAATATGTTTAGATGTGCATATTAATAAATGATGATGACAACTCTAATCTATTCATTTATTCAAATGCTCCTCCTCTTTTTCTCTGGTCCATGTTATTTTTGGCTGCATGTGGCGGAGCAGAATAAAACTAGATAACCACATTTTATTCACTCTGATGCCAACATGTTGTTTTTTTTTCACTTGGCATAATGGGATCGATCAATTTAACTCCAACGTTTTCCCCTTACTTATTAAAGGTTTACATTTTACTGTGGAAATCTTGTTAGTAAATCAACATGATAAAGGCCCTATTTTGGTGCCCATTCTAGCAGTGCAAGTGAAGTTCAAAGCGGAGGAAGAAGATGCATTTGTGCTGTTGTGGGAGGGAACGTAACGACTTGTTTGCCATCCAATTTTAAGCGTCTCCTGCCATTCCCTTTTCCCAATTCAACGCAGCGAGGCACACGGTCGACATGGCATGTAGATGTGCGAGATGGGTGCACATAAAAGAAACTGCAAGATGACCTCCACTTGCAGAGGTCGTAAGTTTGGCCGCCTTGAAATGGGCACTTGGAGAGCCCCGATTGTGTGACAAACCCCACACCCATCCACCCATATAGCTTTAAGATGAGAGATGAGAAAAGTACTAACAATCTCTATTTGAGTAAAAGTACAATTCCTCGTGTCAAAAAACAACTTTGGCATAAGTATAAGTACTCACTCAAATAATTACTAAAGTAAAAGTAAAAAAGTACAGGCTCTGAAATGTACTTGACATGTAGAAGTAAAAAGTATTTTTACCGGATGTTTCCTCCTATGTCTTTTTAAAAGATATTAGCTAATGGAGCAAAAATGAGTAGTAAAAAGTAAGTAAAGTAGTCTAAAAAATAAATACTCGGGAAAGTGCAAAGTACTGATGAAATCTACTCAAGTAAAGTAACAAATTATTTCCCATCTCTGCCTAGTCTGTTGTCATATTTATGAATGAAGTACGATGACATCAACCACACAAGTCTGCAGAGCTAACAATCTTTCTGCCTGCGCCACAACTTAGACCTGATTTTAGCTGGTCTATATTCTAGACTACTTTCTGTCAGCAAATCATCAGGCGTGCCAGGGATGTTTGGTAGCAAGTGCCCTTTGTGTGTGATCTACCAAGTTCCCAAACATCAACAACTTCATTTGTTAGAATATGATTTTCATTTATGTGCCACATGATCAAGAACAGTCATGGTATTTGTGTACAATCTCAACTAGTTTGGATAGCAAGGCTGGAGGACACTGTGAATACACTTGGAGGTTGTACTGTATGACAACACGTTTTGCATGTTGTCATCTGGTGTGTGGGTCATAGGTGAGCTCATTTCTTGGTATTTTCTTATATATGGTGTATTGAGGACAACATATTGGAGACAGCTTCATGGACCAGCCATCATTACCCAGTCAACGTGAAGTCATGAGAGCGCAACAAAACAACAAGTGCACACAAGTCATTTGAATGCGCATTTCGTCATACAGTTGGTGTATATACTGGTGTGCATGTGTAGCTTTAATGATATATGAAGCCACCCCCCTCTGAGTTGCTTAGCAACACCAAGGATTTGTTTCATGGAGAAGCTGCTCACCAATCCATCGCTTGTTCACACACTTTTGCTTCATCTTCTGCTCCTCAACCGAGTAATATTTGAATGCAATATCCATAAATATTGGGACACAATTCTGATCTTTTTGTCTCTAAACAATACCAGAATGGATGGATGGATTGACAGAAGGACGGACGGACTCTATCTCGAACATGTGTGAGAGTGACACAAGAAAGTAATACCTAAATCAGTGGTGTCCAAGCTTTTTCATTTGAGGGCCACATACAGAAAATCAGAAGGACACAAGGGCCACATAATGTTATGAAGAGAAATTGTGTTTAGTTCTAAAAATTGTACAAATAATGTATTTGTGCTTTTGCATATTTAGAAAAATGCTAGAGTATGGCATTAGGGTTATTATAGTTTGGGAATTTTTAATTTTAGTTAGTTTTCACGGTTGTTCTGTATTTATTAGTTTTAGTTATTTAATAAATGTTTAGTTTTAGTTAGTTTCAGTTTTAGTTTTTTTTTTTTATTTTTTATGTGTATTACTTGTGCGCAATATTTAAAAAAAACACCATGGGAGCAACGTCATCTGAAGTGCTTTTCTATTGGCTGCTGCTAGATGACGTCACTTCTGTGTGACATACTTTCAAAACATCATTATTCCAGTTTATATCAAAATAAATCTACTAAAAATCACACCAAAGATTAAAACGAAGGACATTTTTGCTATAATTATAGTTTTAGTTAGTTTTGTAAACATAAAATGTAATTTCAGTTAGTTTTCGTTTTTTTAAAAAGCATTTTCGTTTTTATTTTATTTCTTTAACGAAATTGTTTTTTGAATTTTAGTTGTAGTTATTTTGTTAGTTTTATTGAACTAAAATAACCTTTAATAGCACCTGTGTTTTTCGACACCCTCCCTTCTTACTTTGACCATCTCCAAACATTTTTGTTTTTATTTTATTTGAACTGAGTCAAATGCCATTTTTAGCATATGTCGCGGGTCACTAAAAAATGGACGGCGGGCCGCAATTGGCCCCCGGGCCGTAGTTTGGATACCACTGACTTAAACAGATAAAATGTATTATGGACGAATATAAAACAATGGATTTGAAATATAAAAAGAAAAAAAAGAAAAAAAAAAGTGCTCTAACTTCTGATTTCCGGCTTTAATCCAGGGGTTTTACACCCAAATCAGATGAATTATGTATGAATTACAAATTGACAATTATAAATCAAAGTTTCAATTATTAATACTTGGATTTCAACTCTTTGCAGTCAATTAACAGCCTGAAGTCTGCAATGCATGCATAGACATCACCACATGCTGGATTTCCATCCTGGTGATACTCTGCCTGGCTTTTAATGCAACCAGCTTCAGTTCTTGCTTGTTTTGGGGGGCAATTTGCCTTCAGCTTTGTCTTTAGCAAGTAAAATGCATCCTTAATCTGACTTGACTGACTTGGCCATTGCAGAACATTACACTTGTTTGCTTTGGACTGTGGAAATGTGTTGTTACTGTATCACCCGCAAAAATGAGGGAACAATCTATCCATCCAACCACCCATTTAATACCGCTTATCCGAGGTTGGGTCACGGGGGCAGCAGCTTTAGGAGGGAAACCCAAACCTCCCTCTCCCCAGCCACTTTAACCAGCTCCTCCGGCGGGATCCCAAGGCGTTCCCAGGCCAGCCGAGAGACAGTCTCTCCAGTGTGTCCTGGGTTGTCATCGGGGCCTCCCGCCGGTGGGACATGCCCGGAACACCTCCCTAGGGAGGCATCCGAACCAGATGCCCGAGCCACCTCAGCTGGCTCCTCTCAACGCGGAGGAGCAGCGGCTCGATTCTGAGTCCCTCCCGGATGACCGAGCTTCTCACCCGATCTCTAAGGGAGAGCCCGGACACCCTACGTAGGAAACTCATTTCGGCCGCTTGTTCCGGGATCTCGTTCTTTCGGTCACGACCCACAGCTCGTGACCATAGGTGAGGGTTGGAACGTAGATCGACCGGTAAATCGAGAGCTTTGGCTTTTGGCTCAGCTCTTTCTTCACCACGACGACCCGATACAGAGTCCGCATCACTGCAGACGCTGCACCGATCCGCCTGTCGATCTCCCGCTCCATCCTACCCTCACTCGTGAGCAAGACCCCAAGATACTTGATCTCCTCCACTTGGGGCAGGATCTCAACCCCGACCCGGACATGGCAAGCCACCCTTTTCCGACTGAGTACCATGGTCTCGGATTTGGAGGTGCTGATCTTCATCCCAACCGCTTCACACTCGGCTGCGAACCGCCCCGGCCGCTTGATGAAGCCAACAGCACCACATCATCTGCAAAAAGCAGAGATGCAATACTGAGGCCACCAAACCGGAACCCCTCAACGCCTCGGCTGCGCCTAGAAATTCTGTCCTTAAAAGTTATGAACAGAATCGGTGACAAAGGGCAACCTTGGCGGAGTCCAACCCTCACTGGAAACGAATCCGACTTACTGCCGGAATTTTTGTGTATTTTGGTCTAATCACAAAAATATTACATTTGTGTTGACCTTTTGTAACAATTTTTGTATCCCACAATCAAACTTTTGGGGTAAAGTGGGAGAACTACAAACACAACAAGTTGATGTCATCATTTTGGATTTATGCCACCTGGAAGTACTGTATGGGTACTTCGCTGAGTGCTATTAATGTGACTGTCCACAAATTACACACGGACTCAGTGTGTGATTTTCAAGTTCAGAACAGTAAGATTTGTTGTGCGCTTATTTGTTGTGTGGCGAATGGGAGGTGTGTGAGAGGCGGGGCAATAGTTAATTCGCGCTTGAGTAAGTAACCGGGGGGCGCGTGTTAGTGGAAGGGGCGGTGCAGACTCTCCATGCAAGCAGGCAAGCAGGCAGGCAGGCAGTTGTAGAGGAAAGTACGAGCGGGATCATGGTTGCTGCTCGCCGCTCCTCTTGTGCGCGTTTTCGCTGTCCGTGGTGCTGAGGACAAGCGGACAACACACAACGTACGTGCACGTACCGGACATGCTCGAACTGGGAGTCGAGCAGCCAAGGAATCACAATGAAGTCGATCATCAATGCCTTAAAAAAGGAAGGTAGGACGTTTTATAACTTTGTGTACTTAATCGATAGATGTACAGCTTTCCACCCCACCATAGTGAGAAGTTACAGCTTTAAAGTTTTTATTGTTAGCTTACGTCTCAACGCATCGGTCAAGATGCCCTTTTTTTCTCGTTAAGATGTAGGTAGGTCGCTGCCTATTTAGGTTACGGTGCTTGAAAAATCCGCTAATTGACTTTTTTTTTTTTTTTTTTCTCGGACGAGAGAGGGAGAGCGAGACATTGGAGCAGTTTTTGGGTCACCGAAAGTGATTGAAAATTGAACTCCAAAGAGGAAAAACAGACACATACACCCCAAATACATAATTATGCTCTGTTCTCCTCAACCAAACGGCCCCCATCTGTCAAAGTGTAAATGCGAAAACGTGTTGGTGGTTTCACCTGCTGCTGGTGTCTCAATGACAGCGGCCCCGGGGCTGCATCTCGCTGATGAAAAAAAAAAAAACGTGTCAAGAATAGCTTGTGGAAAACACTAAAGTGAGTAGTTTTAAATTACAGTCAAAAGTTATCAAATTAAAAAACATTTATGAAGCATGTTTTAGATTAAAATGCATCACAATTGCTTTAAATGGGTAAAAATGTCACCCCTGAGCCCACGATATATATAAAAAATAAAAATAAAAAAAATAAATAATAATAATAATAATAAAAATATTGCATTAGGTTTTATATGGTGGCGGTGGTCGAGTGGTTAGCACGTCCGCCTCCCAGTTCTGAGGACTCCGGTTCGAGTCCAGGCTCTGGCCTTCCTTGGTGGAGTTTGCATGTTCTCCCCATGCCCGCGTGGGTCTTCTCCGGGTACTCCGGTCTCCTCCCACATTCCAAAGACATGCATGGCAGGTTAATTGGGTGCTCCGAATTGTCGCTAGGTTTGCTTGTGAGTGTGGATGGTTGTTTGTCTCTGTGTGCCCTGCGATTGGCTGGCAACCAGTCCAGGGTGTCACCTGCCTACTGCCCAGAGCCAGCTGAGATAGGCGCCAGCACCCCCCGCGACCCTTGTGAGGAATAAGCGGTCAAGAAAATGGATGGATGGATGGATGGGTTTTATATGGCGCTTTCTATTTTGCTTTTGCACACGTATTCGAATACAGTATATTGTTTATGTTTCAGCAGAATGTAGGATAGGTTTGTATTTGGTTTTAGGTTCATAGACAATAATTCTTCACTTAGGTGTGAATGTTTGGATATATGTGCCCTGCATGACAGGTGACTATTCCAGGTTGTGCCTCACCTCCCACAGCCAGGTGGGATCTGCTCCTTCACACCAGTGCTGGCTCTCTGTCAAAGATTTTGCTCTTTGAAAAGCTCATCGGCCATTCTTTCCATTATTCTTTGAGGGGGTCATGATTGACCTCAGGCATTTATTTATTTATTTATTTATTTATTTATTTATTTATTTATTTATGTGCCCATTGTAAAAATGGGTGCTTCTTCATTTTGGTCCCAGGCCAAGTCTCGTCTACCATGTTTGGGACCACATTGCGCCCCTCTGGGCGTTCCAGCAGATACAGTTGCCACGCCTCCAGCACATCTGGGAATTAGGTAACAAAAAGTAGACTGTGCTGGGTGTAAAAACTGGTGCATAATGTTTTTGTGCCAGGTCAAGTCTAGTTTCACGTGTTTGTGAATTTGGTGGACGCCAATCTTGTAATTTGGTGACAGACTAAATTTTAGACTCGCAAAAAGTTGGTCTAAGTAGTGGCACAGGGGATGTCACGTGATTTTGGTGGATTTGTTTTCAAAGGGTGGTGTGGTGTGTGTTACACATGGAAGCACAATAGACGGTCTCCAATTGTTCTCGTCACATGAGCGGCAGACTACATCATCTGCCTTGGGAGGTCTTGCAGTTTACCTGTATAAACAACACTTCACGCATGCCTGAAAATTAGCTTCTGCAATGACAAGCACGTGTGCGCTACCACCGTCCTGATTTTTATGGTAATGAGGGAGAGCCGCTTTGATTAGCTGGGAGTCGGATGTGTTTCATCCCACAATGTCCATCTTATACCTAATTCTACCTGTGCAAAGTCGAGGAAAATACCACGCAAACACGGCCCCTTATGGGCACTCTGAATTCAAGTCTCACCTCGATTATCAGAAATCTCCCCAACATTCTGACATCCAATGTTAGTATTTGTGTTTTGGTCAGTTTCTGAATTCAACAACCTTTTTGGCATTGACATTTTCAAATTTCACTCAGGTTCTTAACCTCGTCATTTAATTACTGTCTACATTTAGTTATCTTTAATCATTGTAATACATAATATATATGAGTGTCAGTGAGTTGGTGTTTTGTTGTTCTGGTAGCCTGCCAGTAAATATTGTCTTTTGCATTTTTCACAGATAATGCTCACAAAATGCTTTACAAGACAGGTGCAAATTGCAAGTAGTAGGAGTTGAAAACTGAACACAACAAATACACAAATCAGTGTAAAGTGGACAGCAGGACAACAAAAGTTGATAAAACTCCCACAGACTGTATAATACAAAGAAATAAGATGATGAACAAAATATAAAGAAGCACGAGTTACACAATACATAAAATGTCTTAAAAAAAAACTATATATTGACGTGCAGAAAATAGACTTTAGTCTACCAATATACAGTGTTTGGTAATAGATACTATGGATTTTAGATCAGTCATACCTGAACGCGTTACTGCTCAGAAAAAGACATGACACATCTACAGTGTTTGACAAGAAATGGATGTAGAAATCTAACAAAGGAGTTGCTTTTTCATTTTTTACTATTAGTCCCTCTGCTCACGTTCCAGCACCAGAGCAGCAAGACAGTTCAATAGGAAGGCATCTCTCCAGCTACGAGTCCCACTTTTCGTACTTGTAGCTGTCATGGGACTTGACCGACCTCCCTTCTTCAAGCCAGAGTCATCTAGAGGATGAACTATAACCTCCCTGAAACTGTTTCCTTTGCAATAGCAGAATATATAGAGATGAACATTAACATGATGTGGCTACCTGGAATTGTTTGTTTTGTTTTATCAAGGTTATGTGACCTGACCCTATAGCACACCAAAGTGTCAGTTACTTTCAATCTTTGACGTTGAACTTATGTGATATGCCTCCAATCAGAATATATAATTTCAAGGAGTATTTTAATTAAAAGTGTTTTAATACTAAATGAGGTAAATGACATTGAGAGCACACAAACACATTTAAAATCACATACTTTTCTAATAGCAAACCTTTTATAAGACATTCATGAAGTGGTAAACAACATATATAACTAAACAAGGTGTTACCAGTCAAATTTTACAGTGACATCCTTCACCAAATGCTTTTTAACTTGTAAGGGCTTCCACATCCATGTGCATACAGACTTGTAGACAGCTTGTCATAAAAGCTTGTCATCAGCGCTGATTTCCTAACTGACCAGTTAAGTTATACTATTAATGAAATGTTCAATGTTTGCATTTTTGAATACCTTTCATTTCAGGGTTTTACCTGAACATAAATGAGTGAAATCACTAATTGGACACAGGATGATGATCCAAGGGAGAACTAATACTAGCTCAACAAGCTTCAATACCACGGTCGCTGTGGTACTCACACAGATAGAGTGGTGGCATCACATTGTGCTAGCTCATTCGATATTAGCACCTCTTCCCTTCATCAACACGTCTGTTGAATACAGAGATAAAGGCCTTAATTCTGCTCTGGGAATGTGATAATGACTCCGTGAATCCGAACCCCCCCCCACCCCCCACCCCCATGCCTTTCAGGTTTTCTGAGCTAGGAAAGCGAAAAACATGAAATTCACCACAGCAAACCGCAGACGTTTGCTAGCTGCGATTGCGATGACTAATCAGCTCGTTATCATGTGCTCCTTATCGAAATGGCTTGCGGCTGTCTTCTGCGCTCCCTGCATGCACTGCTGTAGTTGCAAGGAGCGCCGGTGATGGCTCGTCATCTCACAGTGTAACGGAAGGAAGTGTCCATGGGGAAATCATGGCCTCCCTGCATTACTGGTTCAGTCTGACACCAAAGCACAGGCACCATGGGCCGCTGGAGTACAACTCTCCTCACTCTAATTCTGATAATCATGCTAATGACGGTTGGACAGGAAGCAGAACTGAGCGTGTAGCCATGGAACTTGCTCAGTTCAATACGTGTCTCTCAGTGTTACTGGGGAGACATTAATGTCCTATATTGGCTTAAGATGAAATATTTGATTTGGATGTACAGTATTGATTAAGAAACCTGGACAAAATGTGTATATAGGGAAGTGAATTAGGCGGGTCAGTAGATGCATGGACCAGATGGATGCATGTTATTTTTATGGTGTTATTTTGTCTGACTTGTGTGCTTTTATTTCAGTCTGTCAGGATCATCATCCAGGAGAGTTTTCACAGATTTAGCACAGTGCTTTAAAATTGGCATGGGCATGGTTGAAACCAGCCGTATGCATCGTGTCGTGTGTACGGCCCCAACTGTGGGAAGGCCCCAGTTTGCACGAGGGAACGTATTGCCGCAATGACGAGAATCGATATTTGACCGGTCTGAGGGAACTGCCTGACAGATTCCTGTTTGCTTCTGTGCCTTCGAATAATAATAATAATAATAATAATAATAATAATAATAATAATAATAATAATAATAATAATAATAATAATAATAATAATGATAATGCATCAGATTTATATAGCGCTTTTCTATGGAAGTAAATATGGGGCAAAAGTACCTTGTAAAAAAAAAATTTACCTGTAGAAAAAAAGTATAAATTTGTATCTGTAAAAGTCGTGATTTTACCTGTAAAAAAAATGTGTACCTCTAAAAAATCATTTGTATGTAAAAAAAAAATGTACCTGTAAACAAAAATTACCTGCAAAAAAAAGTGTACTAAAAAAATTGTACGTAAAAAAAAAAAAAAAAAAAAAGTACGTGTGTGTGATATTTAACTAAGATCCTGAACAGCTAATTTTCGTTTTCACTCACTCTTAACAGGTTGCGTGTGCTGTTGACAACAGGTGTAAAAGTAGTCACGAGTGAACGGCAATTGGGTGTTTGTGCCCATGCTGCCTAACATTGCAGTTAAAACACAAGACACCACCGAGAAAACTGATTTGTCAGGAGTCCAACATCACTTGTCACTGAAATGACCCAGTTTGCACTTGTTTTTGAGCGCACAACCTAAAATAAATCAGAGCTTAAGTGTCCTTCAATTGTCATCCAAGTCTGCAATTAAATAACCATCAAGATTCTCCAAGATTGAGTTGATGGCGAGATGTGGGCGCACCAAGATAGTTGGTTGTCAAGAATTCATCCAACATTCTTGACAGTTGGAACTTTGGTGTTGTCAGTGATGGAGGGCAATTAAAAGTGGAGGTCTTATTTGTGAAGATACATTATGGCTTTCAGAGAGGTTGTGAATTTATTGTGGAGATGACTTGATTTTTTTTTTTTTTTTTTTTGAGAAAAAAAGAAAATCTTGAGCTTTGTTGGACACCGGTTTTGAGGATTATTATTGTAAAATTTTCACATGCACGTTCCGTGCACACTCAATATTGTAGCTATTGTAGCTTTTAGGTAAATCAGGTCAGTGTGAAGACTTTCCAGAACTCCCAATCTAGTTTTTGTCTGTCGATAGGGAAAGCAGAGCATCTATAAAAGTGTGAATTTTACATGCAATGAGGATTCAAGTTGTTCCCAACTGTTGTGTGTGTGTACAGATACAGTTGTCCAGAAGAGCATTCCTCTCAGCATTTGCTTGACAAGCATTTGCCCTATCTATTCCTATTTGTCCCTTTCACAAAAAATTGATCTGGACGCTCTTCTGATATCTTCCCTCCATTCCCTGCAGTGCCTTTCCGTGAGGCTCCAGCATACTCCAAACGACGGCAAGGGCCATCATCTGGCAACAGCAGTGGAAACAGCCAATCTCCCGCATCATTATCGGCTCCACGGGTCCTGCTGCGCTCCAACAGTGACAACAACCTAACCGTCGGTCAGTACCAGCAGCACGGTTCGCCCAGCAACTGGGGACCCCATCTTCAGCAACACACCAACAGGGCCCCCCAGCAGGGTCATTCGCAGCCTGGCTCCTCAGCTTTACATCGCAGCCTGTCACCTCAGCTGCTTCAGCAGATGCCCAGCGGCAGCCCCAATGGCAATGTGGTGGTTCGGACCATGGGAAGGGGGTCAAGGAGCCGGTCACCCTCCCTGAGCCGACTGGGGGAGGAGGCCCGACGGGCTATCCCCTCACAGCGCCAACCCAGGTGAGCGTCAACTCAGAGTATCTTTATAGAATACAGAATAAACCCAATTTAAGTTGACCAAGCAGGTACTGGCGAATATGAAACAATATTTTGCTGCTCTCATTTACATCTCTATAATCAAATCTTGATCTGGCACATCCTGTATATTTATCAATATAAATGTATGATTGCAGTAATGCAGTATGCTTACATTTTTGCAATGTAATGTAGAACTGCTCTGAGTAGTCGAATATAAAGCGGTTTGTGGGCCTTGTAAGGTGGAAAAGCACTATATAACTGAAGTACCATTTAGTACCCAGTCAGCCAGCCAGTTCAATTGGGCCATGTCAAATCAAAACCAAATCAAATCAAACTTTATTGTCATTTAGTAGCACATACAACAGCAGTGCACACAAAAGGAAATAGCGCTTTCTCACTTGGGATCCCCATGCATTCATAAAGGAGAAAAACAGCAACATACCAATCTATAACAAGATCAACATAAAAATACCATATAAAATAAACTCTAAAAATCTTCTCTGCGTAGGCGCGTTTCGCAGCTTTGATTCCTTTACAGAGCGCATGCCTGGCTGAGCGAAGGCCAGTAACTAATTACTTTACTAGTTATTCAATCATGAAAGTACTTTTAAGTTACTTTACTTAAAAAAATATTTTAAAAAACTTTAAAAAGAGGAAAATGGAACTGTAAAACGTGCAGAACCTTTCTTTGACAGGCACCTTTATTTTGATCAACTTTCCTTCAAAACAAAAGTTGATGTGCAATATGAAATAAATAAAATAATAATAATAATCATCCATCCATCCATCCATCCATCCATTTTCTTGACCGCTTATTCCTCACAAGGGTAGCGGGGGGCACTGGAGCCTATCTCAGCTGGCTCTGGGCAGTAGGCAGGGGACACCCTGGACTGGTTGCTGGGCAATCGGAACAACCATCAATAATAATAATAATGATAATAATAATAATAGTAATAATAATAATAATAACAATAACTTAAGACATCATTGACATTGACAAGAAAACAGACTATTTTCAGCCTCATGAAAAGAAACCATATAAATTTACCTCACATCTGGCCATTTCAAATAATATAAAAAAAGATGGATGAACATAAAAAAGTGCTTTCAGCCTCAAAAAGCACATTCAGATGCTTTTCAGGCTGCTGTATGTGCAGAGGTATTTCAGAGTTATATAAAAACAAGTGGAAACACTGTTTGCGCATTCCCTGTAGTCATGAGAACCCCGCCCAGTCATGGAGTAAGGAAGAGTACGGGGCCACTCGGTTTCGTGTTGGATCTGCCTCCTGAGGGCATAACAAGTTTTTTTAAGCACAAAGCGATTTAGCAATAGAGCCAAGGCCGCCGTGTATGCATGATCCATATCGTTGCATGAGAACTGGTTGTTACCCCCGGGCAACGAGCAATCGAGTATACAACGCACGTCGTCGTTGAAATCCATTATAACACGTTATAAGCGCACACAATACCAACACCAAATGTCCGATCCGGCCCAATGAGGGGCGAGAGATGTTTTTAAAGTAATCCTAACAAATCTGGGCGTCCATCTTCCGCAAACACCATGAGCACCTCCTACAGAACTAAGAGGCAACATTTTAAAATCACAGAAACATTATCAGAATGTGTTGCTGGACTTGAGGTAACACTTTTTTTTGTTGTAATTTTGGTGAACCTAAACTTTAAAGCAATGCATTTAATAACTGAGAGGTGAGAAGCGAACTCCAACTGTGTCTTCATGGCACATCGGAGCTCACTGACATTGTCGTGAACGCGGAAGTGTGGTGGTGGACCCAAATGCAGGAGGCGGACGAGTCAGGGAGGCAGAGGTGCGAAAAAAGAAGTAAATTTAATCCAACAAAACCAAAGTAGCAAACAGGGCTTGGTGACAACGAATACAAAAATACCAGAGGGAAAACTATACAGGAGCAGACGAAAACACTGGCAACATGAACGTGGGGAAACAAGAATAATGAACCGACAAGAACTGAAGCGAAAACCGAAAACTAAGTACACACACTAATTACACACGACGAGACACAGCTGGGCAAGACACAAGTGGAAGGGGTTGCTGATTGGTTGGCACATGAGGAAGGGCAGGCAAACACAGGTGGACATGGAAAGGCTTAACGAGACTAGGGAAAATCAGGAAATCAGAACATAAACATGACAAACTAAAAACCCAACAAAAACAAAGCAAAACCCACCCTAAACAGAACCAAAACATGACAGACATACAGCATGCCCTCATTACTGAGCAATAAAGAGGGCATGTTGTACGCTATCTGTTTGTGTGTGGCACCACCTCCACCTGATTTGTTTGCGTCCGTCCACAATCTGTGGCAAGAGCGAGACCATGTGATCGGCGGAGGATTAAAGTGTGACGGGTGTTTATCTTGGAGCGATGTAACTGTCAATCCTGATTAAGACACATGCTCACTGCCCTCTTCCTCTGCCGCCTCCTCCTCCTCCTCTTCCTTGGCAGATGGACTCATTTGGAAGCACTGTGCAGAACCAACACTACCCACTCTCTGTACAAATTCATAGAAGGGAGGGAGGTACACTGCACATTATAGAGAAGCTGTGAAAGTACAGCGGTAAGGAGTAGGCTTTTGTTGATGGCTGAATAAAAGAAAAGAATGAAGAGTTTACAATCATGTTAAATGGAGACTGAAAGAAGGGCAGAGGAACGGAGGAGGACGGTTGTCTCACAAAACATCACTATCATGTCGTATGACACGCTTCACCAAAATCGTCGGGGGTGTCGACACAGTGATGTTGTTGTTGACAGAGGGGCTGCATGTCTCAACTCACAGCTATTCAAATCCAATCAAGTTTTACTTCACCTCTTTTTCATTTTTGAGATTTTCACACATTCTGGTGGGATTCATTGATTCAAGACATCCTGGACTTAATTGGAAAGAACACATTTGCAGATATAAGCAGATGAAAATTGTTTCCGTCACAGGTGTCTGGGCCCATACATAGATAAATTCTCCGTCCGCCAAGTGGGGATTCAAAGTCTTTGCTTCTACACGTGTTAAGAAGCCAGCTTGGGTGGTGTGATCGTCAATTGTACCCCTGATGCTCCACCATGCGGCTCCCTTTCAGGCATGTCCAATCAGTAGGAATCCTCGGAATGCTGAGAGGACTTAGCTTAACTCATACTTACCTTTGTGGAACTGGAGCAGTATGCTGAGGACTGATGGATCATACCTGAATATTGGGACTTTGAGCACATAATGTTTCTTGGCAGATAAATTGCACAGGCTTCTTCACATTTCTTCAAAACAGTTGTTGGTTTAACTGTTCTCTCCTAATCTTCCTTCCTTGCATTCCATCTGCTGATTTTAATGTAGAAATTGTGTTACATTTTGGTTCTTTCTTGTACTGTGTGCATCAAATTGTATCAAGGCTAAAAATAAGCAGTTTCACATCACAGTTTGCTGGCCACTACCCCAAATGCAGCTGACTGTGCCTGATCCGTTCAAGTCGCCAGATCCTCATAATATTCAGATGCGTGGCACGGCTGTGAGCCTGGTCTGGGCCGAGCCATCAAACAGAGTCGAAATGAGTGGTTAGGTGTGGTTCCGAGGCAGCCAATCTAGACCAAATGTGGAAAAATTTGAAATTCAACGTCAAACACGTGACGTCACGACGGCCAACAATACAAAATAAATAATCAGATGCAATCAGATGCAGATTATCAAAGTACTCAAGCATGTTTAATTTTGAGCTAGACACAAAAACAGATTGTTTGGACAAAAATGTTGATTTTGAGAATTCTCCAAAAATAGCTCCCTTGAGGTCCCTATTTTCATTTCCCAGCTGCACAAAAGTTACAATTGCAGTAGAAGTGTATGAAAATATGCAAATATTAGAATGTGCAACTTTAGCCGACTTTAGCAAGTAGCATGTCTCGGAAACCTGCCTTGAAATAACCCGGAGTTTCTCTCCTCTAATGTCACTTTACAAATGATTGATGTAAATGGACATGGCAACAAAAAAAAAGTGAAAATACACCATAAAGTGTCCATTCAGCACGACAGTGAACACAATGATGCACGACATAACACAGCATCCGACCGTGTTGTTGTTGTGGAAGTGCACACCGTCATTGGTACCATGGCGCAGGTTTGTAATCCAAACAGAATAATCTTCAATTCCAAAATCTCTTTCTGTGCCTTTTATCAACGCGTAACAAATGAACCATCTGCCTGCATCGCAGTATATCACCACACATTTTCACTTTATGCTCTTTTAACTGGGATGAAATTCAAATCAAATATGAGCTATGAAATATGAACCTTGAAGATGAAAAATTATCATGTTGGTCCTCCCAGAGCGAGTCTCATGGCCCAAAATGCACGTAGAGCATATGGACCAAATGCATTTGAGACGTAATCCAAGATCAATTATCAATAAACGTACACACCAAATGGCAAACAATCTTTTAATTCACACAAAATTGTTAAATTAAATCTCCCACTGCTGTAATATGACCTCATTTAAGCAAGAAAATATCACAAGGAGCAACAATAAAATAGCCAAACGTTGGCTGATGCCTCAGAAGATGAATTGTAATGTTAATATGATCTTGAGACTGATTTCATCTGTTGAGAGGTCAAACTTCCTAAACTTTTAAAGGGTTCAAATCTTGGATGATGTTCCTTACCTGATATTGGAATTAACTTAACTTAACTTAACTTAACTTAAATTAACTTAAATTTGGGCTCAATATCGTTTTCCTACTGGTTGCTCTGGACATTTGAAATATGCACGGACCAAAATTGTAAAACCGTTTTCTCAAAATGAGGTATTTCAATGCAAGGACCACAATTTTGAACCCGTTATCTCAATTAGGGATTTCAACCTGGCAACATTAAATCTGCTGTACCTTTGTCACATGAGGACCCCCGATTGAATATTATTATTGTATATATCTGCCTGTTTGTAATTGCACACAAACAATATTGGCATCTTGTTGAGGATAGTCTATTGTTTGAGATTTGAATGTTTTGCAATATCTGATGAAACGACCTCAATGAATCTGTCACATCAGTTTTCTGCTGTGAAAGGAAACACATCTAACTTGTATTTTCTTTCCTTGCCGTCCAAAATATTAAGAAAAGTAGTGGCTGTCGATTTCCAGATAAGATGAAGACAAAAATGAAATGTTGTCTTTTTGCTTGCATGACAAGTGTGAACCTTCCATGCTTGTCCGCCCAGCCGCCTTTAAACGACTCCCACCTTCCTCCTTTTCGTCCCATTGTACCCGCACCCCCTCTTCATCAATCATTCACCCACACTCTCTGTGGCATCCCCATGCTCCCAGTTGCTGTTTGCTAGTTGCAGACTAAACATACTCGTGAGCAAACATGCAACAAACACTCACACGGACACACATGTGCAGTGTTGCAGCCGTCAGTCAAACCTGCGGTGTCATGGCAACAGCTTCCTGATGAAATGTGGTGAAAATGAATATGTGATGAATGTTAGGACAAACCAAGGATCAACATTGTTCCAGATAAGTCAAGTAAAATGTTCCGTGGAACAGTAGTAGTGTTATAGGTACAATTAAGTAGTTAATTGAAGAATTGGTCACAACAGATAAAATATGGCCATTATTTTTGCAAGGTTTAAAGTAATTCATAGGCAAGACAAAACAAAACATATTGGTCTTAAAACAGCATATTTCTGTTATCCTAAAATTGATCACCTACACTGCTTGAGACTGCAGAATTCATTTGTCTGCTTTTGCAACCAACTTGACATTGGTAGTCAGAATCCCGATTATATCATTTGTCTCCCATCTGTGCTATTTCAGTGTGGCAGTGTTATGTTATCACACATGACGTCCCTCTTTCCAATTCTTATCTTTACATCTTTTTCTCCTTCACTCCTTTTCTCTGGTGATTGTCCAATAATAGCTCACATGATGCACACTTGGTCTTAATCAACACTATCTAATTAGCACCTCAAAGCCACCTGGGAAATTGCGAAAAAGCATGGCTGATGGTTTTTTTCATCTAACTACCTGCTGACCTTGCATGTCAATTCGAGTTCCATCCGAGCCAGTTCTGCTGTGTTGCACATATTAGATGTCAGCATATCCACATTTACAACACAGCAATCATATCAGTGATGGATTTTATACACTAATACCATTTCTCAGTTTTGTAAGTTAATGTTTTTCTACATGTTAATGAAAGATGTGTAAAACAAAATGAAAAAAAAAAATCACATGTATTTTTTATCCCTTTTGAGTGGCTTTGAAAGTTTACATTGATAATGCCAGTTTTTGCAGTTATGTCATGCTGTGTCGACTACAGTATAAATGCAACGACCAGTATTGGGCCCCCTAAAAATATATTATATTACAATTTTACTGCAATTGGCTGTTAACCAGTTCAGAGTGTACCCCGCCTCCTGCCCGAAGCCAGCTGGGATAGGCTCCAGCACCCCCCTGGCCCTTTTGAGGAGTAAGCGGCTAATTAAGAAAATGGATGAATGGATTACAATGTTATTATACCACTACTTAAGAAATTAAGGAACATCAGTTTATATAGTTTGCCTGTCAATCATGTACTGTGTATGATTTTATTTCAACTCGGCCTCATAGTGTTCCCGATTTTAATGTGTATCAGCCTGCAGCATATTTAAAGTGAAGTAGATGTGTGTGGCTTACTCACTGCTTAACAGCAAGTCATTTGGATTTAATCTGCTAATGTTTCTTTTAAATAGATTCATATAGCAACAATTTTGTTTTCTTAATTTTGAATTATTTGCTTTTCTATCAATGTACTTCCATTTCTAAGGTATTGGAATATATCTGCAAAAATGATTGTGGATTATTGTTGAATGTAGTGACTAATTTGAACAAAATAAACCGAAAAAATGTGATGTTAGCCGAATCGTCGTCTGTTGTATCTCAATACGACGCAATGGAATGATTACCAACCAGGATTCCGTGAGATATCATCAGATGTTGCTCTGTTGGGAAATTTTCCCATTTCCCTTCATTCATCCTAAAATGATTACACCGGACCCCCCGCATACTGGAGGTTTATCACCCACGGATTCACCTATTTGCAGATGTCACCTCCTCTCCAATATTTAAAAATATATACATATATACTATTATTTTTGCTTTAAGAGTTTTTTTTCTTTTTTTTCTTTTTTGGGGGGGCGGAGGCGTCGCCAACCCCCATTTCCCCCCGGCAGAACTGTTTAAATGTCTTCCATTAGGTAGCAGAAGTATAATTATTACATGGTGTGCTCTAAGGTTTTTCTAATGTAAATGATTGGCTCAATAAAGCTTAGAAGTAATAGCACTGACAATCTAAGACAGTAACAAAATGAAAAGGATAAATTGAATTGTGTTGTATCACACAAATGTTCCCCTATCAATCAAATAAGCTAAGTGTTACATGTCACTGAAGTAATTTACGTTTTTATGGAGTCTCTAGTTGCTTGGGGTACACAGTTGCTGTTGGATGCAGTTCATGACTTTCCATTAGAAAATGTGCAAGCAGTCATATGCACACTAGGATTTGAATTGGGTTAGATCTCCAAAGGCCCATGACGGTTTGACGGGGAGTGCAGTCTACAGGACAAGGTGACCCACTTGCAAAAAAAAAAATAATAATCTTTCCTCTTATCTCAATCCGTCACTTTTTCCCTTCATGTCCTCTTCACTCTTTTCACTCTTCTACAGTTTTCACCTCCCTGCTTGTTTGAGTCCATGTGACTCTGAAAATCTTGATGTCATTATATTAGAAACAGCTTATTTGTTTTGTTTTGGGTTTTTTTTTTTGTGCTGTTTGACTTTTGCTTGGATTTGTTGAGGGGGGAGTAAAAATATATACATTACGATATGTAAATAAATAAATATATACATTTTTCCTTTCATTTTAATTCTAAAAACTGAGTAATGATTTATAGCTGAGGGTGGCTGTAATGTAATCACTTATTTGCTATCGTCAAGAGGCTTCACGCATTCATACATTTAGGACATTTTTATTTGTTAGGACTCGAATGTAATAGCCTACTTCTGACTGCATCTGTTGTAGAAATATGACGATTGACCAGTAAGAGGCGCTACAATATCACTTGTAGCCTACCAACCGGCATTGTAATGATCTTTGTTATTATCTCATCTCAACTCCAGGGAATTGACAAAGGAGCATTAATGATGCTACTGGCTTTTTTAGCCTGACCTATTAAATAAATAAATAAATAAATAAATACAATGGAAAACTGGAGCATAAAGATGTGCTGACCAGTACGTGTTTTTTTTGTAAATATATATATATATTTGGATTAAAAAAAACAAAAAAACAAAAAACTTACTGGTTTGCACGTCTTTATGCTACAGTTTTCCTGTTCAGAGTTTGCTTTTATTTTTATTTTATTTTCCTTTTTGGGTCGGGTGATACTCTGCGTCTTCATACATACCAAAAACATCAACTCAAAACTGCCCTTTTACTGTAGTTCAGTGGTGTCAAAGTCCAGTCCTCGAGGGCCTGAGTCCTGCATGTTTTCGAGGTTCTCGCACAGACGCATGAAAAGGGGTGGAAGGTGGTCTCCAAGTGCTCATCCACAGCGACCAGCTTTACACAACTTGTTAATATTAATGGAATGTTGTTTCAAATGGTGTATGTAAATGGACCGCAATTGCTCATCCACTTTGGCTTTGGAACCGAAGGGTCACCTTCAAATCCTGCTGTGGACAAAAAGTAAAATAGCCTACTGTTGAGGTGCCCTTGATCCGCTCAAGCATTGTTTGTGCACCTCCTTCACTCTGATATCTCTTGTGTGTGTGATCTGATTATCTCTGTGGTGTGTAACACAAATATGTAGCAGAGTATCTGTGGAATTTCCCCTTAATTAAATTAAGACTATATTGCACAGGTGCAAATGTCCGTATGATCAATTGTGGGTCTACTGAAGTATGAACAAATTTGGTCACCGTGTCATCAAAATCACTGTATCTGGGTGTGAAGTGCCAGTAACAACAATGGTGTTTCTGCTTTTGTCAGTCCCAGCAGTCATGGAGAAGGTACCAGGAGGAAGCTGTACAGTGCGGTTCCAGGGAGACATTTTGTGGTGGTTCGTCCGTACACTCCCCAGGCTGAAGGAGAAATCAACCTCTGTAAGAATGATAGAGTCAAAGGTAAGACTGGAAATTATTGTTTCAATTAGGAAAAATCAAATAATCGATATCTAATCGATATTCCTTTTTGAACCCGTTATCGAGTCATAAAACCATGAATTGATTATTTTAATATCTTAACATAATATATTTTATATATAATTTTTATATAATTTTTTATATATAATTTAATATATTTTAACCATTACCGTATTTTCACGACTATAAGGCGATGAATGACATATTCTAAAACTTTTTCCATATATAAGACGCTACAGTAGAGGCTGGGGTTACATTGTGCATCCATTAGATGGTGCTGCGCTAAAGGGAATGTCAACAAAACAGTCAGATAGGTCAGTCAAACTTTATTAATAGATTACAAACCAGCTTTCTGGCAACTCCATTCACTCCCAAAATGAACAAACAGCTGTTTTATTATTTTCTCTGAGGTAAAGTATTAGTATTAGCTAGCGATCCAAGATGGCGGGATCTTCTGCGCATGCGCGTCACCGATCGTGCAGGGTCACCGATAGCGTCTTGACAGCGAGACCTGTTGCGGCTCAATATTGATCCATATATAAGGCGCACTGGATTATAAGGCGCATAGTCAGCTTTTGAAAAAATTGAAGGCTTTTAGGTGCGCCTTATAGTGCCGAAAATACGACAATTAATTAATAAGAAAATATCATTTTAAAGGTCACATTTTTTTGTTTGTCTGTTTTCTTGACATTTACACATTCACACAATCGCAATGATCTAGTCAGAACGAAAACTTTTTTGTTCTTATTAAAGAAATTATTCTTGTTATTGAGACTGATGTACTTTTTCACCTCCCCCTTCCCTATCGCCTCGGCTCCAGTTCTGAGCATCGGAGAAGGTGGCTACTGGGAGGGCAGCGCCCGTGGCCAGGTGGGCTGGTTCCCTGCCGACTGTGTGGAGGAGATCCTGCCTAAGGCCACTGAGGAGAGGAGCTGTAAGTTGAATAACCAGAGGATGACTTTTGATGGGGCATGGAACATTAATGTAAAGTCAATGGCATAGCTGCAGCAGTAGTTCTGTACGAAGCAGGATGGCAAGGTCATTGTAGGATGCTCGAGTTCCCAAGGCCATGCTATGGTAACTGGCTATTTTTTCTCCACTACATGAACTTCACGTGTCTCGGCCTTTGCGTCTCACAAAGCTAAGCGTTGCATTGGCCTGCTAACTCAGCTGTGCGTTGGTTTCCAGTTGATGCAAGCTAATGATGTACCACACAATGCTACATGTCCCATATACATCACAAGTTATCCTTGTTCAAGCATGTCTAAATGTTGCCCTGTAAAGTAGGACTCGCCCACCTCCTTGCATTCTGCTCTCTGATTATTTGATTACTGACATTCTCATAAAGCCCAGCTAATTTCCTCTATTTCCGAAGCTAGTGTGGCACCAATGATCGAGGCAGATGGGAAACAAGTCGCTCTGCTATCTCTGGTTCTTTGGCTTCCTCTGGGTGGCCTATTTTTACAGTTTGACCCAAGGCCTTTGGCGCAGAGCTCCTCTAATATTGTGTCCTACCCAAAGTGCCCCGAGCTCGGCGTGCAAAAACATCCCAGTCAAGGATAGCATCATACTTGAAGGCTTGTAGCTGCAGTTAAGGTCACGGCCCAGGCATGCATGCGTCTGCCTTGTTTATTAGGTGGGGAGTCGGACAAAGATATACATTAGGGGTGTCAAAATTAGTGCATTCATTTTTGTGTTAATTTAAAGTTCCTTTTACGCCACAAATTTTTTGGACACACAATTAATGACCACCCCTTACTTGGAGGGGGAATTCCAATCACAACGCCGCAGACACATCCACATCAATATTTTGCAGGAATAAATAATAATGCATATATTTGTGGAGACTGGGATCAAGTTGTATTTTACAATTTTAAAAATGTGCAGTTTCACAAGTTACTTCGTTGCTATTTGTCAACTATGGGCGTGTGAAGCCCTATGAGACTTTTGTGTGATTAAGGGCTTTATAAATAAACTTGACTTGACTACTTCATGTTAAAGATTAGATAGCTTTTAATATGAAAACAAAAATGTACTGAGCTGTCACCATCTTACAAATGTAATTGTGCCATCTATTGGCAGAAAAATGACAACAAAAATCAATATCACACTCATTTTTTTTTACAGTTCAGTGCAGCTTTTTCATTTTAACCCAATTTTATGAATTATTATGAAATTACTGTATCAATAACTAAAATATGCAGCCATATTTCTTAGTTTAACATTGTTTCCACTTTTGCCAGAGTAGGAAAATTTAGAAAAATATATTATTGTATATAATGAACAGATATAAAATTTGCGATTAATCGTGAGTTAACTATTGAAGTCATGCGATTAATTACGAATAAAAATTTTAATCACCTGACACCCCTAATACATATGAATGCCAAAAGTATTTCCCGGTTGAATTGAGTTATTATATGGCCACCCCCATTGATTTCTTGTGTTTATTTTGGTTAGTGTCACTTTCATGTCACAGTACCTGTATCTGCTAATACTTCCCTCAGCACGTTCATAAATTTCTGTGTGCACTGGATTGGTTGGCTACCAATTCGGGGTCTACCCCACTTATGGCCCGAAGCCAGCTGGGATAGGCTCCAGCGCCGCAACCTCAGTACATTTCGTAACATTACAGTCTTGGGTGATGTGCACTCTTCTTCATGAATAATAAGAGAACACATTTTCTGCCTCGGTATCTCTCCGCGTTTTCTCTCTCTCTCTCTCTCTCTGACTCACAAACACACACGCACATACACACATTTCTCTGCTAATCCTGCTCATTCAATAGCTGTGATGCAGCAGGATTAGGCCCTGCTTAGACATGCTTTGTTAAAGTTCAGGTTAGCATCCTTGTGGAGCCCCATAAATGAAAGCACAGTGTACCTAAAGTACACTGAAGCACGTATATGCACCTGTCCACCTGTTGAATCTTATTCAGGGTCACGGCGAAACTGGATCATATCCCAGGTATTTTAGGGTGAGAGGTGATTTAAACCCTGAACTGAGCAGCAGTCAGTCATATAATTGACACTGGCTGGATTTACACTACAGGTGCAAGTGCCCAGTTCAGATTCATCCTGTTAACTAGGGGTGTTAAAATTAGTGCATTAATTTAGAGTCAAAATCCTTGAACACCACATTTATTTATTTATTTTTAAACAAGCAATTAATGACGGCCCCTTACATGGAAAGCCTCTATTGGGGGAATTCCAGTCACTACACAGCAGACACATTCACATCAAAATTTAGGAGTAATACATTTAATAATAATGCATATATATTGTGGAGACTGAGGTCAAGCTGTATTTTACTCTTTTAAAAATGTGCAAAATTTCACAAGTTACTTCAAGTTAAGAGTAGACAGCTCTGAATCTGAAAAGAAAAATACAAATGTCTCTGATGTTCTATAGTTCATTGATGCCCAACCTTCACGCTGACCAAGTGGGTCACTTTCCTATTTTATATACTGTATCAACTTTACAGCACTCCTCGTTTTTTTTTGTTTTTTTTAATCACTGTTGTGCTGTTGCTTGATCATCTTCTTCCAGCCGCATCCTCCCTCCTCCAATCTGACACTGTGAGCACAGAGTTAGGGGGAGAAGAAAATGTTCCTGCAAAGATTGCAAGATGTAAGCCGGATCAGGGGGAATGGCATTTCTGTGAAAGTGTGACAGCTGGTCTGAGAGGCTATGTGAAGTAAATGACAGCGCATTATAGGGCCTGAATAAGACAAACATAGAAAACAAGAGGAATCTTTACAGTGGAATGAAATTGTCTTATTTTCATTGAATATTTCTTATTTTGAAGGTGCTGCTGTCTGGAATCAGTTATTTTACACACCCTCCATTGTTTTGTATCATCATCAAGAGTAAAGTCATTAACTCATTCACTCCCAGCAATTTTCACTGAAGCAACCCCCTTTGCTCCTGGCTGTTTTCCTGGATTTTTGACAGGTTTTGCAAGGTCCACAGAATATTGTGCTCTATTGCTATAAAAACATGGAATCTACCAAATGAAAGATAAGAGTCTCTTCTTTCATCAGGAAACAAAGTATATTTCTATCTGTTTGCATTTTGCAGCAATTAGCATTAGAATAAAGCTAAGTTCAATCATTATTCACAAATCTGCTTAGAACTATGGGGAAATCAGCTTGTTTTAACATGGCCCTGGTTGATCTCTTATACTCTGCTGGCACCTTCTGACCGTTTTTGAAATAACTACCATTGCTTCAACCGTTCTCTGCAGTAGAGACTGCATCGAAGCCTTCTGTATGATCTAGCATACAAAACATTTAAAAAAAAAAAAAAAAAAAAAAAAAAAAAAACGTATAAATACGTCTTTGGGACACTTAAAACATTTAAAATAGAACGTATTTATACGTTTTTGGAAGCAAATGTCTTAAAGGGTAGCAGAGACCTTATTCATGTTAACTGGAATTGTACAGTTTCTTATATTTATAACGTTACCAACGGTTTTGTTTCGTAGGGCTGTTGTTCATGTATTTATTTTCAACTTCATTATCCGACATTGATGCTCTCTGGATATGCTCTTTTTATTTATTTATATGCTATTCGACTGATGTGTATTCTATCATCGCATGAAATGTTAATTTGACTCTTGGGAAGAGTCACTAGAAATGATTATCACCGACTGTGAGGTTCGTCGCAGTCAGCAAATTGTTTTGGCATCTCCAGACTCATTCTTTCAGGCTCAGACTCAGGAGATAACAAAACCAACATCATGTGGCCCCTTGCCAAGCAGCAAAAGACAGGAAGAGTTGAGCAAAGTTGGAAAGACAAATGTACAGGTTTTTGTCTCATTAAGCAAAAAGGTGTCCTCTTTTGCAAGGCCAAAGGCAGAAGCAACGTAACATAGATGGTAACCATCTTAATTTTACACCTTTACCTTTCCAAATTGTACCCTAGTGTAATTCTTCATCAATTTATGGAAACTGAATGCAGATGTGATGTTTCATTCATTGCTGAGACAGTTGTGAGTGTGTTAGTTTACAAGTAATTGGATTGTATTTCCTGCAAATATTGATTGATGTAACGCCAATAATGGGCTATTAACATTGATCTCATTGTTGTGATGAACCAGATTCCCGAGCGGACCGTGCCGACAGACGGAAACTGTTTCGACACTACACTGTGGGCTCCTACGACAGCTTTGATGCCTCCAGGTAAACCTTTACACACTCTTCATTTTGTGACGCTAACGTTATCTCAATATAACAGAAGGAAAGTCTTCAACCTTTCCGTGTTTTTAAATCTCTTCAAAATTTTAGAGGATGTTACAGACGGCAAATGTATTTTAAACTTTATTGATTTTGCTTGCAATCATCACGCAAGTAAGTGCATGTGCAATGCAGAATACAAGCTTTTCCTTTTTACTAGAGTAATGAATTAAATGAAATGTGACATTTAATCCCAAGCATTTCAAGATGTTGTGCGCTGAAGTTTTTACTTTGCTGTCTTATTCACTGCTGTCAGATCCACGTGAATGCGTGTGTATATTTGCGTGCTTGTGTAAAGCCGTTTGCTATTATACTCAAAATTATTCAACCACTATTGTGCATTACATTGATTTGCAAACTTTGAAAGGTGGTCATGTAGAATCTAATCTGCGAAGCTATTTAATTAGTTGATTTCAAACGACTGATTATCAGCAGGTGCTGGGTTGTGTTAGATCACAGCTGTCATTTGTCCATCAACATCAAGCATAATTTGTTTTTCATGCTGTGGTCATAACCCACATTTAAAGTCATAATATGAACTCAGAAGGAAATACGTAAATGATTATTTTTAATTACTGTATTTCACTTACTGTGATTGGCTGGCAACCAGTCCAGGGTGTCCCCCGCCTACTGCCCAGAGCCAGCTGAGATAGGCTCCAGCACCCCCTGCGACCCTTGTGAGGAATAAGCGGTCACGAAAATGAATAGATGGATGGATGTTTAAAAGCAAAGTTCAAGAGCATTATTTAAATCAGACATGAGTTAGTACCGGTACAATTGCAGAAATGTAATTTTTTTTTCTTTGATGTACCAGTACGCGTGTAATGAAAATTGTATATGTGAATATGTGGATGTATTATTATTGTGTATTTCTATGAATTTTATGTACATACATTATATGAGCAGGATTACACATTTTGTTTTATTGAAATGTAACCTGTTGTATTAATAATGAAATAAGTTAAAAGATACAATGAATAAGGGGTAGTCCTTATTTTAAATTTTCTTTTCTGCTACTTGTCTATGTAAATATGTTTATATGTTCAATAAACAAACAAACAAAGCAAGTGGCAAAATGGCAACCCTCTGAGATGGATAAATATGAGTGAATTTTGCACCACCTCAATTCATATTCCACAAATGACATATTAATCCGAATACCATGTTTGGACGAGTGGTGGCACATCGAGCATATTATTGAAAAGAAACTTTGACTTAACTTCCCCTTTAACATGTGGTGGCAAACAATAGCTACTGTTTATTTCTACTTAGTAATGAAAAGTGGAAAGCAGTCATCCGCAAGCCATTGTTAATATACCCACTAATGTAATTGAGTTATTCTGACACAAGTATATTCCCAGTTGATAGTGATAATGACAATACTTGAAATTGATCCACATGGCAATGATGTAAAATTATGGTGAGTAATGCTATTGCTATTGTCATTACTCTGTAAACAAATGAATTTGTATTATTCTCTGAATGAGTTTCATTTCAACACAAAAGTGTGAAATTGCTGCAATTATCTAAGTAATTTAAGCATCAAAGCTTTTAAATAAAAAATCTGGGTCCCCTTGACTAAAGCTCACTGGGTAAAAATCTGTTCAGGAAAAGCACAAGCAAAAAAAAATTGTGAATGAATGACCATTTGATGAATAAGGTCTTTTTTCATACTGTCACATCTATTTGACTTTCAAACCACTTCTTTTTCCACTCTGAACTTGGGGCGATTCCAATGAACTTTTTCCCCTCCTTTTCGGCGAGTATAGAGGGAATGTTTGAGCAGTTACATACGGAGGAGAAGGAGAAGGGAGGGAAAGAGGAAAAACTGTGCAATCAAAGGTGCCGTTTTGTTCTGTTGATTAATGTGCATTGTCCATCCATCCATCCATTTTCTGAACCTCACAAGGGTCACAGGGGGGTGCTGGAGCCTATCCCAGCTGGCTATGGGCAGTAGGCAGGGTACACCCTGAACTGGTTGCCAGCCGATCGCATATGTGCATTGTCCTAAAAAATACCATTTTAAATGGTGCCAGAGGGTACTAGTTAGCCCCAAGGAGTGGACAACATAATTAGCTCATAGGTCTTTTCTGAAAATATCTCACCAGTGAATAGATTACAAACCAGCTTTCTGACAACTCCATTCACTCCCAAAATGAATAAACAGCTGTTTTATTATTTTCTCTGAGGTAAAGTATTAGTATTAGCTAGCGATCCAAGATGGCGCAATGCACGTCACTGATCGTGCAGGGTCGCCGATAGCGTCTTGACAGCGAGACCTGTTGCATCTCAATATTGATCCATATATAAGGCGCACTGGATTATAAGGCGCATGGTCAGCTTTAGAAAAAATTGAAGGCTTTTAGGTGCGCCTTATAGTTGCGGAAAATACGGTACATGTTTTGGTATTCCTTTAGCATCTTTCCTTCCATTGCCCTTGACGTCGGACTAGTGTGCTGACAATCAGTCTTTGTTGCCTGCATGGGGCTGCATGCTGAGAGAGAAAGGTGGACAAGCAGGGGAGCCAGATGATTTTTTCGACATGATGCATCAGCTCTCAATAAAGTGCTGATGAAGCTGTTGACTGAGGGCCTATTAAAAAGTCACATGCCGCAGATGAGTCTATGCAGATGAATGCACTATTTGTCCTTTCTCGGAGGTAGAAGGAATCCTCGTCCATAATGACAAAGAATCATGTTTAGCAACTTTAATAAAATATGTCTTTGCAGAATATCTCTTCACTATTATTCATCCTGACCCCCAATTGTGCAGTCCAGAATCTGGATGTTCCCCGGGGTCAACTCGCATTTCATCCTCACAGCATGTCGGCCAGCATGTCCCCATTCAGAGAGTCCGATTCCTTTAACCCCAGTGCCTGCCATCACTTGTTGAAAAAGATAACGTTGTCGATAAATTGTCAGGCTTGTGTTGCATGCTGCAGTGCACTGACCTATCGGAGCTGTCAGATTCGGGTGGATGAACGCGTGTGTGTGTCTGTGTGCGTGTGTAAGGGAATGCTGTGAGATAACCTTCAGTGTGTCAACAGTGTGGGCCTCCTTCCTCTCCAGACAGATTGCGTTGCTAAGGGAACAGTTGCTAGGATTGCACCCCTCTCTCTGTTCTATATTTTACCCTTTCTCTCCGGCATGCCTCATGTATGTGTTCGGTGTTATCCTTGCACCCAATATAAGATGAGTAATGTCCCCCTGTGCGAAATAGTGCACACTTGGCCTGTCACACTCTTCCGCAGCTGTTTCTTTGGTGGCGTTTCTTCACCACACCAGATTGACCATGATGGCAATGAGACCAAAACGTTTTTGAAAGAAGACAACATCTTCAGGATGTATTCAGGTCAGGTAGTTGGACTCTATTCCACCAGGTGGATGATTTGAATAAAAAATACAGTGAAAGCTCAATGCAGGAATGCTCCGATTCATCAATTCCTTTTATGGAAAGCATCACGTATAAGCACATTCCAGTTATCTTTGTTGTTTGCTCCAAATTTGCTCTCAGTATAGCTCCAAAGAACCTGAACACTGCTTGGTAGTCTTATTAACCTTTTACTAGTGAAAAGAAATATGTAGGACACGTACAGTAGCATGAAAATTAAATGCACGTGTTTATTTTGCAGTACAAATTGATTTAGCAAAAGATACCCTCTGTGCTTTTGTTCTGAACAAATAGGCAATAAAAGCAGTGGATGTGGTGAAATGAATGACCGTTTTGATGAAGCAGACAAATTCTAGAAGAGGTTGAACATTTATTTGTTGTTGAATAATTGATATAAAAAAGCTTACTGATGATAATGTTAGTTGCAAAGTGATTTTCTAACATAAATGCCATTTTATTTCTTACAATAAGGTGTGTTTTTACTTATTTCTAGATTGCATTGTGTCTCTTTGTTTTTTAACTACAAAATTATTCTGTGGCTTGAAGGGATTCCATTCTTTTTAACGGGAAACTAATTGTTTTGGTTTGGAAATTGAGTCTTTTGGGACATTTTTAACTGTGACAAATAACAGTTCAATTTGACAGCAGTTTACGTGTTATTTGGAGTAATTTAGTGAAACTGCAACGACGTAACAAACGATTGTAAATTGAACCGTCAGCCATCACGCCTAATGAATGTTTGGAATCAATTAACCGATTAGTCGGCGAGTTCAACGCAGACAGTCGTAAATGAGGGTCACACGTCCTCACGCGCACGCTCACACGCACACACCAGCTCGGCTCGTCTGCTTATGAGAAGCGGCGCACACCTAATCACGATCGCGCTCCGTCTTCATCGAGTCTTCAAACCGACTAGATTCAGCCTCCCCCCGTCCGGTCTCATGTTCTGACATGAGGCGCTTCCACCGGTCCTGATGTCGCCTCCTTCTAAGCGCGCCGACCGACATCGCTGGCAGAGGAAGCAGCACCAGCAGCGGGGGTAACCGCGGCGCGAAGCCCGCTTCTCCGCGCGGGAGGCTCCGTGGGAGCGCCGGCGGGAGGAGGGAGGGCAAAGAAGGGAATTACGTCGTCTGCGTCGTCTTTTTTTTTTTTTTTTTGTGGCTCGTCTCTTTCCTGGAGATGCTGCCGCCGGGCTGCCGGGGCCACTGTCATACCGTGTGATATACACAGCGCCCGCTGGGGTGGGGTGGGGTCGGGGTCGCCCTGCCCCGGCCGGACTCGCTCTCCTCCAGCATGAACCTCCATTCGGCCAGGGCGTCCGTGGCCATGCTGCGAATGATGGGCTGCGCTAACGGCCGCTCTGCTCGGCATCTTCTCCACAGTGACTGCGTGGTGGACGAGAAGACGGTGGTACTCCAGAAGAAGGAGAATGAAGGATTCGGCTTTGTCCTGCGAGGGGCAAAAGGTAATTCGCACTTCTCGGAATTGAATTTAAACCGTTATTCTCAACGTTCCCCTGAAGTCAGTCACTGTTGAGTTGCACTCATGATGGATGACAAAGCCAAGCCTACTTTTTGAGATGTGTAATATTTTGTAGTTTGACTCTGGTTGGTTCGCCGTGTTAGGTCACCATTTTGGGTTTGAAAGCAACTTTATTTGTGATCCATATTTTTTTCCTTTGCTGCAATTGAGGAAGCTCCCCTAATTTTCACAAATCCATCTTTGCACCTTGCAGACACCATTAGCTTTCTGAACACAACCTGAATTGTCTGTGATGTGAATGGCCTCACCAAGCTGTTTGATATTTCACCAAGCCTTCAGATTGACTCTAAAAATAGACAGTTTGGACTGCTGCATCGGTTACTATGACAATTCTCACCATGTCATAATCCACGTTGAATTTCACTACGGTGTGGAGCGATTGGATGCTGCGGCTGTGTCAAGAGATGCATTTAGTGTTTCATGCATCTTTAAGAAAGTCAAAGAAAGGGAGAGGTAGAGTGAAAAGAAAGCAAGATTTGGCTTGAAAAACAAGAGGAATGTTTTAGTCATTCTGACACACTGCCATCACCCTGGGGAACTGACCCAGCCAAGCTTATCCTGCAAGGGGGTGAACACACATACACAAACACACGAACATACACTCATGCTCGAGCTGTCACATAGGCTTACATCCTCTTCTGCTCCCTGATATTCTGCTGTTCTTTGCTCCATGGCTGTCTACCATCCTCTTTTTATTTTTATTTTATTTTTTTTTAACTGCTTTGTCCATATCTCACTGTCATCCTCACAGCCGGACACCCAAACATACTCATCCCCATCACGCAAGTCGAACATGCTTGTGGGCTGTCTGTCTTCCAGTAGGATGACTTATAGGAAGTGTCACATGTCGCCATTCCACCCACAATATTTTGTAACCTCCCCGGGAGCAAGCAACAGATGAAACCATGTGTAGGGAAAGGAAGCAACACAAACTTGAATAAAACCCAATTAATGACAAGTCAAATGGAATTAGTAATTTAAAAACAACAACAACATTTTGTTGTGTGTAGTGCACAATTAATGTGGGGTTATGCTTCTTCAGACACAATTGTATTTTCAGTAGGCTACGTTTTTGCAGCACTTAATTCATGAGAAAAATGGCATGAATTGATATTGATTCATGCTAAATGTCATGTAAGGCTGTGCTGTATTTTCTAAACTTCTTCCAATGCTGCTGTTCACACGCTTTTGACCACAATATTGGCCATTTTCACAATCTAACAAGCTCCAAGCACCGGCTGTTTTTTGTACACAACTAAAAAACAAAAACAAGCCCCCCAAAAATTGAGTTATTTTGTGCATTTGACTGAACTTCTTGAGTTAATTGAATGTCTCAAAAAAGTTGGGTCGGTCCCTTTTTGACCCATATTGGTTGTGATTCAACTGTTGAGAGAATATTTACTATTATGGTTAAAACATAAAACAGCCGACTCCTGAATTCAGCCAAATAACCAAAATAATTAGATTATGCAAGTGTTCATATTGTCGTTTCCCTTTTTGTCCCTGCTCCTGCGAAGCGGATACGCCCATTGAGGAATTTACTCCCACCCCGGCCTTCCCTGCTTTGCAGTATCTGGAGTCAGTGGACGAGGGGGGCGTGGCATGGCAGGCGGGGCTTCGGACGGGGGACTTCCTCATTGAGGTGAGAGCTGCTCTTCCTCTTATTTTGCTCTGTTTAATGTGTAATTGGTTTGCAAAACATCGACTTATACAGTCAGATGGGATTGGTAGTGAGATGTTTGTGTTCAACAAAATAATGTGGATATCTTGTTATGAAATAATTAAAACATTTGGAATATCTTTGTGGTTATGGTTGATGGTTAATTTTGCCATTTTTGCCTGAGACAGGAACTCATCAACGTATACTAAAACACAATTGTAGAATTTGTTAGTTTTGAGTCTTGTCAACTTTATTTTGTACCACTGATGCTGTTGTACATATTGCTGGCGTCTTGTACCTCCAAAATTGAGACCCCCAAAACATGTTTTTTGAACAATTAACATTGCATCATCAACGAGCACAAGGCATTTTCTACGCTTTAGATTGGTCAATAATTCGTAAAAATGACAGCCACACGTGATAATATAGATTTTTTTGGAAAAAAACATCAAATTTGGCAAATTGTGACTTATGAGGTTTTGGCCCGACGCCAGCGATATGATCGCTGTATATGGAAAATTAACGATACTGTTTATAACACCACACGGTATAGAACACAATTACCAGACACCCACCACATTTCCGTTGCTTAGGATTCAGAGGAATGGCAATTAAAATCAGCTGGGAAATGTCATAGTCTGCCTTTAAATGGATTTGCAGGTTGGCGTCAACAAAACAAGAGTTGCTTGTGAGCAACCTGCAAAAATGTGTGATGTTGTTTTGGTCTCTCGTTAGCTTGGTTTGCTGTCACCGGATCGCTCACAGTGTTGTCCTCACTACTATAACGGTTGAATATGGAAGTTGTTTGTTTGTCTGTACTTGTTTAACCCAGGATAAAAGAAACTTTTATTAGTGTCTATAAGAATTTTTATTTTAGTACCACCAATATTATCATAATACTTCCTGGGGTGGGGGGGAGTTGCTTTGGATTGATGGCCATCCAGTGCTGCAGAGATTTATTTGGTTTATTTATGTATTTATTTATTTAATTATTTATTTAATTATTTATTTTTTCTGTTTAATGTTTAGTGACAGATTACATTTATTTTAATAGATTCAACGTTATTCAAGTTAGTTTGTTTTTTGCTGACGCCGTTTGTGAAAACGTCAACAGGTTTTGTTCTTCCAATTGTGAACTTTTTGGTGTAGCCGCATCTTTGTGATAGTATATCATTTTGTGTAGGCAAAGAAAATACTGTGGTTTTTGTCATGCCTGGAAAGTTACACAGAGCATCGTATGCAATGCCTAATTGATGCTTTTCTTATGACTTCATACTGTGTCCCTTGTAAGCATCCCTGCGATTGAAATGGGTTTATTTTGTGATTCTGCTAAACGGAGCGTCAGTGTTTACGTGTGTGCAGCTCTTGCACTTCCCAGTCTCTATTCCCGACTCCTTTGTTGTATCTCATATTTTTCCCACTGACCTATTTTTCATGTCTTGTGTGCATCCTTCTTTCTTTAGTCACAAATGCAATTACCACATTACATCATCATGTTCGCAACTGTATTGATGGGCTTTGATATATGTATAATGTTCACAGCTGCTCAGCCTCTAGCTAGTAAGCCACCAATTGTTCGTGTTGCAGCTCATATGCTGTAATTAGCAAGAAGAAAATAGGTCTGCAGTGACTGATAACAATCATGGTACGTCTATTTTTACAAGGAGGATGGCTTCGGCTGTGTATTTGGTCTGCATTTGAATGCATGGAAGTGGAAGAAACCTAAATTTAGCTACAATTGAAAGAGCGTCATCATTGACACGCCCCCATATGAAAGAACATTGTTCCAGTATCATAGGGGTGTTAAAAAAAAATCGATTCGGCAATATATCGCGATACTACAGCACGCAATTCTCGAATCGATTCAATAGGCAGCCGAATCGATTTTTTTAACATCCATTTTTGATGGAAAAATATTCAACAAAACGTCTAACTTTCACACCTTAAGCATGGAAGAATGTTATATTTAATGGAACATTAAGCCTTAATATTTTATTTCAATGCTGTTCAAACATGAAAAATGTTGTTAAACCTGTTAGTTACATACAGTGGCTTACAGTTATATATAGTTATATAGGTAATAATACATTTTCATACAAATCTTAAAGTGTACATGTATAAGTTAAGTGAATGGTATTTTCTAAATATGAGTAAAAATATCGCAACAATCGACTTGTAAATTCATATCGGGATTAATCGAATCGAATCGTGACCTATGAATCGTGATGCAATTCACACCCCTACAGTATCATGTCCTACTCTTTAGGCTACAAATAATTTCAAAAACTTGATCCGACAATAACCGCAGTCCAATTCCCAGGCCAGTATAGCACTATGTCGGACCACCACCAAGCTTACAGACACTAGCTCAATTTGGTCAGTATAGATTTCATAAATAAATACAATGAAATCAACAAATTTTTGTATTCAATGTTTAATGTTGATTTTTATCTACTTAAATTTATCAAGCCAACTTACCTCATTACTGACATTTTTTTTGCATAAATAAGATTAAATCCTTCCCGGAAGAATTGTTATGTTCTGAGGTTGGATCCCAAACACGCAGACACAAAAAAGAGGAACAGAGGCAATAATTCGACAAACCCACACTTCTCCGTTTCGCTTAAATAGACAGTGAATTGATCGGATTGGCTGTGGCTAGACATGTGGGTACAGGACTAACATGGAATTATCTGATTGGCTGTCGACCAAGTAAAGAGATTAAAGATTATTGACATCACATAGCTCCTGACTACACATAGCTTAAAACCAGTTGAAACTAGATGCCGATTACATCAGTTCAAAACATCAGTTCAAAACAGACACTTGACCTCACGGTCATGACCCAAACTTAACCCTGGTGTGACCCAGTCATGACAGGAATGACTCGATCAAAATATAAACTCACAAAAAATGAATATCACTACGTGGATCTGTACTTTTGAAATTTGCTCTTTCTATAGGAGAGAGTGGGGACTATTTTGAGAGGCCACCTCACCCCATTCACTGATGAGTGGCGCACTACGTACATTGCTTGAGTGTATTTTGGCAACTGACAGCACGTCACTGAATTCAGTTAGTTTAGTTTTTTAGAGCTGGTTTGTTAGTTTATATTAATATTTATTTATTTATTTTCCCCAAAATGCTTTGTTTCTTTTTATGTTTTTATTCATTTTAGTATCATAATTCTTGACACATGTCAGCTTTTCTAGATAGAGAGAGATCACACTGTTTACATATTTGCATTTATTAACTTATTTCTGTTGGAGTTTGAAATGTCCTTCTGTGTTTGAATACATCTCCTGTCTTGTGAGCAGATTTCAAGGGACGTCAGTGTTTACTTCCGTTCTGATCCTCTCTGCTTGTACCACAAAGTATGAATTTATTACAAATTCTAAAGCATGTGTAAACCTTGGTGCCTGTCCTCGCATGGTTATTCTGTGCATCAACATGTTTTGTGTGCGTGTGTGTGCTGTGGGGGTATTTTTATTGTACTATGTATGTTTTAATTGTTCATCACCTTGAGTTGCATTTTATTGTATGAATGGTGCTATATAAATAAAGTTTGATTGATAGATTGAATACGATGAATGATCTGTAAGCACACAAAGAAATACTTGCAAATATATTTCACCCTTCCAGGATATCAAGCTTTTATTAATTTAGACGATTATGAAATCAGATGAGTAAACTTAAGAAGACACTGTGCTAAAGAAAAAAAAAATATATAGGTGGGATGGCAGCCTACTGGTTAGCACGTCCGCCTTACAGGTTAGGACTCGTGGGTTCGATTCCCAGCTCCAGCCTTCCTGTGCAGTTTGTATGTTCTCTCCGTGCTTGCGTGGGTTTTCTCTGCATGCTCCAGTTTCCCCCACATTCTAAAAACATGCATGGTAGGTTAATTGAACACTTTAAATTGTCCCTAGGTGTGAGTGTGAGTGTGAATGGTTCTTCGTCTATGTGTGCCCTGCATTTGGCTGGCAACCAGTTTATGGTGTATCCTGCCTACTGCCTGAAGACAGCTGGGACTGGTTCCAGCATGCCCTAGACCTTTGTGAGGATAAGCCATTCAGATAATTGATAGGTGGATGATAATAGTAATAATAGTTTATGCAACCTTTATTTAGCTAAAACGTTTTACTTTGCTTCACTTGTAAGTATAACTTAAAAGTAATGTATCAACCGCGACCTGAAATGAAAAATTAATCCTGAAAGATTAGGAGGGAAATATTTATTAGCATTGTAACGTCATATATTGCAATGAACTAGCTGGGTTACGTGTTTTTCATTGTCATGCGCTGCCATTGAGGGGTTGTGGCAAACAATCCAAGTTTTGTTACTTTGAATGCCCCTGTTTCCAAATTCTTCAACGCATTACTCAGTGCGCAAGTGTGGGAGCAAGAGAGAGCGAGAGATTGCGTGTGTGTGAGTGTGCTGTTCCTGTTTCAGCATCACACAGCCATACACTAGCTGTGTTTTGGTTGTTAATAAAAGAGAGCTCACTGACTAATGCACCCGTAATCCATAGTAGACACAACAATATATTAGCGTAACCAAACATGACATCGCCATTGCAACATAATTTCAAACACATCATATAACCTGTGTGTGCTAATGCTAGCTTCCATCTACGACTGTCCCTATGTCAGAAATGGAATCAGGTATCAGCCACTACATGCTTTGCATTTCTCTCATTGCAGGCAGAATTGCATTGCTTAAGTATTTTTGGTAAAATACGCCCTGATTTCAGACTCTGTTGAACTTGATAGCATGGGCAGGGCTGTTGACTATTGAACAAACCTTTGAGTGAGACATTGGTTGGTCAGGGGAGGAGTTGCCGTATATTTGAATGACATGTCAAGTGCATCGTCTTGATAATGTTGCATTTTTGCGTCGACCAGTTTTTGTGGTTGACCCAACAGACTTGGTTGACTGTTTTTCCCAGCCTTAATTGTGAATGATCCATGACATTATCAGGTCTCAGCCTTGTTTTGATCTCCACTGTATCATGAATATATGGGCCACTGGGCCAGTACCGGATCTAAATAAATAAAGCTGCCTTCTGTCAGGGCCACCACAACTTGGCTCGCTGTGGCCCCGCAGGACACTCAATAATGTTTAATGTCAGACCATGTTGATTAATTTGTGCCTTTTGATGTGTTAACTGTATACTGTATAACTGTGTGTTGCTTGCAGTTAAAAAACAAATCAAAAAATCGTATTAATTATTCCAATAATGAATTATTTTCATGATTCTTTTCAACCTCTGATTCATGTTAATTTAGTAAAAAGTGCTGTAATGTATTTGTTGTGTAAATAGTTAAAACATCACATTTCAAAAATGGATGTCACTACCAAGGAGTCAAATAGTAAATTTTGCCTGACATGCATTTTTGTTTGGAAATAGTAGCTTGCTTTTTTTTCAAAGGCAAATTCTGTTCACAGAGACATGGGCTGAATAAAAGACAGTTAATTAGCATCTATGCAATCTGGTGTACAAACAAGAAATGTAGCAGCTGGGTGCTGTAACCAGTGTTTGTATTTGGTTTATGAAACGAACAGTGCTCTTGAATTAAACCGTAAAAATAAATAAAATGCTGACTGTACATCCTATCACATTGTGGGGACAATATTGTAAATTAGTGATAGACCGATATGGTTTTTTCAAGGCCGATACCGATACAGATTATTTGTCGTCAAGTAGGCCGATAACCGATATTTCAAGCCGATATTCATTTGCTGTAAAATGGGCGGGGGGATTTTTAAACTATATATAATTTCTCACTGAGTAACAAATTCATGTGAATGTAGCTCATTTGGGGTTTTTGTTAGGGTTCGTAAAAACGTTTCAAAAAGATTTTCGCGGTGAAAAATGGTGTGAATATGTTCCAAATGTGTTTACGACAAATAATAACTGACTGCGAACATCTTACAAATCCTGATGAAAACCCCAAATTCGCTACGTTCGCAAGTATTCCCTGCTCAGTGAGCTTTATCGGCCTTCAGATTCAAAAAATGGCCGATGCCGATATTTGTCAAAATGCCAAATATCGGCACCGATAATCGTCCCGGCCGATTATCGGTCTATCCCTAATTGTAATACAGTTACCATGGCAGTCACAAGGTGAGTTCACGATCTTAATCAGTCACTCGTTCAAACGTTGGAATCATAGAACTCTTCAATAGAATATTTAATACATCGTATATTTGGTTGTATTTATGTGCTTTACCATATCGTTTAAGTCCAGGCTTCGGCCTTCCTGGGTGGAGTTTGCATGTTCTCCCCATGCTCGCGTGGGTCTTCTCCGGGTACTCTGGTCTCCTCCCACATTCCAAAGACATGCATGGCAGGTTAATTGGGTGCTCCGAATTGTCCCAAGGTGAGCTTGTGAGTGTGGTTGTTTGTTTGTCTCTGTGTGCCCTGCGATTGGCTGGCAACCAGTTCAGGGTGTACCCCACCTACTGGCTGAAGCTGGCTGGGATAGGCTCCAGCACCCCCGCGACCCTTGTGAGGAGTAAGCGGTTAAGAAAATGGATGGATTACCATTTTATTTATTAACTGAATTCTCACACTGTCCAATGGAACATGCATTGAATCTTGGTTGCAGCGGAGTGAATATCAGCTCGACACACAACACAGCGCTATTACGTCGTCACTGTGCGTCCAAGTCAGTTTGTTGTCATGACGATGGTGCACTGAAATTTAGAGCTTGTCATAGTGGCGTTGTGCTTTGGAGAGAAAACAAGTAAAAGGAGGAAGACGAATGTGCTCACTTTCATGACTGGTGAAAAGAGGCACATTTTAGTGGTGTTGCAAGATGGTCACTTTCTGAATGAAGTAGCTTACGATTTTTCCCGATTGTGCATCTTAGCCAAAACCATACAGATTTAAGTTCTGTTATTTTATGTACTGTACTTGTCAGGTTCGCATCCTGTGTGTGTGCGCGTTACACATTAGCAGTCGTCCACATGCATGATTCAGTGCTCAGAGCAGCATCAATCTTTGATTGCCCGACGTAGTTTGTCAGCAGACATTCACATCATTTACCTTTATGTATTTTAGGTACTGCTGGTCATAATTGCCATGAATAACTGCTACTTGAGCCTGTCTGCTTGTTGACTTTGAATAGGGAAGACGATGAGCGCAGCAGACTCCTCCTGTGGTGTGTGATGATGATGGAGAAGAGTTTCTTATTGATGTTTTTCTTGCTGCCAAATGTCAAGAAGCAACGAGGTCAAGGGTGACATTTCTCTCTCTATCCAGTTTTAGATGAACAGAGTAAATGATGGCTCTTGGTCTCGTGGGCCAGTATAGCGCACGCAGCTGACCACCGACAGTCCAGTTGCAACACTAGGTCATCAATCAACATAATTTGGTGGGTTTATACGGAATGCCTGAATCACTTCTTAAGATGCTGGAGACAAAACATCATTACAGGGTGGCTCATTCACATTTCCAACTTACATAATCCATAATATCTAATGAGAGAACATTTTTTTCATGAGGCAAAATAATCTAACTCAATGTATTCTTAATTATAAGTACCTCTCGATAATGTTCAACTATTGTATGGCATTGCACATTTTCGTTAAGTACACTGCGTTCCAACTATGTTTTGCATTTGCATTATTCGGGTTGGAACACCCATGTAACTAGGGCCGTGGAAACCAAATAAAAAGAGAGGGAGAGGAGGGGATTTTTTTCAGAGAGTGCAGTCGGTTCCTCTCCTCTCTCCTCGCAAGCTTTGGACTGAGTGTCTTCTCTCCTTTTTTGTCTTGTTTAATAAATGTCTGACTGGTCAAATTCAAATAAAAGCATAAAATTCCATATCAAACTTATTGCATGTCTTTGCGATATGCCTATTGCATGGGCCAATATCTCGATATCGATATTTTTGCGATATTGTGCACCCCTATTGCATATACTGTAAATCTACAGCGTTATACAGTATATGCCTTTATGACTCGTACTTTACTTCCTAATGTAATGCTCACATGCAAACGTGGTTTTTCTATTGATATGGCCTCTCACATCTCCCTGTTTCCCAAAGTTACAGAACAAAATTGTTAAATCAGATGTATCATGATCACATCTGTGTAGTGCTGGGTGATATGGGAAAAAAGCATAGCACAATATGGGCCATTTTATATCATGATAATGATATACCACAATATAGATATATTTGCAGTTCTTCCATGAAAAATTATACAACATACTTTGCTTATATTTTCACACTTTATTTGTAAGTAACATTAATGAATGTCACAAATGAATCCAGTAGTGCTGCAATATAAAATAATAAATGTAACCAAATGAGGCACAGTAGCCTGCACATTTTTAAAAGCCATAAAAAATAAAGTTCAGACATTTTCGGTCATAAATTAAATGCAACAACAAAAAATATTTTTCAAAGTGCAAAGTTTCAACTTTCTTATGTCTGTAGCTTTGCAGCTAGAGTCGTAAATCAACAGAACCTAGCATTATTTGCATGTGGCAAATGAAATTATATCAAAATCAACACAAACATTCTGTTTTACAGAATCTGCAATCAAACGTGACTATTGCCTCTGTTTTTTTTTTGTTTGTTTTTTTGTTTTTTCCCCCCTTTTTCTTCCAGCGAGGTGAGTTTCTGTCATACTGGGTGACCCGCGCAAAGGACTCCTGTATGTTTGGTTGACTTTTTTTTTTCTTTTTGTGTTTTGTTCTGGATTCACTTACATTATCTTTGTTGACTCGCATCTGTAGGATAGTCATGAGCTCGTTTTCGTGCTTCGTCTCAAGGTGATGATAAAATATGTTTGTTGTGTTCAGGTGCTGGAATGTTCCTGTAACACAACTTGTACCTGTATATGACGGTACTGTTTTATGCTCCACATTGAACTTTGTGAAACCAAAATGAAATTAAAAAAGTACGGAAAAAGTGCCTCTCTCTGTGGAGTTAAGATGCAAATTGTTCCATTTCGGGGGCTGCTCTATTTGGCCTTCTTGCTTCTTCCTCACTTCCCACTTAGTTCCTTTCCTCAAAAGTTCTGCGGGAAAAGGGCACTCATTGGGATTCGGCGATGAACTTGAACGGAACAATGACTGTTGACCACAGAACAAGCCAAGAAAGGCAATTTTGTGCATGCACGTTGTCAGATAGGCTGCATGACCGTCAGCTTTTTTGCCATTCAAAAGCCGCAAACAACGTTCACGGAACTAACACAATTGATTTCTCTTTGTGTATGCGCGAAACAAACTGTCGACTTCTCCGCTCCCCGCGAGGAAAACAGTTCAAAATATACAGGAATTTAAGACCAAAACAGTAGAACTACGGTATTGTATTTTAGAGGACACTGACAGAAATATTTTCAATAATTTTATTTTGAAGAGGTCGGGCAAGTGCCGCTTAATAGCTTACTATGACGGATCTAACTAGATTTAATTTAGTTATTAAATACAAACACTAAGAATTCAACATAAGTCACAATTTCTGAACAGGGGTGTGCAGTGACCTTTGGAGGGGCAGGTGCTCAAAATAAAAAAAAAGGGCACATGTACAATGTATACCCGATGGAATTTCGGCACCCTCTACCGACTCTGAGTTCGAACCGCGGCATCACCTTGGAAGCGGAATGCACTGACTGCTGAACTAAAAGTCAGCAAAAGGCCTGCGCCTTCATTGAAAGCTCAGAGGAGTGAAGTTATACTAAAGTACAAATGCACAGCTCAAGCTGGCATCTGTTACACATGGAACAAGAGCTTGAAATACCTTACAGAAATATCATTTACAATATAACTCTAATATACTATAAGGCTGTCATCACAAGCCTCTTTAATCTTGAGCAGGCTGAATTGTAGCAGCCAATATTCATACAGTTTGTTTGTTTGAAATGTTTATTTCGAATATCAACATTATCTTAATACATAAATAAAATGACAATAATCAAGAAAAATACAGTGCAAAGTAAAAGTAGTCTAAGGTTTACCTCTTGGATCTGTGAAGAGATTGCTGCTGCTGATGATGATGATGATGATGATGATGATGTTTTTGGGTTTTTTTGGGTTTTTTTAAATCTTGCAGGAGCTGGACTGATTTGGTCAGAGAGTGTAGAAGCTACAAAAGACAATGGGAGAATAATTGGTCACACAATTATAATATGCAATGCAACAAGTAAGCATTGAAAGTGGTTCACTGTGCTGCTACTGACAGTTTGGAGACTCTGATCTAAACAAACCAGCTATACCTTGTGGTAAAATATTCAACAGAACTAGTACAACAATTCATTTGTGGTTGTTCAGTGTATTTTATGTTATTCTTACCATTTGTGATACTTTTCATCCAACTGATAAGTGTGACTGTTTTTCACAGCATCCAGCGGCTCCTTTTGGTTTTGTTTCAACCACCTCTCTGTGGCATCTTTACAGCAGGGGATGTTGAGAAACTATAATCTAATGCATGTAATGCACACAATACACATTGAGACATTAATACAATTTATAGAAATACTATTTAATTATAAGTTTGCTTATCTCATGGTTACCAGAGAAACTTATCATTAGTCCCGGTTCCAATCAAACTCATGCACAACCTTTCCCGTCAAGGTTGAAGAGAGGCAGTAATGTTGAACTTATCGGGTACATTTATGTTATTTCTGCTACAGTGTTGCTATTGATAACAGACACGGCAACTTTGAAGCTCTGTTAGCATCCTAGCACAACTTTATTAGCAATGAAACATAAACGAAAAGCGAGACAGATGTACAAAAGCACGCGTTGTCAAGCACACATGACAAGATAGTTCTCCTAAAACCATACACATGTGGAGCCACTGTTCATTTTGAAACATTGTACAAAACAAACTTACCTGTTGCGCTATCGGCCCACACCAGTAAAACAGGCCTCAGGCCTTGCAGTGTACTGTTGACTGAAGATTGAATGAAGTCACAGTTCCAATTAGCGGACAAACAGTGTAAAAGCACCGTTCTGTGCCGCTCAAACACCATTCAGCATGTACTGTTCTGTGCGGAACGAAGGACAGCAAAATAATCAGCTAAATTTGGGCCACTTATTTTGAAAAGCACGATAATCGGCCGATTATAATACCGCTTATGCTCTTCAAGACCGCGGGGAGCTGGAGCTTATCCCAGCTGACCTCAGGTGAAGGGTGGACTGCACCCTGGACTGGTCACTAGTCAATCACAGTGTACATAAAGAGACAGACAAGCATTCACATTCACATTCACAACTGAACTGAGTGGCAACTGCACCCACGCTGTCTGCACACAAGTCATGCGAGGGAACCACTACACCATCAGTGACTCCCTTAACAGTTGTGAAGTGTAATTTATCTTAACACATCGGAACATAAATTATCGTCAATTAACAACATAACATGCTTTTGTGGAGCAACTGAAGTGATTGAGACACTGGACACTTGCTACTAAACAGATCAAAATAGCATCAGTTAAGTTTGCATTTATGTTAGTTTGATTTTATGCGGCAGGTCTTACAAATATTCAGATATAATGCCTCCATCTGATTTTCTACCATAATGGGTAACCGTGATATGGCTGAAAAGTGTATCAAGATATTAATATTTCATATCAATCCATATCTTTTTTTTTTTTTTTTTTTTTTTACCTAATCAAAATGTAAAAACGGATAAAGTGGGTTAAAGATAATGGCAATAAAACAAGTATCCAGAGAAACCGTTCAAAATATCTGGTAGTAAAACTAATTTTCAAGGAATGTACCGTGTACATTGCTATGACAATCTGCCCCATCATTGATACAGTTACAATAGCCTTAATTTGTCATTAGAAGTTAAGCGAACTAAAAGTAAATGTGCTTCTGGAGTGCATGCATTACAGTTGACCAACTGTCTTAAGTCTATTTTAACTCTAGTCAGCTTATTATAGCCTTGAGACATGTTATTGTTTTACCTGATTGTGACTTCATTGTGATGCTGAAAGTCGGAGTTGGCTCAAAAAACAACAGAGCAAAGACAGGGAAGGGAACTCCTGACTTCTTCATCTTGTATCTTTCCCAAATTGTTTTATCAGGTTAGTTTGCAAGACTGGTCATTTTGGTTTGGTGTGCGTATGTCACACACACGTATGTGCGAACTGGCACTTGTCCGTTTGTTCAGCTGCTTTTTTTTGTTTTCCTCACTCGGGAGACGAGCACTCAATGGCCCAAAACGCTTTTGTGCTCAAAGTTTCCTCTTACATGCTTGTAATTGTGGCACAAAACGTAATACTGTACTGTAGCCTCTGCATACAGCATGCAAAATGCTGCGGTTGTTTTTTTTTTCTTGATTATCGCCCAGCCCAAGAGTCTGCAACCTGTGGCCCTGCAGTCAAATGTGGCTCTTTAGTCCCTCTCCTGTGGCTCCCTCTGGATCTCTTAAAAAAAAAAATATATATATATATAGTAGAACATTTTTTACACATTTATTTAAATTTTTTTAGATGGCATTTTCTTTTAATTAACAATTTTGATAAAAAAAATTGTGAAATTATGAATAAATAAATATTAAAGAATGTCAGAATCCAAATGTACAAGTTGTTAGAAAAGGAAACACAAAAGGTAGGTGAGAAAGTTTGAAAAAAAAATACTTCAACATGTCCAAAAAGTGACTATAAAATGTCCAAAAAGGAAGAGGAAAAACATAAAATTACAACATACAGTACACAAAATCAGAAAATTTATTTTTAAAAAGGCAGAAAAGAAAATGTTCAAAGTAACCATAAATTGTCCAAAAACAAAGAGCAGAAAATTACCATATACTGTCTACAAAATTGACATAAAATGTCTAAAAAAGGAAGAGAGGCAGAAAATTAGTATGTGCATAAAATCGCCAAAAATGTCAGAAATTTGACAGAAAGGTATGATAAACTGCAAAAAAAAAAAAAATAATCTAAAACAGAAGCCGAAAAATCAAAAACCGAAAGGTAGAAGAAAATGAATCTGAAAGTATTGGTTATGTGCAGCTCTAATTAGCTCTTGGGCCCTTAGTACATTAGACTAACGCACTCTTTCATTCATCTGAATGTTCAAAGGTTTTGCGGCTCCAGACAGATTTTTGTGTTATTTATTTGGCCTAAAATGACTCTTGCCACAGGAAATGGTTGCTGACCCCTTACTTCACATGACCCAGATCTGATATTGATGCACTTACATGTGTGAATGAGCCTTAATCTGTTCAAAGAAATGTACAGTAGTGGGATCTCATTAAGGTGGATTAAGAGGAGTTGCACTTTAGTGTAGAGCAAACAGCCCTCATTTAAAGTTTGGCCTATTATTTCCCCAATATTAACTCAATACTAATGTCTACTCTCACAGATCTGTATGAACACACTAAAGCCCAAAAGGCACAAAAAGTCACATGACTTACAGTCTTAAAATAACAGAGTGGCAGCATCACTTCCTATAAATAATGAATTTATCGGTGCAGCACATATAAAGAGCAGCATGCCTGAACCTGCTGTGCTCAGAGAGTTGCTGTTTATTTTTAAATCAAGCCCACTGTTGAAATGCGGCATGAGACCAAAACCTTTTAAGTTGGCTTCACAGGGAGGAGAAGCAAATTGGTAGTGACATTCGACAAAGACGCCCATTGACAAAAAGCGGAATCCAATGAATTCATGATTAATGATGACTTGTTAGGATGATCCACCTCTCCAAACAGTGATCAAAACCTCAGCACCACTCCCACCTCCAGCAGGATCACACAGCAACTGTTGCTTAGCAACCACGAACATGCTATGCGTCACTGTGGACACACTGATAATGCAGCTTTTAAGAGTAAAGCCTCGCTGAAACGCTGCAGACGCAGAGTTGGAAGTGTGCTTTGCATCTGAGTTGACAGCATCAAAAAGAATGCAGGGCTTGGTAGAAGTGGGTTGAGGGCTGGAAGATGGATGAATCGACATCTGCGGGATCTGGTTTATTGTTTTGGATCATGAATAGTCGATATTTCTAGTGATGGGAGTTGACCATGCGATATCTTGAAGAAGTCAAACTCCACTCAAGAGGATTCGTCATGCCGTAGTGACCAATAAATTGTAGCTTGTGTGCTATTGCATGTTATATAAATAAAGATGACTTGACTTAAAACCTCCAATTTGAAATCAACTTCCCATTTCTTGTCTGGTGTTTGGGTCTTGTCTCATGTCTGGGTCACACCTGGGTTAGGTTTGAGTTCATGACCTGTTCATCTAGTTTCAACTAGTTTTACGTTGTGGGTAACACTTTATAATAACTACCCGTTATAACTAGTTAATAGACCATTAGTAAACTGTTAATTAATGAGTTATTAATGACTTATTAAATGTTTTTTAACTGTTTGTTAAGGTTTTAAAATGATGTCTATAAATAGTAAAAATTTTATTTTTAAACTGTTAGTTATTGAGCTCTAAATGACTTGTTAACTGTATAGTAATTATTCATAACTATATTTTATAAATTAGTAATACATCGTTAACAAGCTATTAGAAAATTACTTACTAATGACTTGATAAGTATTACTTCATAGTTTGTATAGGTTATTGGGACGTTATTATAAAGTTGCCACTATTCCTCATTTATTACGTGTTAGTAAATGTGGAGTAGTTGCAACTTTAGAATAACGTCCCAATAACATAAATAGAGTAATAACTAATATTTAAGTAGTAGATTAACTCACTTCTTTACAGCAGTTGTTAATAGTTTGTTAACCATCTACTAATACTATACCAGTCAAACTTTGTAGAGGAGCACATGAGTGGAAAAAGTTCAATGGTACGGAAAATTGATATTTAGGCATGGTAAGGCATAGTAATTTTATATTTTAAATTTCACCTTCAAATTCTGTACTTTCAACTTGTTCCACCTGTTTGTTGTTTGACAAAGTTTCATAGTTATTAGTAGATGGTTAACATCTACTATGTAAAGAATTAGCTAATATATAAGTTAAATATTAGTAAGTAGCTAATTTATACTATTGGGATATTATCGTAAAGTTGCAACTGTTCCTCATTTAATAACAGTTAATAAATGAGGAATAGCTACCACTTTAGAATAACGTCCTAATAACAGATATAAACTATTAACTGATACTTAACAAGTCATTATTAAGTAATTTACTAATAGTTTGTTAACTTAGTCTTACTAATTTATAATATATAGTTACAAATGATTAATATACAGTTAACAAGTCATTTATAACTCAATAACTAACAGTTTAATAATGACATATTAACTGTTTATAGTCATAAGTATAAATCCTTAACAAACAGTTAACAAACATTTAAGAAGTCATTAACAACTCATTAATTAACAATCAACTAATGATCTATGAACTACTTATAACGGATAGTTATTATAAAGTGTTACCGATTGATTGATACTGTCTATATAAGGGTCTGAGAATTGTGTGTGTTTTGCCGGATTATTGCTCTCTGTTCCTCTGTGCTTCTCCGCAGCCCAAGCGGGCTTGGCATCTCGTGATTCTCGATGCATTCTCATTGTTTTTAGTTTAGTCAAGTTATGTGAATAAATAGTTAAAACCTTATTTGTGTCTGCGTTTTGGGATCTTACACTTCAGCACACAACATTTCTAAGGCAATGTTGAGTGAACATTTTTACAAGGGTGAGTTAACCAATGCTAGCCAGAGGCTGAACATTGTTTATGAAGTGGGCATGAGAGTAGACTCTCCCATACTGGAAAGGTCTGAATAGGATGAGAATTTGTTCCGTAAATGTACCCATAACTTATCGATCCATCTGTACCTCATATCCTCGTTGATGTTGTGAGTATAGCTGTCAAACGATTACATTTTTTAATCAGATTAATCACATCTTAGAATTTTGATTAATCACGATTAATCACTGACTTAAAAAGGCTTTTTCTCCCAACATATTTTGTCCGCTAAATTTGAAGCGCACCTGTTTTTTCGAGGGTTATGTTTACTGTCATGACTAGAGTCATGCAAGGGTTATGCTTACTGTCATGATTAGGGTCATGCAAGGGTTATGTTTGGGTCATGACCGTGAGGTCAAATGTCTGTTTTGAACTGATGTAACCAGCATCTAGTTTCAACTGGTAAGACGCTATGTGATGTCAGAAGCTATGTGATGTCAAGAATCTTTAATCTTGTTATCTGGTCAACAGCCAATCAGATAATTCCATGTCAGTCCTGTTACCCACATGTCTAGCCACAACCAATCACAATTTTTTCGACATTTAATGTTATGAGGACGTCTTCAAAATGTATAATGACTGCACATGCTCATCCTGCTTTTTCTGATTCAGTCGGCAGCACCATAACCAAAGACTATTTTTATAGGTTTTATGCTTGTTTGTGAATTTTGTAGACGCTGGACGTGCCAGCACACTGAGCTGCTGCGCCTCCTGTTTGGTCACACAAAGGAGACTAAAATATTAGACTCGTTAAATGCAGGTCTAACTTGTAGTGCAGGTATTGGGTGTATTTGATCCAGGCACAGGGCAGACAGATTTGGTGCTCCATGGACGTGTGTGGTGGATGTCATCGTATTTCATTCATAAATATGACAACAGCGTGGGACAATCCCTCTCAATCAGTAGAAATCGATTCATTCCAAATCCCTATCGCCATTTTCCGAGACCACCTTTCCTCATTAGTGTCATGTGTGAGTTGGGGACTGTCTAGTGTGCTGAATTGTCTAAATTACGTACTGCTATCAGCCGAATGCACATTTATTGATGTAGTTGTAAAAACTTTTGATTGTCTTGTGGCCAGATTTCTAATAAAGTGTCTTGCTCTGCCCGCGTTCCCTTCTTTCTTCTCTATTTTTATTGGAGAGATCAGATGACCTGAAACCCTTTCAGCTACCAGACCAGATTATAAATGTGTCATTATAGTTGATGCCTTCATTAGTGAGATTAGAATTGATTTATCGGATTAGATATCAGTAACTGCAGTAGAAAAACATGCTTGTCATTAAAGTGGATTGAAAATCAGTTCCCAGCTGACCACTTTCAGCTAAATGGGCAGCTTGATGCTTAATGTTGTGGAACTTTTGTGATGATGATTATGACTTTTAGTTCCTCCTGGTTCAGATGACTGAAGGCTGCCTTTTTTACTACAGTGTGTGTGTGTTATTGATTAGACTAAATGCTCAACCATAAAGTTGCTGTGTTGTAATGCTGTCTCGTAGTCGCTAGTTTATGGCCTCCAGGCTTCATCTGTCACAGTTGTATGCAATAATCACTTTTATCCTCTCAATCTCGCGAACGAGTGAGGACATTATTTTGTTGTTGGCATGAGTGCATTCAACAGTTAAATTCAAATTAGCTGTAACTGGGCAACAACAAGTTGTCTATACTCTCTCATTGCAGTCACACAGAGTGCACACTTCGCAGCGGCCAACTTTACATCACCACAAGCGGAGAGCTTCTTGCAGGTCCTTATTAACATTAAACATACTTTACGCGTGCCAACCTCCTGCATGGACTCCAGTCAGTCTGTTATTCTTCCACCATGTAGACTGCATGCCTCTCTTGCGCTGATTTCAAAGGGAATAAGTGCCAGGCGTTTTTTTAATGACATATTCTTTCATTTGTGTTAATTGTAATTTATTTGCATGTGAAAAAGTGATTGTCTTATTTTTTTTCATTTTCTGATTATTAATAATTTATGTATTTGCAGTTATTTTAATAAAATATATTTACATGCATTTTTAAAGTATTTTTTAATCTCTGCGGTATCGAAAATTGTATTGAGTATTTTCCTGTGTATTGATATCGAGTTTGAAATTTTATTATCATGACAACCCGAGTATGGAGTTTTGAAAATTCTAAATGTATAGGGACCCTGTATTCAGAAAACATCGCCAGGAGGTGACCATTCAATCAAGTGGCAAAAAGAATCAAAAATTCCATATTACAAAGTATACATATTAAAGAGCACATATATCCATATTTAATTCATTTCATTTTCTTAGAGTATTCAATTGGTCCTAATATATTGTTTGACTTCATTTTACAAAATTCCAATGAGTCTTTTTTTAACATTTTGCACGTTATGTCGTTAAGCCAATAATATGATAAAATTGGCAATATAAAATTGGGTTTTTGTCCACAAGTGGTTAGTTAATGAAGCCAAACAATACATGTTCAAAGCAAAATGAAACCTGTAGAATGGAAATCACATTTTGAACATTGTAGCAGGTAAAGTCATCTAGCTCGAGACTTATTGTATGTCTGCAATCATGTCAGTTAGGAAAAGTGGAGTTGAATTCATTTGAAACAGTGATGTCCTTAAAAGGGAACACCTTTTCATTTCTCCTGATGGCGTATTCCAACAAAGGATTAGAAAAGGTGGCATTAAGTCTGCACCGCTTATCCTCACAAGGGTCTTGTGAGCTGGACCCTAATCCAGCTGACTTTTACGAGCAGTAGAGTACTTCTTGATTATGTGGCCAGCCAATAAGAGACCATTATATTTCATTGCTTATTATTTAGATGCTCATTTGGTAAAACATGGAAAATGGAACCCAGTGCCTCATGGTCGGATGATTAAATTACAGTCTTCCTTTTGGAATGAGGCTTAAGTGGCTGGTTGCATCTAGTAATGCTTGCTTTTCAGTGACAATGCTACCATTGAGCGCTGGTGAGTTATCAGCAGTAAAGTTACAACAGACCATAAAGCTGTAGAAGGTCCCACTCTCTGGTCATAAAGGAGATTGCAGTGGAGAGTGAAACCAGGAGAAGCAGTTTGGGCATCAAATAAAGAAGCTCGGTGTAGTGTCACCATTTCTGTGCATCCAAAGCAGCTGATGACTCATCTAATGAAGCCGCAGGATGTGTGGACACGTCCAAATTGGAAGAAGACTTAGAACACATGAGGGAACTCATAACACACCCAGATTGGGATGGTCTCAAGTTGCCACTTGGTTGCCATTTGCTCACATGATGGGAAATAATTACTGATTAACGGTGTACTTTTATTGTATAGTGGTTCTGTGAATGTGGTCTGAGAGCGATGTGGTTCCAAATTATTTTTGGTCACTGGTTGTGACAGTAAAATGCAGATTGTTATTTTAATTAACGGTAAGTAGGCACACAAAAACTCATCAAACGGTTAGCTTCTAGGGGTGTAACGATATCCAAACAACACGATATGATATTATCACGATATGAAGCTCACGATACGATAATTATCACAATATTTTTTTTGTTTGGGGGGGGGGGTGTTGGGGGGGTTGGCGACATTTAAAAAAGATCACAATATTGTAAAAAAAAAAGAGCTCATACTAAAAAAAGCACAATATTGTGCTTTTGTACACAACAGTAACTCATATAAACCACCTAAATCTCTAATAACAATATTGAGACTTACTTGCTAATGCAAACACACATTGATCGCTTCACAAGCAAATTAGGTTCCCCTTCATCTGACAATTAGCATAGATTTTAAACATAGAAGGCCAAAACATCCCTAATGAAAATTAAATTGTGCTAATAAAATATCCACTAGAGGGTGCTAGAACTGCACAAATGGAAATCAACCTGACCTTTTTAACAGATGTGTTCCTTTTAAATATTGTGAACATGACGACGACGATATTGTGGAACTTTTAATATCACAATATCACGATATTGCCCTTATCGTTACATCACTATTAGGTTCTATTTAAGTTTTGACAATACAGTGTTTATATTATTGGTAAGGTTGAGTCCCGGACCAGATCCCGAACCAGATCTCCAATTTGGTCTTTTGAACTGAAATAGCAAAATTGCATGTTCTTGCGGTTCTATCATTGGCCATAACAACGTTAGGTTCACTGAAGACTCCAAATTCCCATGGATGAGGGAGTGTCGCTGTCTGATCCCTTGATGTCAGTCCTGCAATAATTGACTGCTGTTACTGCAGTGGTAGCATGGCTTTGAAACCCTGGTAAAGTGTCCTTGGGAAGAAATACAGAACCCCATTATTTTATTATTTTCTTTTCTTACAATAAGTTACATTAATCATTGTGTGACTGCATAAGTGTCTATACAAATGAAGCCCATTTAAGACCAGTATGTACAACCTCTTATGTTACATCAGCTAGGATAGTAATCATGTTGAGCATTATTGGTATTTAAAAAAAAAACACAAAAAAAACGGAAGGGTGTAGGGGTGTTAAAAAAAATCGATTCGGCGATATATCGCGCTACTACATCGCGCGATTCTCGAATCGATTCAATAAAAAAAAATCGATTTTTTTTTTTTTTTTTTTTTTTTTTTTTTTTTTTTTTAAGAGCTCAGAATTGTTCATTCGGTAGTCTTACCGATTCAACGTCTTATCATCATTGCCTTTTTTTTTCTTTTTTTTTTTGTGTGTGTGAATCGATTTTTAAACTTCCATTTTTAATGGAAAAATATTCAACAAAACGTCTGATTTCGGGTTAGGATTCACACCTTGAGCATGGAAGAATGTTATATGAACGGAACATTAAGCCTTAATATTTTATTTTAATGCTGTTCAAACATGAAACAGATTACAACCTCTATAAGACTGAAATTTCAGATAAATAAATAATACATTTTCATATAAATCTTACACTCTACAAGCTTACTGATTAGTATTTTCTAAATTTGAATGAAAAAAATCACAACAATCGACTTATAAATTCGTATCGGGATTAATCGGTATCGAATCGAATCGTGACCTGTGAATCGTGATACGAATCGAATCGTCAGGTACTAGGCAATTCACACCCCTAGAAGGGTGTGTAACACCTTCCAGAAAGGAAGGCCATTTAAAATGAGAAGTACATCTTTAATTTAGGAGGGATTTGTTGTCCTTGAAGTCCCATCAGTTTCATACAAAGAGGATACAAAAGCATTTTTAGTTTAGTTGCAGAAAGTTTCTTGTGTGTCCATGTGAGTGTGTACTGTATGTCTCTATCTGTAACCGTCAATGTTGTATAATAGGGTGGAGGAGTTACATAATCCTAACCCTATGCAAAAATAAAATGTGTGTATGTGTGTAGAGGATGTCATTGTGAAACAGCTGTTGTGGTGTTTAATTAATAAAATCCCTGTCCTGGTGTTTTGTGATCCCAATACTGTATGTGAGATTAAAACCCAAAGAGATTTCACTCTCTTTCTCTGAAATCCTTTTTCATGCCATCTCCTCCCTCTGTCATTATCATCATCCTGCACTTTTGCTATCCATGTTATTATAGATATTATTGTATGTCAGAGTAGAGAAGGACTGGACTGGAGGGTGTGCGGAGGAGTCCATCGAGCTGGAATTTCCATAGCTAAAATGTGAGATTGTGTTTCTAGATGATCTCAAATATGATTATACCTCATATATTGTCAGTGGGCATCACAAAACATTTGCCCACTTCTCCAATTCTTTTTGCATTATTTCCCCCATTATAATGTTTAGGATCATCAAACAATAACGTGCATACAAGTGAAGAGAAAGTGTCGTTTTGAAAGCCTCCCTGGCTCTGTTGTGGAAACAGTACTTGCTCCTTAATCTAATAATTGGTTGAAATCAAGTGTTTCTTTTTTTTTTTTGTACAACTGCAATGTCTTTCACACCTCTATGGGGATATTTTGGGGCACTCTTCCTTGCAGAATTGTTTTAATTGAACAACATTGGAAGGTTGCCATGCATGAATGACCTTTTTAAGGTCATCCCACAGCTTTTCTTTTGGAATCAAGGCCGGACTTTGACTGGGCCACTCCAAAACTGTTATTCTTATTCAAGTCTTTCAGAAGTTGACCAGCTGTATAGCTGTTAAAATTAATCAATTAATCGACAAGTGTTTAATCAAAATAAGACATTTGCAAACATTTGCTTAAACTTTGGAAAATAATGACCGACATTGTACATCAATCATCCCTTTTTTTAATCGCTATACAAATACAAAATATGAAATAAACACCAATCACTAAACGATTAGTTGATTAATCCATTGAATAATTGATAGATTGATTTTAAAATATTCTATAGTGACAGCACTAACTATTTGTTTTGGGTGCTTGATGTCATTTGTTTGGTCCTTTATTGTCAGACAGCGTTGGGCACGGCCTGATGTTTTTTAGTATGGAAGCTCGATTTGCTCAGTGACACGTTCGAACATCAACCTTTCTTCCATGCTCTGCTACGGCCAGACCTGCTGCCGTCTGTTGTTGTCCTGCAGTTGGAGCAGATCAGCCGTAGTTCATATTCAGACTACGAAGCGGACCGCACCGAGTGCGTTTGGAATCAGACCTAGACCACCTCAAAAAGTGGGTCTTGTTTGGTCCCCACCAGGATTCGTTGGAAACAAACTCTGGTCCGTTTTAAAGTTGCCTGGCAATATTCACCCCCGCGATGCTTGGCTACGGTGGCTTGTTAACCCCCAAAAGGCACATATGTCCTGCACTTGGAGCGGATCAGCGGTTTGTATTCAGACTGCGAAGTGATCCGCACCGAGTGCGTTTGCAAGCGAACCGAGACCATCTCAATAAGTGGGTCTTGGTTTGCTCCTTTGGTCCGCACCAGAATTCGTTTGTGCACAAAAGGTCCGAACCAATGTGGGAAACAAACTCTGGTCTGTTTAAAGCGGACCAAACAGTGCAGGTCTGAATACACCCTAGTTTTTTGAGGGGAAATGTACGGAGCCCATAAGGTGACATGGTAGAAAAAAAAACAAAAAACTTTGCATTCCCTCGCAAAACATTTGGCGTTCCCTCGCAATCTTTGCAGTTTTTTTTTTTTTTCTACCATGTCACCTTAGGGGCTCCGTAGAAATGTATTTTACCAAAAAAACAAAACAAAAAAAAAACATGGAAATATAGCTGAGCGCGCACTCCATTCAAAAACTGAGCGTTGTTCTGATGTGCCCTTCTGTTATTCAAAGGACCCCAGTGCAAAAAGAAAGGAAACAGCATGTGCGGCACTGAGCTACTGATTGCTGCATAACATTAAAAATGGGCTGTGTTTTAACGTGAGCAGATCGTGGGTCTACCTATGGAAAAATACACACACATAAACATAAACACTGTTGAGACAGCTGAAAGTTCTGGTTGGATGTAACTTCCGCTACAGAAAAGCTTTTTTTTCTTGCCATAGAATGCGCTACTCTGAGGGTATGTAAACTGTTTGAAAGCGCTATATAAATAAAAACAGTTTACATACCCTCAGAGTAGCGCATTCTATCCATCCATCCATCCATTTTCTTGACCGCTTATTCCTCACAAGGGTCGCGGGGGGTGCTGGCGCCTGTCTCAGCTGGCTCTGGGCAGTAGGCGGGGGACACCCTGGACTGGTTGCCAGCCAATCGCAGGGCACACAGAGACGAACAACCATCCACACTCACAAGCACACCTAGGGACAATTCGGAGCACCCAATTAATCTGCCATGCATGTCTTTGGAATGTGGGAGGAGACCGGAGTACCCGGAGAAGACCCACGCAGGCACGGGGAGAACATGCAAACTCCACCCAGGAAGGCCGGAGCCTGGACTCGAACCGGAGTCCTCAGAACTGGGAGGCGGACGTGCTAACCACTCGCCCACCGTGCCGCCTAGCGCATTCTATAGCAAGAAAAAATGTTTAATGCCCATAAAATCCAAAACACTGGGAATTGTTTTGATATTTTCAGAAGTTTAAGTTAACATGAGTAGAGATGTGTATGCGAATTTTGGTGATGATTCATAGCATTTTTGTCATTAGGTGACATTTAGTTTACATTTACAGTTGCAAGTGACAAAAAGGGCGACACGATGGATGACTGGTTCACACGTCCGACTCCCAATTCTGAGGATGCAAGATCGAGTCCGGGCTTCGGCCTTCCTGGGTGGGGTTTGCATTTTCTCCCCGTGCCCGCGTGGGTCTTCTCCGGGTACTCCGGTCTCCTCCCACATTCCAAAGACATGCATGGCAGGTTAATTGGGTGCTCTGAATTGTCCCTATGTGTGCTTGTGAGTGTGGATGGTTGTTCGTCTCTGTGTGCCCTGCGATTGGTTGGCAACCAGTTCAGGGTGTACCTCTCCTACTGCCCAAAGCCAGCTGGGATATGCTCCAGCACCCCTTGTGAGGAATAAGCGGTCAAGAAGATGGATGGATGGAAATTGTAAAAAGTTACTGTTTGTAACAAGGACAAAATGCAGATGTTAAAATAAACACATCTTTTGCTTATAAAATGAGTCACTCATTTTTGTTACAATTGCTGCTGCTGTTTGACCACTGCTTCACTGTATTTTGTATTTTATGTTTGTTATGCATTTAAAACAAAACAAAAATGTTGCACTTTACAATTCAGCACTTATCTGTATGGCGCTTGCATGTAATATTAACTTTATAATTATATTCTTTGGGAACTACAGATGGACTCTAGCATAGTGCTACATCTGGTGCTGCCATTAATGTTACTGCATATTGTCCTTTAAATAAACTCGTACATGGAATATTACATATAAACACCATTACATCCTAAAACTTCCGTGTCCCGTCTGCATCTGGGTCCGAATTCTGCTCCGCAAGTTACACTTGCTGTGATCATTGTCCTGTTACAGAATACAAATGTACTTGAGGTCACAAACTGAAAGCCAAACACTTATTCACCCTTGGGATTTTCTGGTAAAGAGCAGAATTCATGGTTGCATCAATTACAGCAAGGCGTCCAGGTCCTGAAAGAGCAAAAAACAGTTGCAGATCATGTTTGGCTGTTGTTTCAATGTCCCCTAGAAAACGACTTCGCACAATTGCACAGTGATAAACACAATTCTTACCATACACATTAAACTTTAAACCACACGAGGAAAAAATAAAATATAATAAAATGTTTAACGCAACGCTAATACCATGCGATGATATACTGGTTACAGTGTAAATATTATTCATTGGATATACTGTATAGTAAAAACTACAAACTGTGGTTCTAAACTTTATATGAGAAGAAAACCACTCCAGACATAGCGACAGTTTGTGATGTTTCAAATGAGAAGTAATTATGAAAACTGTTCATTTGTGCAACATGCTGAATGTGTCATTTAAGTAGCAATGAACCATGACAACAGGCTTTAGAAGGGAATCCAAGATACCGATGTAACTGCTTCTGTTAGGTCTAGGATCTCAAGGAGGATGAGGAGGGTGCACAAAGTAGAAATGGCACCACAAACATACACAGAGGAGAAGGGGCGGAGCTCAGAATGAAGAGACATGAAAAGGGTTCAAGCCACTACGATGAATTTACAGACTAATCACTTAACACCTTGTTTACGTGTACTTTTAGTTGTTTATTTACCGTGTTTACACAAATCTGTCCACTTATGAGTTTCCTGTCAGAAGAGCTTTTTTAAACCCCTGCCACTAAATGATGTGTGTGTGCTTATTCACGTTGCAGGTAAATCAGGAGAATGTGGTGAAGGTGGGCCACAGACAGGTGGTCAACATGATCCGCCAGGGTGGGAACCGCCTCTTCATCAAAGTAGTGACAGTGAGCCGGAATCTGGACCCTGAGGACACAGCACGGAAAAAAGGTATTTAAAATTTTTTTTAAATGATGCTTAAAAAAATTGTCACATCATGGCATGGGCTGATATTAGATTCTGTTGGTATGATAACCACAAGCAAAAATATTGTGCTATCACTGAATTAAAATTGACCTTTTTTTGAAAAAAATATTTTGCTAAATATTTTTTTGTTTCTATAGAATGTTTGGTACAGAAGAAACGTACCATGTTTAGTATAAATGAGTGGTGTTCCGCCTTCTCCCCTGGTGCTTCCTCCTCTGCTTCCCCCCTCCCGCCGCTGTGCAAATCTCGCGCGGCTGGAGGTGGGGTGGGCACATCTTCCCTCTCTGCGCTGCTGCCCGGGTGGCGGCCGTCGGGGGGGGGGGGGGGGGGGGGGCGGCTTGTTTGGGGGGGGTATGGGTGGGTGGGGGGGTTGGGTGCTGGGGGTCGGGGTGTGTTCGGGGGTTTGGGGGTCGGGGGTGGTGGGGCCTGGGTCGTGGTGGATGGCGGGTTTGGGTGGGGTGCGGGGGGGTCGTGGGGGGATGGGGGCTGGGGACCGGTGGGGCGCTGTGGGGGCCCGCTGGGCCTCGTTCTGCGGCCTTGGGCTCGGGGGTGTGGGCCGGGGCTGGGGCGGGGGTGTTCCGGGTGTCTGGGTCGGCTCGCCGACCGGTGTCCGCTCGGGTGGCTTGGGGGTGGCCTTGGTGCTGCCGCGGCCTGGGGATTCCGGGGGGGGGGGGAGTGCTCGCTTTGCTGGACCGCGGTTGACGGCTTCTTTCTTTGGTGGTGGTCCTTATGCATGCCAGATCCGTCGCACCAGCATCTACTGAAACTCAACAGAAGTACCCTCTCCCTCCCACAGCCCCTTGAATCAGTTGGTGCTGGTGTCTGTGGTTCTCACTTTGCTTTATCTATCCTTCCCTCCTTCCTCTCTTTAGTTTTTCCTCTGGTCACTTGAGATCTTAATTTATTAGAAGTATGAGGTTTCTGGGGTTGGCATAAGACTCTGGTTTTGTAACCACGCAGGAGGGGTCTTGTTGGTGCTGGACTTCACTTTGATGGATTGGATGTACTGGCTTCTATGGATCTCACTCTGCCTTATCGATCCTTCCCTCCTTCCTCTCTTTAGTTTTTCCTCTGGTCTCTTGAGATCTCGCTAAATTTGCTGGAATTTAGAGGCTTCCGGGGTTGGCGTAAGACTTTGATTTTGTAATCATGGGGAAGGCAGGAAGTGTTTGGTCGGTGCTGGATTTCACTTTGATTTACCTTTCTTTTCTCTTTATTTCTTTTTTTTCTTCTGACCTTTTCTCTGGTCTCCTGACCATTTAAACCTCACGACTCTGGCAAGATTCTGAAGTACCTGGTTAAGGCGAAGGGTAATGGGATATTTATAAGGTTTTAGGTGAATGAATGAGTATAAATTTATACGTATTTGCACGCACGCACACACACACGCACGCGCACGCACGCAAACGCACGCAAACGCACACACGCAAACGCACGCACGCACGCACGCACGCAAACGCACGCACGCAAACGCACGCACACATACACACAAAAAAAAAATCAAATAAAAAAAAAAAGTATAAATGAGTGCTGTCAGGCAATTAACATTTTAATCTAATTAATTACAGGATTTTGAATTAATTAATCTAATTAATCTGTTTTGATCTCATATCTGCTAAAGGTCCCCAAATAAAGAATTTAAATTCTAGGACATTACAAAATTGAAGTGCATGACTAATCAGTTGAATACACCGAGAAGATTTAAAAATGCACGTCTATTGTTGAAGTGTGCTTCATAAATGAGATTCAAAAGAAAATGTTTAAGCACATTGACAAACCAATTAGGCCATGCATTATTTTGAAAGATCTCCTAAACTTCAATTTTGTTAAAAAAAATTTTTAACAAAGTTGAATCTAAACTTCCAAAGGCTGAGGTTCGGTGTATGGATGGCATGAGATGAACTGATAATAGCGGTGGTGGTTTGTGAGCTAAACTAACAAACTGGTAATCAGGAAAGATTAGAGGTTAGAAGGAGAGGTTAACAAAAATCTAAAGCTACAATATCTAGGTCATAACGACTCAAACCCAAAAGAGAAGCTTGGGCTACAATATCAACTCCTCTATATTTACTATAAACTTTTGCTGTACCTTGAACTGCCAACGGTGGGCTGTTGTTGTTCGGGCTTGCTGTTTGGAGCTCCCGAGTGATCCAACGAGCACTCATCGTGATTCGTATGACTCCCTGTCAGTTTCATCTCAGAATGTAGCTGTAGGGGGAAACTTCAGGCAGACCCCGGGGTCTGATAGCGGCCCTGGAGCCACTCGGGACCTGCATAGCCCAAATGCTCTAACCGAGAGCTTTTCAACGGTGTACGATCTTAACATCAATTCTAAAATTAACAGGAAGCCAGTGCAAAGACGCATGGATTGGTGATGTATGTTCATATTTTTTGGGTTAAAAGTCGTGCTGCAGAGTTCTGAACTAACTGCAAGCGATAAGAGCGCATTGTGGCTAATTCCTGTGGAAAGTCCATTGCATTAATTGATACGAGTGGAAATAAAAGCATGCATAACTTGTTCCAAGTTTTTAAAAGATAAAAAGGATTTCACTTTAGCTAAAAGACGGAGGTGATTAAAAACTAGATTGAACAACTACACCGACCTGCTTATTCAATTTTAAATCACAGTCAAAAATGGCGCCAAGGCTGGTGGAAGAGGGACGGACATTTTGTTTAAGGGAACCCAAGTCATTAACGGGGTTCATCAGGCCGAATGCCACAATTTCAGCTTTCCCCTCATTTTTATGATTTACTCCTTGTCTAAATAAACTTCTAAATCATAAATATGATGAGTAAATCCCATAATATCTTAGTGTAGACTATATTCCACAGGGGACACAAGGAATTGATGAGATTTAAAGTCATCTCTCCATTATCAGGCTTTTTTTTTTTCTTTTTTCTTTTTTTTTTTAATATATGCTGAACAGAAGCAAAAACGTTATTTGGTTGAGCCTGGAACAGCACTTGAGATGTTAAGTTAAAAGTCAGCCAGTATGATGTTTCAGCTATATGAGATATAGTTGACAATCATGAGTTAGAGAACAGTTAAGCAAAGTATCTTGTGTGTGTGTTGGTGCACGTCCGCGTGCGTGTGCGTGTGAGTGTATGTGTCTATGTGTCCTCAACATTTAGCAAATGCACTTTCCTTCCTTATAAAACATTTGTAAGGCTGTTTCTAAAGTATTTTAGCTCTGCATTATTTATATCCATTTTTACTTCCTCACTGTCTGCTTTTTGGTTTTTTTTCCCCCCCCGTGCCTTACAGGCACTTCTAAGGAAGCCTTATGGCAGATCTTGCAACTATATCTAATCAGTTGACCTCATCTGATAACTTAAACAAGACAATAAATAGAATTGATTTGATGAATGAAATGAATGAAACTATGTCTTTATGACCCCTCAGCTCCTCCACCACCAAAGAGAGCTCCCACGACTGCCCTGTCCATGCGCTCCAAGTCAATGACGTCCGAATTAGAGGAACTCGGTAAGAGCTTGCTGGATTTCATTTGACTCCAGGTGGTGAGTGGTTGGGAAGTCATTGTCTAACAAGTCCTCTCTTTTTGCTTGTACCTGTATCGTATTCTAATTGACCGAATAAGTAGTGGAAAAAGGTAAGCACCTTACGCTGCACAACCTTTCGCTGCCCATTTTGCCCAGCTTGTTTCTTCGCCAGCTTGCAGCAGCCGAATGACTTTTAGTTGGCGATGACGCTGTTCAAGTTTCCATTTCATGTATTTCACTTGAGTTGGCCTCTCCTTCCTCATTTCCTGTCCACTCTTGCCATACTGCATGAAAGCCGCTGTCGCTATAACCAACCAAATATATAAACAAAATGTCATTAGTATGATATGAATGTGTCAGTTAGTTTGTATTATCATGTTGATGAGCATCACCTCAGAGTCGTCTTATCTTTCCATTAATATGCTATGCTTGCATTGATGCCAAGATGTATACACGAGGATAATTAGAATTAAGGAATGAAGGCGATAAGAAAGGGAATGATAAAAAGACGTAATGAAAGTAACATGAGTAAGAGGCAGAAGATGATGAATTGAAATGAATGTATTCAGTTACTAGAAGATGAGCAGAAATGTAGTCAAACATATGCATTAAATAGAAATAAATTAACCTGAAAAATAACAGCCTCAAAATATTGATTAGTGCATTGGCTATCGATGGTATTTATTTTTTATTTTTTTCATTTTTATTATCATTTTTAAAAAGGCCAAGACAATGTTTTTTTAAATATGACGTTAAAATCTTTACCAGCCTTTATGCAACTTCACCTGAGTAGTGAGCATTTTAGCAAGTGACATACAACAGTCGGTTCATGGCTGTGTGTTTATGAACTTAAACCAGATGACGAGGAATAAGACAAATATTCTTATATTAACTTGAAGGTTTCAGAGTGTTCAAACTAAAATGAAGACACCTCAAGAAGAAACACAAAATATCGCCACTTGGAGTACGACACCGACCATGTCTTTACTGAGCAAAATATTATCACACTATATGATATAATTATAGTGGCAGGCAGGGTTCTAAATTAACTTTTTTCATCACCAGTCAATGTGGCATTTGTTTAAGTTTTTGTTGTTTAACCTTAGCTCTGCTGTTATAATCTACCTTCCTCACACAATCTCTGTTTATCTAGACTGTAGCATGAAATACCATAATTCACACAGCCAATGGGCGTAATTAATGTCACTGTATGTAGCATTATGGCGCAATATTTATTGGAAATGTGGGAGTCACTGTCAGGTATCATTTGAATTTGGACGCTTCCAGTTCAGATTCTGTTTTTTCAATTCGATTCCACTTCCTAATGATTCTCAATTTTGATTCTTAAAAAGTGTTAGTGTTAAAAGTTAAAAGTGTTAGTTAGTTAGTTAGTTAGTTAGTTAGTTAGTTAGTGTTGGGAAGAAATCGTATGAACTCTGTTTTCAATTGTTCTGTAATGTCATGAACTCAACTATTTTGTGAACTTTGCTATGAGTTTCTCAAAGGCATTAAAGCAACACTAAATAACCGTTTACGTTGATTATGGCGGCGCCAAATGGGCAAGAGTGGTATTGTTTTGTCTGAATGAAGACCACATTTCCCATGAGGACAAGCGCATTGCGTCGTTTTTTTAAGCTCGCGCCAGTGAGTAAAATCACAGCCAATGTTGATCCTTGACTCTCCTTTTATCCGGGTAGATTCCATTTTCCTTTTTTCTTTTTTGTCTCTTCCAACAAAACTTTTCAGTTGTTTTACAGCTCCTGCCAGGAAAGTGGTAATCGTGCGTCGACATTCAAATTGACTTCCGTCTTTGTAACGAATGGGGAAAGAGGGAAGGACATTTGCCATAAAGTATTCAGCACATTTGTAGTTTCGTGTGTGGCAGTGTTCCTACAATCCTCCTCAAAGTTGCTTAGTGCCAGTAAAAATGATACAGAAGGCCATGGCCAAGGTACTATTCAGCTACTTTTAAGTCAATATTTCATCAGAAGTTTTATGAAAATATTTTATTAAGGTTGAAAAGTTCCTTAGTGCTACTTTGACCACTATATTATTATCAAACCTATTAAAACTCATTCACTGCCAGTCATTATAGAAACTTTTTACATTTCCAATACTCACGTGATATTACATTCAATAATTATATATAAACCGAATCTACCAAATAACAGAATAGACTCCCTACTTTTTGTCCCGTCCCGTTCTTTTATAATTGACAGCAGAAAAATGTAGGTTTGCCAAAATACAGCCATTTCTCCCATGGACTCTGAAACTGTGTTTATTTCCTATAAAATGGGGCAATGATGTCATCTACCAGTGGTTGGGCATCAGTAAAGTTGTTTCCAAGTTTGATATTTACAGTGGAGCATGCTCAGATTCGCCCCCATTTAGCACCGCTCTAAAAAATACAATTGACAAGTATACTTGTCAAAGGCAGTGAATGAGTTAACTAAATTTTTTTTTCACAAGAGGAGAGCTTTATTTTTTAGAAACTCAAAAAAAAAGACAACAATGCAGCAGGTACTTAAACCATGTAGTTGATGGGCAATCCTAGTTGACAAACACAAAGTTGCCTTTTAGTGGCACATAAGAAATGCATTTCTAATCTAAGCAGTATATGCCGTATATACCGATACTGCATGCTATGTGTTATGAGCTAAATATTAGCATGGTCATTGGCATTTGTGTGTAGATCCACTCCTTAGTTTAACTTGTTTACTCAATTTCGGTATTATAGACATACTTACCCGATTCGTCTTTAAAGTGGTGGGTGTGTCTTCTGATATTTATGTCGTGTTGTTGCACTGAGCAAAAGATTTTTTTTGTGGAGATGTTCAGCAAACTTTCAGCCATACTTTTTAAACGCGATGGGCGACTGCCGCCACTGCGGGATTCTGGTGGGCGCCGCAGCTGGGGCGATCCGTGTGTTGATTTCATATTGGTTTGTACTAACATTCCCTAACCGTTCTCCAAATGTTCTCTTTTTATTTACCTTACCCACAAACTTTAAAATAGGTCTTAGTTTTACAAATTAGCTGATTGTACTTTTTTTTTTTTTTTTTTAATAAATCAACTTAAAGTGACAAAAATAATTTTGCCAAAAGCAAGAATTGAACCCACTGATGAACAGTGGATTCAAAACAGTTTACTGCTACACTGAACATCACCCTACAAATGCCATACTGTTTTCTCTACTCTCCAACAATCTCATTAAATGGCTAATGCTACTATAAAACTGCAATATCTATTATTTCTAAACATTTTAAGCACATGTAAACTGTGCTTAAAATATTTTAAATACAACAATTGTGCAAAACATTGAAGCATATATTGTTCCCTCAACGTTTAGGGTACATTACGCTTAACCTAGTAGCCACAGAATACAACGTTCTCAGCGTTCTTGTTCTGGTTTGGTTTTAACTATAAACTTGAAATAACCAAATAACCCTAAACTTGTATCCAGTCCACATAACTACAACGTTCTCAATGTTCTTTGGTTCTAACTAACATATAAATAACCAAGTAACCTTAACATAGTATCCACATAACCAGAATACAATGTTCTCAACGTTCTTGTTTTGGTTTGGTTCTAATTAACCTTTAAATATCCAACGTACTGACTTTCTTTAACATTTGGTGTTAGTAGGGTCTGTCACCTTCTCCTCTTCAAACATTGTTTATATTGGCTGCAGCGCAGTGCATTTTTAACTCATTCACTGCCATTGATGTGTATATCCGTCAATGGCAGTGAATGAGTTAAGTCAATTCCGTTCCCATTGACGTGTATATCCGTCAATGGCAGTGAATGAGTTAAAGGGTAATTCATATGTGGATGTGTCTGCTGTGTCACTACTAGAATTATCAGACTACAAGACTTTCTAAATAATGGGTATGCGTTAATCAGTGTTTAAAAAAAGGTTGTGGTGCAATATTTCGTGCTATTACTGGACGCAGCGCATTCTTAGTGAATATGCCCCTATGTGCGCTCGAATAACCATTTTCTTAGAGTCTGAGCTGGAGTTTGAGATGTGCTTGAAGCCGGCCTCTTCTTGTTTTGTTCAGTTTCCATCCCAATTGTGTCGTACACAGCTGATAAGCGCAGTCGCAGTTAAAAAGTCAGGGCTCTTTGTACTCATCTGGGCATTAATGGAGCATGCAGGATGTAGAAAAATCTTTAACGTTAACATTTTAAACTCCACAATGCATCTTTAAGAAACTGTGCACGTGATAAAAACGCTCATTTTGACTCCCTTAATATGATATAATATTCAACTCAAATATATATCATATTCCTTGTGGACCAGGTACCTGAAATGCATTTTTGCCTGCATTTGTGTGCTTTTATAGGCTAAAAGAGTCAGGCAAATACTCCAAATCGATGTGTCAGTCTGTCAATGAATTCTTTCTCTTACCAGCTCATGATTTACTGTATACACTTGAATCCATCATCACTAATTGCAGTATTTTGCCCTGTGTCAAAGGTGAACAAAGAGCATGGAAAGGAGTGAAGGGTGAATAAATAAATGGCGGGGGCACAAATTGACTTCCATAGAGAAATGCTGACTGAAGATAAATGTGGTCAGCATGTTTTTCTTTCCTGCGCTGCTGATTTTACATGTTGATGTTCCATTTATTTAATTGTACTGTTTTGTAGCAAAGTTTACTGGTGTGGCACATGAATTCAATTTTAAAGATGATTCGCAAACACATTAATTAAATGTTTTCCAAAGAAATGGGGCCTGTCTTGTGTTCACAAGACTGAACATTGTTTTCTGTCACCCCCTAAGCCACTCTAAGGAAAAAGAAAGGTGGTAAGTTATCATAGGCATGCTGACATTATATTTACTTTATTTTCTCCACCTTTCTGCGATGAACTCACTCATATTTTTTGTAATTGTGACTTTTGCTTCAGTCAAACCAAATGTCACTGCTGTAGCATAATGTTTTTGATTTACTGTGGTTTTTGATACTGTTGTTGTCTTTCTCAGCCACTGCATGATTTGATGTTGTAACTCAAAAGTTTGTTGTTCAGTGGGTCTTTTTTGTTTCCAAGTAGATATTGCACTGTTGGTAGTCCACCAAAAATTGTTTCTTAAATCTTTTATGCAGGATGACGCACATCTTCTTTTGTCACACTAACATCAGAAAGCTGTCCAAAACTTGCGATGCTGAGCTATGTTATGTTTGCGATTGTGTTTGTATGTCAGAAAAACACTACGATAAAACAAGTCAATGTTTATCAATTAGGTCTGACCTACAAAAAAAAAAAAAAAACTGCTGTCATTTCTTTTTCTTCATGTGTGTGTTTCTTCTTCCCTCCTGTGTCACTGCAGGCTTTTTGTGCTTGTGTGTGATGACAGTACATGTGTGTATGTGTTTGCGTAAGGAGAGAGACAGGCTTATTCCAAGAAATGTTTCAGTCAGAGAGAGGTTTCCAGGGCAACCGTGTTACATGTTTTGTGATGTGATGGAGCTGCAATCCAATTGGGAGGCAGCTTCCAAAGAAAGGGAATGTTTATCTTCGTGAGTGAGTGTGTGCGTGTGTATGTGTAACTGCGCTGACTATTGTAAAGCAGTTAAGGTCATTGATGCTCCTTTCCTCCCCTTTCCTTCCCTCTTAACATCCCTCCTCCCCATTCCTCTCCTCTGTGTGTAGATGCGCAGAAGAAGAGGATTGTTTTCCGAGTCAGCCTAAGTAATCGCACCCCGTAATGCATGGAAGCTTTCTTTAGAGTAACAGTCAGGGAGGTGATGTGAGGCTAGATCAGGGCTAGCATGTAGCTTCTATCAGCATTAGGTGGTATCTATCCATTCCAATGGCATCATCAGAGGGGAGTTCAGTCCAGGCAAGCATGCCGTCGATATTTTCTTCATGTTACAGATTCAATTTATACATTTATTTTTAACACATTCACTGCCAGCCCAGCAAAAATGCATTGCACCATTTGACATCTTTTTCCGTCAAAGGCAGTGAATGATTTTTAAAAGAGCGAAACATGACAGAAAACTCCCGGCATACTTGACAGATGAACAATTAATTCCTCACTTGGTCTTGACTGAGGAACAACCCTAATACTTGGATGATGCTATTGTGTCGGCTGCTTGGAAAGAGTTTGCACGGCTTCCAAGGCTTGAAACACCCAAAACATTGCATCTCAGCCCCACTTCTTCCTCCTGTTTTACGTTTCAGTGTTTTCTGTTGCAGTTTCATCCGCAACTGAGCGTGGAGGGAAGGATCTTGTGAAGGATTAGCTTGCATTTGGCTCATGAGATCCTTATAGAAGCTATGCAAACTGAAAATTGGTCTTTTTGTTCATGAAATTATGATTTATGTATTTTTTCCAGATAAAGTTGATGAGATGACGCACGCCCAGAAGGCATCGCCAGTTGATATGAAGATCGCAACAATCAAGCCACGGCCATCCAGTCGCTGCTTGATTACACCCACCGAACTAAATGTAAGATAGCACAATTCAATTATATACTGTATATTTTTTTATTATTATTATTCAATTATAACAGGTACATTTCTAGAAAAATATCTTGATGAGGTCAGACTTTTTTGTTGTATTTGGCACACACAAAGGTTATCGCTAAATTTGAGCAATTTGTGTTCCTTGATTAACTAAATTAGCATAAATAATTGGATATATGGATGGATATACATATCTTGACAACTGGATTTAACCTCCTTTTTTCCTTTGCTGTTTTCTTGCTGCAAGCACGACTTTTATCCTTTTACCCTTAGCTTGCTTCCTTGAACTTCTGTTTCCTTTCTCACTGCTTGCCTGCCTTGCGCACACCCATTTGCCCCAATTTCACACTTGGTCTGAATAACCAATTTGAGTGATTAATCATGTCATGCGGGAGGAGTAACAATGCACGAGATTGTTCTGCATATTTCCTGTGTACTTACTGTTCATCTTCTACAAATACGTGATCCTCACAATAATAATAAAAACAATGTGTTTGGGTTCTTGTAGAAGGTTGTCTAGCTCTGGATCTGGGCTGCGATCTGCTATTGAAGACCTCATGGGACTTGTTAAAAACTATTGGTCCCAGAGGGTGGCAGTGTCTACTTTAGCTCGACTACTTATTGTCTATTTTTTTTTTTTTAGTTTGCTCCAATGTTAGTTAAAGTCTTCCGTTTAATGGAGGTACAGCACCCGGTACGATATATGACCAAGTATACGGGTTAGAAAAGGGGCTAACCCCGGAGTATATTTTCGGTTTGGAGTAATTTCACCTTTCTTTTGGTATTTGGGTGTGTGTCCTTTGTGTTTTGAAATGAAAAAATGCTTGTTTTCCCTGTTATTAACAATATTCCTGTTTGCAGTCCATGTACCATGACCGCCAGGGAGTAGCAGTGGTTCCACCCACTGTGCCAGGGGCCTTTCTGGTGCTACCAGAGAAGAGCCTGCTTCGGAAGCAAAAGTCCATAGGTATGAAAACCTTTCAATGTGTATGTAGTATGTAAGGCTGGTGACTGGCAACCTGAAAAGTTGCAGTAAATTGTGCCGTTATACAGTATCACTGTTATATATTAACCCTCCTAATATCCTTGGAGTCAATTTGACCCCATTCACCCATCGGGTCAAATGTGTTCGAATTTTTAAGGACAATAGGAGGGTTAATGCTTTGATGACTTGCTGTGTGTGCGCAAATGCTATTAAAGCTAATTATGGAGGATTTAGAAAAGTGAAGTCAGCAAAGCTGGGTGTTTAGCACGTCCGCCTCCCAGTTCTGAGGACTCGGGTTCGAGTCCAGGCTCCGGCCTTCCTGGGTGGAGTTTGCATGTTCTCCTCGTGCCTGCGTGGGTCTTCTCCGGGTACTCCGGTCTCCTCCCACATTCCAAAGACATGCATGGCAGGTTAATTGGGCGCTCCGAATTGTCCCAAGTAAGGGGTGGGTGATAAGGCCTAAAAATTATATCACGTGTCCTTGTGAGTGTGGATGGTTGTTGGTCTCTGTGTGCCCTGCGATTGGCTGGCAACCAGTTCAGAGTGTACCCCGCCTACTGCCCAAAGCCAGCTGGGATAGGCTCCAGCACCCCCCACGACCCTTGTGAGGAGCAAGCGGTCAATAAAATGGATGGAATGGATGGATGGAAGTCAGCAAAGCAAACTCTCCATTGATAAAACTGGAGGTCATTTAGCTGAATAATCATGAACATTGTTCTACCACTGTGTTTAAGTGCAGCAACAACTCTAATTCACAATATTATTATGACAGCAAAGTTGAAGGCCATTTTCTGACAATGTTTTTGGTCGGCTACACAACAAAAGGTCTTCTAAATTTGATACTTCAAAACTGATCAGATGAAATAGCATCTCTTGCAAACATTTGTCAATAAAAGCAAATGTGTTTTTGTCAACTGCTGTATGCTGACCTTCCATATCGATTAGATAGCTGGATATTGACTAGATTTTGATTCAAGTTTCATGTTAATATTTTATTTTCTAAAAGATTATTATTGTCCACTTTTTATTTGCAAATTTAAATCATTTTGAGTAAAAAGTTACACTGTCAGAGTAAATTTCCTCAAGTGTTGGGCTGAATGTTGAGTGTAACCTGAATAGCACTACCTTGAATGTTAAATTGACCACCCTCATTTCCGATGAAGGAGAAACATTGCCACTTTCCAGCGCGCTGTCAATAGCGATACATCCATTTGTTGTTGGAATTTCGTGGATCAGTGATAGCGTGGTCGTCTAGCAACCCTGAGCAAGATTGAGCAAGATATTGAACCCCCAGTTGCTCCTGATGCCGTGTCATTAGTAGTCAAAAGGTAAAGCACTTTGAGGGCCTTGCAAGGAGCAAAAACTATATATAAATGAAGTACCATTTACCAGCGTTAAGTGTAGTTCGGCAGAATTATATGTTTAGTTCTCGTGTAGAGTACTTTCAACACTACTAAGTGTTTACCAGTGTACATTTTTAGCACAATTCAAAGTGCTACTTTTTTCTACATTTAACCAGTGTTACTCCAACACTGTATTGGTTAAATGTAGAAAAAAAGTAGCACTTTGAAAAGTGTACGATTTACACTCATTGGTGTGGACACTTATAAACACTTTTCTCGTGTTATATTTAACACTCTCAGTGTTAATCTAACACTGGCAATTTTGCTGTGTACCATCAAGTTTAAAGAAAAACGCTCATTAAATGATTTAAGCACATGTAAAAATAAAAGTATATACCCACATTTAAACTGTCGGGTAATGTATCCATTGTAACATCAATTCTGTGGCCAATTATTATTTATTTATTTATTTTTAAATGCTTACTATATTGTAAATCTATATTTTCTTTCTGCTCTTTTTTTCAAGGCACAACAGAGGAGGAAAAACAGGGCTTCCTTACGCCACCTCTGCTTAAGTTCTCCCGCAGCCTCTCCATGCCAGATACGTCAGAGGATATCCCTCCTCCCCCAGCCATTTCACCCCCCTCACCACCTGCCTACAACTCACCTGCTGGCTCAACACCCAAGAGTTACGGTACCACAAGACCCAGCTTCACCCAGAACTCACCTAACGCAGTGACCACTATTAGTAGAACCACAGATGTTGGTACATTGAGGAGGGGCTATCACAGACAGAGTTCGGAGCATTTTGAGAGCCCGCGCACTCGAGGACGCACGGCAGTGCCCGAAAACCCTTACTCCGAGGTAGGCAATAAAAATTTGTATGTGCCAGCGAAACCAGCCCGAAGGAAGGGCATGCTAGTAAAGCAGTCAAATGTCGAGGACAGTCCAGAAAAAACATGTCATATGCCACAAAGCCCCTCGGGCCCCGTTTCCATGCCTACTACGCCTGTTGAGCGAACATGTTCTTCCATCCCCATTCCTACCATCATTGTCAAGGAACCATCCACAAGCAGCAGTGGAAAAAGCAGCCAGGGTAGCAGTATGGAGATTGAGCCCACCACTCCAGAACACCCATCTCTAATGCCAACTGTTGGAAGTGGTGGTCTGCGTCCTGATGACCCAATGTCTCTTGGTAACCCATTTGCGGCAGCTATTGCTGGGGCGGTGCGGGACCGTGAGAAAAGACTTGAGGCAAAAAAGCACTCTATTGCCTTCCAGTCAATAGATATGGGGGATGATGACTTAATTGGTCCCACCCCAACACCTCGCCTACGGCAATCAAAGTCTATCGATGAAGGAATGTTTGGTAGTGACGAGCGACTTCGAAGGATGATGGCGCCACCTGTGCATCTTGGACCTCCTGTCGGGGGAGGCAGTGGAAACATGACAGATTTCAACACCCCAGAGCCCACAGTTGTTCGGGAGCCTCTAAACACTAAAACAGGACAGTGTCCCAACCTCGACAGCCCTGTTAGTCTCCCAGCCACTCCGCCAAAGAGCCACTACAGGGCCAATGGGACCTACCTTCATCCTGTCACTGGTAAACCTCTGGACCCTAATTCTCCTCTTGCTTTGGCCCTCGCGGCTCGTGACCGAGCAATGAAGGAGCAACAAAATCATCATCAAAATCAGCAACAAAATCCTTCTCAGGTTTCGCAAACTCCCAAACACGAAGCTCAGTCTCTCCCCCTGCAGCCAAGCCACAAACCAGACCTCAACCAGCCACTCTTTATTGACACCAAGCTGCGGTCTGGGATTGAGACGAGTTTTGCAGCAATCTCCTCGGCAACCATGGGCCGTCCGGGGCGAGGGGGCTTGCGGCGGCAGATGACGGAGCAGAAATACGAGTCTGACGCGGGCCGAGACGAGCGACAGCATCAGGCGGTTGAGGAGAGGAAAAGTGCACCAGCAGATGTGGCTGACACTCCGAAGTCAGCTGGTCTGTTAATGGTTCACACCAGCACAGAGGCAAGCAACAAGTTAAATAACCAGGAGTTGGAAGGGCAGGATAGCAACAGGCCATCAGAGCTGAAAGACCCCAATCAACCTGATCTTCGCACTGGCCCAACATTGTCTATTAATCCCCAGCAGTCCTCAACACGAAGACGTAGCATTCCTTTAGGGGAATCCTTGGATGAACCTGTGAAGCTACCCTTCCGTATTCCCCCTCCTCCTCTGGCGTCAGTTGATGTTGATGAGGATTTTGACTTCACAGAGCCACTCCCACCTCCCCTGGAGTTTGCAAACAGCATTGACATCCCCGATGACCAGGCTAGTGCCATTGCACAGATGCTTCAGCAACAGAGAAGGAATGGGGGCCCTCTGTTACCCCCGTACAACGTTCATGCCCCTCCACTTGTCACTGATCCACACAAACGGGTGACGAACAGTATTCCCCCTTCATACCCTCCTCCCCCGCAAGACCCAGAATCAGGGATCGGTGACTCTGGTATCGAGGAGGTAGACAGCCGCAGCAGTGGAGATCCTCAGCACATGGAGACAACCAGCACCGTGTCAAGCATCTCCACCCTTTCGTCAGAGGGAGGCTTCTGTGATACCACTCTGGAGAGTCTCTATGCTACTGCAGACGGGCATTCCTTCCTGGTGGATAGACCCCCTGTACCACCCAAACCCAAAGGAAAATCAGTCATCAACAGAACTTCACTTTACCATGATGCGCTAATTGAAGAACCACCAGAATCGTATGGCTCACCACCTCAGGCTCCTCCTGCTCATAGTTCATCTTCTGAACTTCCCAGAACGCCCACTCAAAGGACATCAAAGCTGTGGGGTGATCAACCCCCTGAGCTTCATAGCCCTCCATCTACACCAGACACCAAGAACACAGTTATCACAGACTTGAGCTCCATTCTGCAACACATGAATCGCGATAGGCCGCCCAAGTCGGGAGAAAGCCTCGACTCCCCCACAGGAAACCAAGGGACCTTTGGAACAAGGTATATCATGACACACTTCTTTTCTTTTCTTTTTAACTGCTGACTTATTGCTGGATAACATATTTCTAATTTAGACCTTTGTTAAGACAGTTTTGCACCAATCTGTTATAAATATATTATCTCAGAAATATATCAACGTTGAGATTGGGGTACATTATTTGCCAATGCGAGATGAGACTGTAGCACCTTTCATTTGTTTGTGTTAGCAGTCTAAGATTGTGAAGTCTTCCTGGTTGTTTGGGGTTTGTGACCCGTGGCTATATTAGTCCTGTAAATGTATTTATTTTTATGTCAGAATTGCACCCACCGGGTGGCACGGTGAATGAGTGGTTAGCACGTCCGCCTCCCAGTACCGAGGACTCGGGTTCGAGTCCAGGCTCCGGCTTTCCTGGGTGGTGTTTGCATGTTCTCCCCGTGCCCGCGTGGGTCTTTTCCGGGTACTCCGGTCTCCTCCCACATTCCAAAGACATGCATGGCAGGTTAATTGGGCGCTCCGAATTGTCCCTAGGTGTGTTTCTGTTTTGAGTGGTTGTTCATCTCTGTGAGCCCTGCGATTGGCTGGCAACCAATTCAGGGTGTACCCCGCCTACTGCCCATAGCTGGCTGGGATAGGCTCCAGCACCCCCCGCGACCCTTGTGAGGAGCAAGGGGTTCAGAAAATGGATGGAATTGCACCCACCACATCACACTTTGCTTTTTTAAATCGCATACTTTACTCTCTCTTACAATTTATTAGGGTGTTTGTTTATGTTTACTTGGTTATCGACTCATTGGGCCTGAATTAACAGCACAGTAGGAGAACAAAGTCAGATTTCCACACTTGAGGAATATCATTGCTAATCAGAGAGAGATTAAAAATGTATGTGGAGTAACAGGATTTGCTGCCAGCTTTCGAGTAGTCCAATTTATCAAGACCTGCAAATTTGAAATTAATATCTTGTATTGACTGAGGCCTTTGTGTATCTCGCTTTAAAGTGATGGAAATTAAAAGTCTGACTTAATGAATGCTTGTCCTCAGACCAGACTGTGGGAGAACTGCCATTCGTCCATTACCAGATGTTATAAAATGTTTGCAAAAGAAATCAAGCATGTTGCTCCGGTCAAAGATTTTGAGGGAATTCTTCACATTGCTTGTTGGTATTTTGGATGCTTTATTTTCAGAAAGGCATTTTATTTTTGGTTTTCTAGAGTTAAGAGGGGTTCTTTGACTTGTGTCTCATTATTTGATTTGGCTTTTCTGATTTTGGTTGTGCAATTGCCTCAACACTGAATCTAAGTTAACATTTTTTTTTTCCTGACTTTTGGCCAATGCTCAATTTCACCCTTTTGGTGGGTGGGTGCGTGCGTGCGTCCGTGCGTGAGTGCGTGAAAGTGACAAGTGTCCATAAGATAATATTCTGATCATGTTTTACGAGATACAGAATCCATCAGAATCCAGTTTATAAAACCCAAAGAAGTGGGACAATGGTTTTGTGGAAGCAGTACCTGAACTACATCAGCTCATGTTTTTTTAACATCACATCTCGTGATGGGGGGTGGGAATAAAAAGCAAAATAAATAATTCAATGGTGGCATGCATTTTGCATGGACAGTCCATTGCTCATCAGAGAGGTGTAGAAAGCAGTGGAAAAGGTTGAATTGCTTTGGGCACTTCTTTTTTTCTGTTGCATTAAATCAAAATGGTTACATCTAGGGGTGTGAATTGCCTAGTACCTGACGATTCGATTCGTATCACGATTCACAGGTCACGATTCGATTCGATACCGATTAATCCCGATACGAATTTATAAGTCGATTGTTGCGAATTTTTTTTCATTCAAATTTAGAAAATACTAATCAGTAAGCTTGTAGAGTGTAAGATTTATATGAAAATGTATTATTTATTTATCTGAAATTTCAGTCTTATAGAGGTTGTAATCTGTTTCATGTTTGAACAGCATTAAAATAAAATATTAAGGCTTAATGTTCCGTTCATATAACATTCTTCCATGCTCAAGGTGTGAATCCTAACCCGAAGTCAGACGTTTTGTTGAATATTTTTCCATTAAAAATGGAAGTTTAAAAATCGATTCACACACACAAAAAAAAAAAAAAAAAAGGCAATGATGATAAGACGTTGAATCGGTAAGACTACCGAATGAACAATTCTGAGCTCTTTAAAAAAAAAAAAAAAAAAAAAAAAAAAAAAAAAAAAAAAAAACTTTTTTTTTATTGAATCGATTCGAGAATCGCGCGATGTAGTATCGCGATATATCGCCGAATCGATTTTTTTTTACACCCCTAGTTACATCCATTTTTTTTCATTACAGTGCGATGCCCAGCAGCTGCTTAAGTCCTGCCTTGCATCACTCTGCTCACACTTCATGCCACATGCTATCATGTAATCCTCATTTCCATCATCTATGCTTGGTCTGTTGACATTATACTTTGTACTCATTTCATTTTCAGCTCATCTCCATTTCCTCCAGTCTCCCGTCATTCCTTCGTCTCTTCTTTCTTCATGTTCCCCCAGTCCACCCTCACAGGTAGGGTCCAGCATCTGTTTTCTCTCTGCTTGTGTATTTACTTTTTCTCACTGTCATGTTCATGGGACATTTCATCATGATGGTTTCTACCATGTCACAATGTGTAATGTCCATATGCCCATAGTCCGTATGTCCAGCCATAGTCAAGCTAAGATTCGGTAAACAGCAAAGGTGTCAATATGTCGGAAGACAGGAATATTATCAAAGACGAAATGAATGGAGAACAGTTTAAGCTCACGGGTAGAGCACCCACCCAATATGTTGACGCCTGCCCTCACATAGTCCTTTATAGGAGCTAAATGGATTAAGAAAAACAATAAAAGAATGTATTTACTTTGGATAACAACATTTATTATGCAAATCAAAATCAATCAATCAAATAAAAAGTCAGCACTCTGGTGCAAATTAGTGCAAACAAAAATATTGATGATATTTTAAATGTTAGAGCAAGTTTTCACCTGAAGATCACAAGGGCATGCACAAGTGGCTACTGTAAACAGCACGTCCACCGCATTCTCTTTTTATCATATGGATTCCCCTTTTAAAAAGCTTGCACAATTGAGATCAACAGTTGGTCTGATTCACCTGTTTCCTGGCCACACATCTGCTTTGAGGACATTTGCTCTTATTTAATACAAAGCCCTGTGCAACACTGGGCAATTACTCTTCATTGAAGTGTTCTTTGTGGCACCGAAGGGAATGAGGGTCTATCGCATTTCATTTAAGTTTGTGGAAGTACGTCACTCTAAAACCAACCCCCTGAAACGGTCAACAATCATTGGTTCCATGGGGGAATTATGTCAACAAGCCCCACACTTTATTATTTATTTCCTTTTGGAACTACGGTGACTTTACAGTGACACTTGTCCTGTGATGTGAGAATTTCAATGGCATCTGGTCTCTAGTTTTAACAACTGAATATCAGAGCTTATGCAGTTCTTTTCAAATTCAGTCTTGGAGAAACATGCAGTCATGTTACCTAGTATACTAGCATGGTAGCACCTTTAATGGAGCTCTCTGGATAGGACTTACAATTATAGCTACTGCGTACTCAAGTGCTGGCAGATATCATATTTTATACTCAAGTTTAAAACTAGGCACAAATTAAATATATTTTGTCTCATTTATAGGAATCCATAACACAATTCTGATAGTCGCTGCCTTTTGATCCTCCGTTCGTAACGCTGGACGGCTTCTTTAACCTTCAGGTTTATCCTCCAGGATAGCCCATTTCCAGACGAGGAACAAGTAAGGGTGGTTTTCGATCATGCTTTGGAACACCTGAATAAGACCACAAAACAATATGACTCAGCGGATTTTATAATGCACAAACTTGATTTATTATTTTTTTTAAATCCTCTCCAAAAAACAAACATAAGTACTTACCTGCAATAAAGTGAGCCTCACAAACCCGTCAGCGTTGTTTTACTCTCGCGGCTCGAAGCCATTTCTTTCCCTTTTAGAGGCCCCTTTTGGTGGGAATGCGATAAAAAAAACTTTTATCAGGCCCCCGACGGGCCGTACAATTGATGGCGCAACAAGTATTAACCATCTGCTTCTCTTAATCCTCCTACAAATGTGGAAAAAACATCAAAATCCATGTTAAACACGCTGTTTCTTGCCACTCAGTTTCCCATGATGCAACACGAGAAACATAAACAATACGTCACACAGGATCCTCCTATTCCTCCGGCTCTGTGGATTCGGTGCTTGACGCCATTGTTACGCTGAGTGTGAGCCGTGTGCAAAGCCGGGACGCAGATACGATGACGTCATCAACATGCGCCATATACATACATATATATATATATATATATATATATATATATATATATATATATATATATATATATATATATATATATATATATATATATATATATACACATACATGCACATTTCATCAGTAAGAATGCAGTTATAAATGTTCTCTTATAAGGTATACTGTATATCCGAGTGCTCGTCAAAGTTTAGTGTGCATCATGAAATCAGAAGTTAGAACCATCAACAATGAAATGAAAGCAAAAGCCATCAAGAAAAAAAATTGATGTGAAATGTAAACCTAACGTCTTTAAGTCACGATTCATACTACTGAGATACAATACTATCGATGTAAACAGTGAAGTTGGCTCATTGATAGGCTCTCATTCTTCCATACGGGAATCCAAGCGTAAAACACTCATTAAGTGTTTTCAGCAAAAAACAAACAGAAGTTGTCAGCAACGGTGGCAATGTAAGATGGCTGCCCACTGGCTTATAAAGCTGTTGTTTTCAGGCAGTCCCTGGAGATTAGCGCTCTTTGTCATCTCTTAAAAATGTATTCGTATATAGCTTTTCATTTTGTTATCATTAGCTCTCATGAAAGTGAATACGGCACAATATATACTGTAAAGTTGGATTATACACTTCCTCTATCAGGGGGGTGATCTGAATAAAACTTGAAGTATTTTAATGCATTATGATTTATGATAGGGGGAAAATGTTGTATGCTGAATTTCCCATATCAGATGTGATAGTAAACACTTTTAATGCCACTCTCCATTATGATAAATGTGTTGTAACGGAACGAATCATAAATAATGCATAATGAATTATCTTTCTTTCATGACTTTATACCAATGTTTATTGTACAGTAGTTATAATAGAGTTCATTTTGTGTTGCTGGTTGGTGAACACATTACTTTGTTTTATCGTTCATTTATGTTAACGCAACCTTAATCATGTCACTGGATTCAAAATGATTTGGTCCTCACAGTAAATGGGCCATGTCTAAAGTGAGGGTTATTGGTAGCCTGTTGAAATCGGATGTAATTTTTGGAGGGGCGCTCGTGTCTCATTCAAATGATCTGCTGCTCAACTTCCCCCCTTTCTTGTACTTGAATACTTGTATTTGCATGCCAGCATTTAAAATGTTGGTTTTCTATATAATGTCCCCTTCAAGGCACAAACCATTATCGTTGTCCGTGCTGTCCTTACACAAGCCAGTAATTGTCTTATAGCTCAAAATATTGTACAGTGGGTGTTGTTTAATGTGAGTCTAGTTTGCGGCAACGCTGTCTGATGTGATTAGTTCACTAAAGTTGCTGTTCGGCTAGTCTGATGAACAGGTTGCATTCAGTAGCGACCCCTAAAGCAGTGCTGAACATCCTGGTAGACTCTGCCGATTGCTTGTAATCTGTTGTTTTTGTTTGTTGCTTTATGTGGTTGCGTCAGTGTATAAACCCGCTGATACACACCGCTGGGGTCTCCGATTATCAGCCTCCACAGTCTGAGGATGGGGGAGGGGAGGGGTAGCTCTCGCAAGGTGGATTAGCAAGAACAAACTCAGAATGTGTGCAGCTAGAGAGCAGCAGATAGTGACAATGACATCGTGTTAAAAGGCCTTAGGAGGGTAACTATAGGTGCGCCTGACTTCATGACTGTCAAACAGATGGCAACATAGACACAGAAGATGGCCTAGATTCACACATGGCCTCTTGCGCTCTCTTTTTTTTTTTTTTTTTAACCCTGTCTCCCTTCATCTTCAGCTCGCATGCTTTCGTGCACAATTTCCTGCTCTCATTCTTCGTCACTGTACTGGAATGAACCTTGCTAGCAGTGGTAACATCCCTTTTATTTGCTGCTTGGGATGCTGATAGGAGTTTTTTTTTTCCTCTTTCTATCTTTTTTTATCCCTGTCTCTTAGCCACCCAGATTAAATGTGCGTTGGTTGTGCCTGTGGACGAAACGGTTGCCAAGCAACCAGCTGATGAGAGCAGCCTTGAGGCCTGCAGTGATGTCAGCCTGAGTTGGAGGGACATGTTTGCACGTGTTAGCGAGTGTGTGCGTGCGTGCGTGCGTGCGTGTGTGTGCGTGCGTGAGCAGGAGGATGGCAAGCCTAACCCACAGCAGAGTTCAGCATCATTTTATTCAGGTCACGTGCCACGCCGCTTTAGTAGACCACCATTACGTAACCCCGCACAGCCGAGTCAGTGTGTGCTCGGGTGTGAGAGAGAGAAAGAGAGAGAGAAAGAGAGAGAGCGCTCTGGCTTCTATAAATAAATGCAGCATGTGCATGTTCGCCAATGAGTGTGACCCTTTATGTGTGAAGCGGAGTGTGCTGGAAAGCAGCAAGGAGTCGTAAGATGCGTAGGCGTGGTGCAAACGAGGTCTCCCACCACCATATCAATATAGCTCGGCATCACTGAAGGCCAACAAGGTGTGTTAGAACTGTATCCGTTTTATTTTTTATCTATGTTCAAATACTTCACATATTAGACGTCCATACATTTTCTTAATAGCTAACTCCTCACAAGGGTCACGGGGGTGCTGGAGCCTATCCCAGCTGGCTTTGGGCAGTAGGCAAGGTACACGCTGAATTGGTTGCCAGCCAATTGCAGGGCCATATTAGACATCAAATTCTAAATTGCACACTGGCGGCAGTATATGTCATCACGCAGAACTAGAAGACGCTCAGTCGCTGTTGTACTTACTGTTTTTCTTTTATTTTTACCTGAATATCTCTTGTAAATATGAGTAAACTACTGCCTTAGCTTGTCATGTAGTGATAGCAGGGCTCGACAGTGCGAGCTTTTCACTCGCAAATGCGGGCAACTTTCAAGTGCGTGCTGGAGAAAAAAATAGCGCTCGCACGGCGCGAGCGCATTAATGCTCCCTCTGCATGTTTAAAACGTACGTTTGAAAGTCGCCGTGTCCTCCTCTGGCTCTCCTGTAGCAACAAGAGGGCGCCCCCGCACGCCGACTCAATCGAATAGTATTTGAGTGAAACATAACCCGCTGCAATGTGATTGGCTGGCTACTTCCTGATCGGCACAGCATACGTGTACACGCGCACCGCGCAGAATCCATCCAATGAATGTATTGACTGTGGCGACATACAAACATATTGGCGCTTTTCCACCGGACCGGTTCCACACCGAAGCGGCATTTTATGTCACCGGATGTTAGCATCTCCCTCCATGGGACTTTTTCGGGGACGAGCGGTTCCGTCGTAACCGCTGTTAAGAACCCTTTCGGCAGTGGGGGTTGATTGAAAGCGACAAAAAAAAAAAAAAAAAGTTTGACAGCGACTCAATATACAGCTGCAAAATATTTTACTGTAACAAAATTTGTCTGCAATAAAACAGGATAATTATTTGATATTACCTTAAAAGAAATTGAAAAAAAGTCTTTGCTTTTGTGAACATTAGTTTGTCCAATGAGAAGGGGCCAGCTCTTACCCCGGGTTTTCACTGGATGCGGTTGCGGTGCGGTTGCGGTGCGGTCCGGCGACGCAAGCAATTAGATTCCATTCATTCGAATGGTGCAGTTTACACCGCTTGCGGGTGCGTTGCGTGTCGACTGCGGAAGGCCTGCGGCGTGCCGCAAGCCTTCCGCAAGGATAGCCTATTTTCTATTTTTGCCGGACGCCGCAGCGGTAGGCCTCCGGCAAATGGCAAGCTAGCACAAAACACATCGAGCGGGACAGGAAGACCGAGGCAGTTTCAAAATAAATTTCCGGTTACCTTTCAGAATAAAATACTCGCCAGCTCCTATTTCGCAAGTTTTTCAGCAAAACGTGACGTGGGCGTCGCCGGGCCATGTGCTCATTCACGGTTTAGACACCAGCGAACATGGACGAGGAGAGGTTTATATTGGAGGTGGAAAACCACAAAATAATATATGACACGGCACATCCTTTTTATAAGGACTGTAATGTATTGTGAGTTTGATGTTCGCGATTGCTTGTTGTGCCCGTCTCGCTTGCCGTACTGAGCGGCAGCCGGACGGGGAAGACAGAAATAAAGAGTGGACCCGCACTGACCCGACTCTCGTTATTAATATACTTTACAAGGACAACCAAAAAAAGGATGCTGCATGGAATCTCATATCTTTCTGCTTCTCTGTTGAGCAGACTTTCTGTATGTTTGTCGTTGTGAAATGCCACATGATCGCGCGCGCGCGGTCCCGCGAGACACGTTGGGAAGTGGCCGGCGACGGAGCTGCCGGACCGCAGCTGTGCGGAGCCGGTGTGGATTGACAAAAAAATTGACCCGTCCGGAGCACGCAGTCAAGACGCACCGCACCGCAACCGCACCGCAACCGCATCCAGTGAAAACCCGGGGTTAGCCTGCCTAGCATCAGTCAAATCTGGTCCTTCAACAAGACTTTGGATTAGGTTGTCCGATGCAGTTTCCCACAACCAGGAGTATTTGAGCACATTGCAAGGGGGTATATGGACACTCAAGATGAAAATAAAATAAGACTGCTATGAAATGACTGCCTGGCTGTTATTCTTGTTCAATGTTTTGTTTAATGCCTGTTTAAGGGGAATACTGGAAGTTATTTTTGATGGTTAAAAAACAAACAGTGATTTAACACCCATCATTCTACTTAATGTATGCCAGCTTTTATAGATTGATAAGAAGCTTTCATTGTTTAGGTATTTGCAATTATTAACGGTTAATACATTGATGGACTTTTTCTGTCTGAGTTTGAAATGTCCGGCAGTATTTGAATGCAGCTGCAGTGAGGGTCGCTGAACGCTGTCAATGTTTACGCTCCCATTAGCGGCTCGTTGCGAACGCTGGAGACTTATGACTTATGTCTTATCATACAATGACAGACTAATTAACAGACTGATTAACTTTATTTGTGCTCTTAATCGGCAATTAAATATAATTTCGAGGTGGCGTCGTGTTGATGTTGGAAGTCGGCAGTCGCGTGAAGACGAGTCAAGCTGGCCGGCTTTGAGCCGTGACGCCTTTTACACACTGCGTGGGTCAATTTCAAAATACAAACAAGGCAATTACTTCGACGTCAATGTATTACTTGGAAGGCTTTTATTTTGAAATTGGCCTCCGCAGAGTGTTCCACGGACAACATACATACGACCCAAACCGTGACGTTTGATGCATACGGGTCACAGCTCAAAGATGAGCCCTTGCACCACTCATTAAACATGTACTCGATCCGTGTGACTGGATTAATTTTTGACAAGCACAGGCTGTACAGTTGGCCACATTTGTGGGTGAATTGGTCGCAGTGTCGAGCCTTGAGTACCCATTGTGAACAGCTAAGGTGTTAATCTACTAATTAGAAGATGTTTCAGCCATAAATGGTCAAATAAAAAGCCTATTTGTAGTCCTCTTGGCAGAATCGGTTACTTTAGCATTGTTTCCATGTTCTCAATGGGGTTTAGGTCAGGACTTTGGGAAGGCCATTCTAAAATCTTTATACGAGCCTGATTTCGCCTTTCCATTACCGCTTTTGACGTGTGATTGTGTCATTGTGCTGTTGGAACACCCAACTGTGCCCAAGACCCAACCTTTGAGCTGATGATTTTTGGAGAAAAAAAAATGGAAGTTAATCCTCCTTCTTGATTATCCCATTTACTCTGTGTAAAGCACAAGCTTATGTATGCTTTAAAACAAACCATCCTGCGTTGTGCTATGAATAAATATCTCATCCCTTTTTTTCCCCACAGATGGTTGTTGAATGGTGTGGTCCACTCTGTTGTTAGATATTGGTACAGTTTGGATACCAATCGCTGATCACTCAAGTACCATATTAGTTTTAAATTCATGATTTTTTAAACTTGAGTTTCACTACTTTCATACAAAGATATTCAGCTGAAAAACTGGTACAAATGGCCAATTATACATAGAAAATGACCTCTGAATAGCGAACAGATGGAAACAATGGGCATCGTGTTCGGTTATTGCCTCATTTATCTCAACATCATAGATGCAATATTTTAAACGGGCAAATCTAGTAATTGATTCTAAAGGGGAAAGTGTCTTTTTTTTTTTTTTGCAGAAGTCCGAGCAACTGGTCCATGGGAAAAAATAATAAAGGGAGCATGAGAAGTTAAAGTTATTGTTATAGCAGAAGGCAGACAGATGGCTGAGACGTCAGTTCATTAATGCATCATGTTCCTCTCTGCCTCTTAGCTCATGCACGTGTGTGTGTGTTTGCATTTGTGTGTGCGTGCGCACATTTTCATACATGTTCATCACACGTCTAATGTCTTAAATGTGCTTTGTTTCCATTCCATCCACCCTACATGATTTCCTGTGGAGGCGCTGGTGTTGAAAAGTGCCCAGCAACATCCAGTAAGTGGCCATGCACCTCAAATGGCCCAGTTCCATTTTGGCAGAATGACCCCCTTAGCCCCCTTCACGTCCCCTCAGGCTCTTCCATATGTTCAAAGCAGGGAAGTGCCATATCTAGGGTAGATGTAGAATTCTGCTGGTAACAAAAAATACAAAAAAAATAAAAAAAAAATAGTCATTTTGACCATATGAAGATCAGATTTAACTTGTTTTCTGCCCTCAGCAGACACTAAGAGCACAAAATAGCAGGCGCTAAATTGCATTCGAACTAATTTTAACCAATTATGTGCACGCATTTGTTAAAGTTTTGCAGACCACTGTACTTGAAAGTGTTTTGTGCTTTAGGTTGCACTGAAGTTTGAGGTGATGAAATTAGACGACGTGTTAATGGAAGACAAACAAGTATACAGTACAGCATTTTTTTAGTTAATTTTGGTGAATGTGTCCCCATCCTTTAATACTTTGGCATTTAAAAGTTGAAACAGTACACGTGGGAAACTGCTTTGGGAGAAACCAGCTCCACAAAAAAAATTGCCACAAGTTCTGAATTGGCCCAGATGCAATGGAATGCATTTTGTCACGGGTGATAGACTGATGATTTTCTCCGATGACTTTTGTTGAAATTGAAATCACACAAAAAAAAAAAAAAAAAACACAATTTTTCATTTTATTATTTCAAAACCTTTGTTCTACTACCAAAACTAAACTTTAAATATACCTTGAATGAACAAGCTGAAAATAAATTAGTGTACTAAATGAATACAAAACAATATAAAACTTGCCCGTGCCCGTGTTTTGCATGCGTAAACATTCAGCAATCAGGCCCTTGATGTGCTGATAGGTCAGCCAGTGAAGTTATGCGGGTTGAGGGTGTCGGGGTCATCGAATGTGTGGAGCTTGTTCTCCTGTGACTTTTACACGAGAGTTTTCACACAATCATTGTACAAAAGTCAATGTAACGCACTCTAATGAACAAGTAATGGCTCAAGCTCACTTCTAACAAGACAAGCGCTATAGAAAATTATTTGATGGAAAGTATGAACTGAAAAATATGGTGATTAGTTTTGTGGTTGTAATTTGCACTGGTGTAGAGTTCCACTGCGTCACACGGCAAGCTGCAGCCAATATTTTGTTTACCTCATTTAACTGTATGAAATCATCCAAATGTTCAGCACAACTGTATGATACAATATTTCTACCCCATTACAAACTATCCATCCATTTTCTATACCATTTATGCTGTTGGGGGTCGGGGGTCTTTCTCAGCTCCCTGAAGTGGTTGCTAGGCAATCAGAAGCCACAAACACTTGACTAGCATATCGGGTCATCATATTTTCATTTCCAAAAGACGGTTATACTTAACTCATTCACTCCAAGCCATTTTCATGTTTTATTGCTATAAAAACATGGAACCTACCAAAAGAAAAATGTCTCTCTTCTTTCATCAGGAGAAAATAAAATAAAATAAAATAGTACGGTATATTTTTTTTATCTGTTTTTATGTTTTGTAGCAATTAGCATTAGAATTAGCTAAGTTTCATCATTATTCACAAACCTGTTGAAAGTACTGAGAAAAAGAGCTTGTTGCAACATGGACCTGGTTGATCGCTTATACTTTGCTGCCACCTGCTGGCCGTTTTTTTTTTGTTTGTTTGTTTTTGTAATAACTACCATCGCTTTAAGCGACCACTTCAGGTCAGAAACGGCATCAAAGCCTTCATACAAAAACTCTAGCAAACAAAAACCTTAAAAAACGTATAAATATGTTTTTGGGAGTGAATGAGTTAAATGATACTAAAAGTTTACTCAAACATGCCATACATTAAAACTATTTTACTGTATGACTCCTCTGTATGGGTAGTAAGTAAAACAAAACAAAAATAATTCTTTCGAAGTCTCTTTCGAAGACAAATTAATAAATTACGACAAGCAGCCACCCTCCTGCAATTGCGTCTTTTTTTCCTCTCCGCTACTGCTGGTAGCGTCCACCCAACTTGGGGATCGAACATGTCACCGGTTTGGGAGCACAGAGCGCTACCATAAAAAATAATAATAAAGCAGGGGATCCAGCACAGCACCTAATTTAAAGACTCAGGAAGTGACGTTGTACTAACGCAAAAGTTGATCTATTTCAATAACGGTGGTGAGAGACAGACGAATGAACGGGATGTCATATTGCTTGCATGATTATTATATTGCATTATGTCTTATATTCATATCCCATTTCAGCAGCGGTTTTCCCTGGCACTCACTTATAGTAACAAAACATAACTCCCACTACTTGCCTTCTTTTCTGGTTTCTCTTCCGCCTGTCAAGTGTCGGCGGGGTGAAGGACCCAAATGCAGTCGAAGCAGGGTACGAGGGCAGAGGGGTCAAGGAGGAATTTTATTAAAACAAAAGCAGGAGGCAGATAAGGAACTGATCAAAACATAAATAAACTCCGGGCAGACGAACAAGGGAAACTGGGGCAGAGCACAGGACAGGAGAACGGCAGTAATTCACGGAGGAAAATAACAACAATGAACCAACAAGAACTGAACCGAAAACGGGTGACTAAATCCACACACTAATTGACAATGACTAGACACAGCTGGGCAAGACACAAGTGGCAGGGGAAGCTGATTGGTAGATACACGAGGAAGGGCAGGCAACACAGGTGGACAAAACAATGCTTAACTTATGCCGAGCTCAGACTACACGAAAACAGCCCGATTTTAGCCCCGCCGACGTGTCGCGGACAAACGGGGCATATTGTAAATGATTTTGTGTTGTCTTGACGTAGCGTCGCCCGTGTAGTGTGACACGTTTAACGATTGATCGGCTGTTGTCCAGGACGGTTCACGACCATCACGACGAAAGTCTCGCATGTTAAAATTTTTGCTCGTCTTGACGCACAATGTGACATACCTACGTCGTCATACGTTTGGTTCCGCAGCATTGACCAATAGCGAGAGGGAGCAAAACGTCAATCACACACTGAACAGCACTTTATAGCTCTCTTTATTTATTTATTTATTTATTTATTTATCCATCCATCCCCTGGATATCTCATGGGATGGGGCCAGACAGGTGCAACCCGGAAAAAAAAAGAAAAAAAGGCAGCCGCAGGACTGCTTGGATGAACCACCTTAAAAACGTATTAAAATTAACAAAATTTAAAAAACAAAACTCAAAATGAAATAACAACTAACTAAAATAAAAATTCCAAAACTATAATAATAACCCTGCTTGTAAAGCAAATCTATTGTAAGCCAGAGGGAAGGCTTTACAGTATTTAGCTTACTTGAGTTACTCCTTGCAGTTGTCATCCTGGCCTGAACTGATTTAGGCACAACAAATAATTTGTATACACTGCCATCTACTGCTCTTTGAGTAACATTACATTTGTGTGATAATTTCCATAAACATGTTCTTGATCGTCATCCTCATGTTCTACTGTAGCTTGTATGTTTACAGATCCATCCTGTTTGCCATTATTCATAATAGCTTGTTTTATGTTCATTTTTATCAGTTCCCATTTTCTTACATATTTCCTTTCAGGTGGCTTTTACAGTCAAAAGTGAAATAAGTAAGAAACATTTTGAATTTTCAATTGTGAATGGAGTTTAACATACTTTACTGATTACAGGTAACTAATAAACTGTCTGTTTCAGTATGGCCTTTCCATTGAAAAATATCAAATTATAAACTCAGAGAAACAAATTTATTGACTGCACACAGCTGGTCATAAGGCTGACGAGGTTTGACTTGATTCCTATAGTAACCTATCACCTCCTCTGCGCTCCCCCCAGGCCGCCCTCGGACGACTCAGGAATGCGTAACAACGCCGCTGCCGCCGCCCTCACCTCCACGCCGCCGAGCAGCCTCCCTTCTCAGACGCACCCCTGCAGCCCTCCGGACTCCGCCTCCTCGCTCACCCCCTGCTCCTCGCTCCCGCCCTCTGCGTCGCCCACCCTCACGGACGTCTTCGGCCTGCCCACCCCTCCCATGGGCAGCGGCGGCGGGTACAGCCTGAGCTCGTCGTGCGGCGGCAGCGGGAGCTCGCGCTCGCCGTCGCCGCTGACTCTCATGCAGGCGGTGGCGGCGTCGGGCAAGCCCTTCGCCTCCAAGCCCGTGGAGCTGTGGAGCAAGTACGACGTGGCCGACTGGCTGGAGAGCCTCCACTTGGGGGAGCACAGGGACGCTTTCCTGGATAATGAAATCGAGGGGGCCCACCTGCCGTCCTTGCAAAAAGAGGACCTGATAGACCTCGGCGTCACCAGGGTGGGCCACCGCATGAACATCGAGAGGGCCCTCAAGCTGCTGCAGGACAGATAAGCCCGGCGGACGGCGGATGTCCCACTCGCAGGACACGCACTCCGCTAATGGAAGCTTGAAGCCTTTTTTTTTTTGTCCTCTCTCATCCGCTCAGCCTCCCTCCCGCAGCCCCGAGCATCAGGGGAGGAGGGTATCAAGGCGAGCAAGTGAGAGAGAGGCGACTATGTGGCTCCTCAAACTGTGGAAGTCCAACTTCAACTTTGGAATACTAAAGAACTTTTCCATGTGGCCCACATGAAAACCAGCAGAGCTGGTCTTTTTTTTTTTTTCCTCTCCTTTTTGATCCTTTTCTATCTTTGCTAGAAAATAATATGCGACTATTTCTTCACTAGAGTCCTACCGGAGTTATATTTCTGGGTGTATCTAAGGTTGTAGAGAAACACTTTAGATTTTCACCTGTTTTCGTCAAATTCAGCTCACGTTTGAATTTCTATCTGGTGGCCACAAGAAGCACACTCACTCACTGCACACAAAATTGTGAGTACGTTTTCACAGACATGCGCACATAAAGCATGAACACACCACATACTGTCACTGCAATCGCCTTCTCGTGAGAGTAGCGTGTGTATGGAGGTGATCGTTTGAGCCGAAGTGGCACCAAGCAAGCAAGCCAGCCATCCTCCGACACCCTTCGTGATGCCATCCAGAGCTTCAAGAATGCTCACCTGGTAAAAGTCACATCAGATTGTCTGATGACAAAAGGGCACCTTGTCATCGCCTGGCGTGTGTGCGTGTGATAGACGTTAAGGACCTTCCCTATAGAGAAGCCAGTGCTTCAAATAAACAAATTCCTTCCACTGAGCTGCACTGTGAATCTCTGCAGTGCTGACCTCCCTGACAACAAGTTGAGTTCATTAGAGTAGACATCTTCAGGGAACAGTTTGATTGATCAGCTCAAGTCTCGAGGAGATGCATGTTAAAGAGAAAGTCAAATGGAAGCAAGTTTGAGGGAAGAGCCAAAGTTCAAATTTGCAGGTCCAGAAGTATTTAAACAATAATAGTTTTTATGGTTTTGCAATTGCAGAATTGATTCAAAATTAATCAATCCAGATGTTTTTGATACTATTTTGGAATTAACAACGTAATAAAAGGAAACGTTAACATAACGTAAACCTGTAAAACTTCAAATCACTCATTCCCAAAAAATCCAAGATGATTTTTCTGTAGTCGTAACTCAGTTATGAGTACTTGTAACCTTACCAGCAAGCTGAATTCTGATGGTATTTGTTCATTCTTGTAACTGCTCCCGCTGATTAGTTCACGACCGACCTTTTTTAGGTCAGACCGATCAGCCGTTGTTTAGGGCGGGACATGCAGCTGTGACGAAACCAGGAAGCGCCGATGCCGGGGGAAACAAATAAACAAACATAATATATATGCACATGTGCTATACACTATTAAATATCCATCCATGCCCTATACAGCTTCTCCTCTAGGATTGTGGTTGAGGGGGAGCCTCTATACAAGCTGACTGTTTTTTAGTCATCCACAAAAATGATGATATAAGGTTGGTGATATGAAAGAAGTCCAAATAGGAACATTAGAGAAGTGATTGGTTCTCAGAGCCCGGAATGCTATTTGGCTCAGTGCGAAGGAGGTTTTTTTTGTTTTTGTTTTTTGGTTTTGTTTTTGTTTTTTGGTTTGGTTTGTGTTTTTTTGCTGGCTCGAAGGAGCGGCGGCTCAGATTTAGGAGTGGAATGAATAGAATGGAAATGCTGCTATTGAAGTAGAAACGCTGACGCTTGAAATACTTTTAATACTTTGAATTAGGCTGATGAGGCATCGAGCATTTGATGACTGATCGTGGTCTAGACTGATTGGGACAGCTAACAAGCTAACGCAGCTGTGCTCATGCTTGATGTAAACCTGACCAATTAAAATGTAATTCTCCATTTTGAAATGGAAATAACGAATGGTAAATGGAATGGAAGTGTCATGTCATTACTTTTACGTCAAATCCATAGTGGTAGTGTAATGCAAAAACAAAACATTTACCATAGATCAAATACTTCTGGACCCAACTTAAAAGAGTGTGTACTAGTGACAATTCTGACCTCACGTCACAAGTCAAAGTGGTGGTCTTATACTGCATTCGTGGAATGTTTGAAGTTGGATTCATCCCACTCAGTGTCCCAGTTCCACCTCAAAGCATTTGAGGCAAATGTAACCAAAAATGGCTGATTCCGATAAATTGTTTGTTGTTCTGGTTAACGCAGTCATTCCAATACACGTTGTATCACGTGGACATATGTCTTGTTTTAACATTTATCTGAGTGGGATAAAAAAAAAAAAACGATTTCCCACTTTCCTCAAATGTAGGATTTGTTGTCGATGAAAGGACACACTCCGCTCATCGAAAGGCATTGGACTTTGGATTGTTGTGATTTGATTTGTGAGGATTATTTTGATTTGAAAATGTGATCAAATTTTGTTTGACAACATGCCTGGTTTGTACACTACTCACAGGCAAAAGCAATACAAAATGTTGTGGAAATGACGCGTTGCATTGCAGAAATGTAAGAAATGCCCGGATGTTTGGAATTGTTAATTTCCTACAATGGCACTATATAATTAATAGGTAACCTTTTTCAAACACAATGGACACTTTTTACAGTACGTGTTAGCAGACCACTTCAATCACTTCCACTCCTACTACTTGACCTAACTGAACTAAACAATTCACTAATGAAAGATAACATGATAATGAATTATTCTATTTTTTAGAAGTGTGTGATCATAATGAGCAACTCAAGCATAGTGATTCGAGTAGCAAAAGCACAACCGCACAGATTGGAAGCGGGCAGGAGCAGGAAAACACCATGAGGAGGACAGAGGCAGGAGAGCTGCTGACAGACTCGGTTTGATTGATTCTGCCACACCTGACCGCAATCAGTGATAAGGGAGGTAAAAAAAAAGAAAAAAAAAAGAATTCTTCCTATATAGGACCTGCTTACAAATTAACTAACCACAGGTGTGAAACTTTTTACATTTTATACTGACAAGCTAGCCACTTTGTCTCAGCGGTGTACACATTTTATTGAAGATAAGCGGATTAGGTAATGAGTGAAGGAATGTTCACAATACATTTGTCATAATGCAACTGCAAGTTCTATTAGTATGTGTCTATAACAACCAATATGTGTGATTGCTGAGTACACTAACTTAGCTGCTTCACTTGCAACACTTCTACCAGTGTGCTTTCCTGTTTCGTTCTACTTTTCTCACTCATATGTCATTTAACAAGCCCTTGATACTCAATTGCTTTGTGTTTAATCTCAAATACTGGGAGTGGAAGTGAATGTATGCCCAAAAGAAAAGAGAAGTAGTCTGATGTCACCATGATGAGGCGTATTAGAATAATTTTTGTGGACATTACAGTATGTCATACATGGTGCCATTTTCTAAAGAGGAAAACCAACTCAAATTTTCTTTTAATCCAACTCAGGGTGTGGCCAGTTTGCCACATGACATCACAGCTTCGGAAAACAGGTGAGCCGTGATTGGTTGTTGCCTGAGCCCTTCTCAACTGTGATGTCAGTTTTAGTCAACAGGAAGTAGCAAAATGGCCGCCCACTCAGATGGATAAAATCGGCTGGGTTTTGCTGCTTATTGCTTAACTCATTACACAAACACAATGTTAATAGAGTACCGTCTTTAGACTTAATGGATAGGACATATTGTCAAGAAAGGTTTTGGGTTGAAGTTTCTAGCTTGTAGGATATTTAAAAGAATAGGTGCAAACAATACATCATCAAATATACTTCATGATTCAATTATACACAGAGTAAAAACAGCTTTGTGTTACCTGGAATGGGAGTGATCCCCTTCTTAGTGTATGTGTTGTTTCATAAGCGCTGATGGAAGAGTATTTTATGAATCTGAATTCAGTATTGAATCTTGTTTTCTATTTCAGTTTAACTAATGACTTAACAACCAATATTCCGACAGTATGATTTTTTTTCATGTTTATACAAAAGCTCTATTTAGATGAAACAATTTCACTTTATCAACATGGTTGTATAAACACAAGCCTCAAGATGACATACCTGAATATCCACTGCAAATGATGCTGCAATAAGATACATTTAAATGACGTGGAGCAAAAAAGCTAAATAGTAGGATACACATTATGAGTAGAGGTTTGTCTTTAACGATAAACAATATAAATAATTATCTCTGAGGCAGGCTCATGGCTTGAGACTTGCCTGGAGTGCTCGACGTTCACAAGAAAGTTTGTGTCCCTTGTCGGCATCAGGGTTTTATGCTGAAAGAGTGTTAACGCTCATTTCTACACTCACTCCCCTGCCCCTAACCTCTGCAAGAAACAAGTTGACACAGATGTTTTCATCTGCTTGGATTAGATGAAAGGATATAAAGTATTTAACGGGATCATTTCTATTATGATGTAACTGCCACAGTTACTGGCGGAGATGTACAAGTCCAGTAGAGTTTTGAAATTATGTATATAAGAGTGTTTTAACCGGAGTAAATATGTCTAATGGAGTGCATGTGTAGAAATATTAAAAGGCTTTGAGCAGAAACAACCTTAGGAAGGTTCCTCTCTGACCTGACGGCCAAAGCTGCGCCCCATCATCCCAGTGAGGATGCCTTAAGTAAGGTCGCGGGTCCCTTTGGTTCCGTACCCGCAGCTCCATTTGCTACGAAGCCAATTCTTTGGGAGTGTCCTTCCTGTGTGATTTGATACATCGGGAAACCCAGTGTCTGCAAAGAGATCTACAGAAAAGTGAACTTTGGTTTCATCTCGCTGTTGCCGGAGGAGTTGTATGAAACCGACAAACGTGTGTTCTGTGAACATGAGCGGTAAGAGAGGCTGGCACGGGACAATGCTGCTAACAAAAGCTGCGACTCATTTTCAAACGGTGTCGTGTCAGCAGGGGTCGAAAAGCACAGTATTTTTAAACATTTGTATAGAGTTCTATGACATTTTATAGAGATTATCTTCAAAAATATGTTGGGTACTGGTGTGTGCCAATACAGAAATATGAAATAGATACAACCGTGGATATTATCATTAGACTTATGGGTTTTGTAAGAAGCAATATTTATTCTGAATGAATCTCCTTTGTTGTGTTTTATTTTCCCATTTGAAAGTGACATATCACGTTATGCTTACTTGTCTGTATTTAACGAACTGTTGCCTAGATGCAGTCTACTACTGTAGTAGATTTCAGATCTGTTGGGCAATCAAGTGACCACAAAAACCAGGTATCTTCTGACCGCCACTTGCCTATCTGTCATTCTCTTAAAAAAAAGAAAAAAAAATCCCAGACTCAAGAGTGCAACTTGTGTATTAAAAAAAAAAAATAAAGATATCAATCTGTACATTTTTAATACGTTTGCAGGCCACCATAGGAACTAAACGTACACTTACATAAATCCACCAAAAACGATAGTTGCTATAAGCTGTGTGAAAATGTGGAGCTGAGTAGATGTAGTAAGAAATGTCACCAGCCATGTTGAAAGACAAACATGGCTCACGAAACCCACTCCCCCCTTTTAATGCTGCTCCCACCATTCTCATTGTTCAACATTTGGCTAACCCTTTCTGTCTTTTTCTTAACTTATTTTGGTTTCATTATTAGATTTTATTCTTTGATTAAGTCTTTATAGAGACTAAGCTGTTTTCAGTAATTTGTGAAAAGACTTGTGTTTGTTTTTCTATGTTGCTGTAATTTTGTGCTTCGAAAAATCATCATAGAATCAACTAATTACTGAAATGAATAGAGAGAATATTCCTGTAAGTGCACTCTTCATTCCCTCCCGCCCCCTCAAATCCTCAAGAATTCTTGTATGGCAACCAAAAGTCACTGTAAGAAATAAATATAACATTGCACTAGCGTTGTTGTCCTCTCACTGCTTGCTTGCTTGCTTGTGTGATGTCATATCGCACTGGGAGCGCCACAGATTGAGAGAAATTAGGTGATATAAAATATAGTACAGTATATGCACCTGATCACTAACATGGAGGAAAATAGTTGGTCTCCTCTTTGCAGCTCAAAAAGCTTAAACTCTGCTGGGAAGACTTCCATAAAACAATCCATGCTAGATTCTATAGTAGATTAAAAGAGTTAGTTGCCTGTAACTCAAAATAAATACATACATTCTGGACAGTCTTCACCAAAACTATTCCTCAAGAATGCATACAATTTTTGAAAAAAACATGTGGTTCAAACAAACCAAAAGAGTTTAGCTGTATACCTGCATCCAACTGATAATGTGGTTTTTTAGAGATGGCTTAGAATTAGATCTCGTTTCAGTGATTCGACAACTACAGAGTATCCCCCCCCCCCCCCCCCCCCCAAAAAAAAAAAACAACAACAATGACATATAATTATAAAGGCCTATATATCCCAACATGGCATTTTGCGTAAAATTATTGGCAATATTCTAATTTCTTAGTCCAGGACTAGTATCAGCCACCGTCGCGAGATACCTTCAAATAAGGCTGGTATCAGTTTTAAATATTGATTTAGTATTGTTTGTGTGTCATGTAGGAGGTCCAGATTAGAACGACAAACTCGGTGCAAATGTACTGGCTGTAATTAATAAAATATATACATGCAACCGAACAGATTGGAATATCACAAAAGGAACTCTTTGAAGTTCCCCGTGGCCTAAGGAGAAGAAACTGCACCGCCTCCTGGAGATTTGACGTACTTGCAGCGGGAGGCGTCAATATTGTGCATCGTACACATTTGACCCAAACAACTGAATTAAGGGTTTTCTCATGGGCCGGCATCATACAATCGAATAATTATGTGAATATGAACAACGAAAAAATGACTCATTGTTAATTAAACATGGGTCGTAAACCCATATTTTTCAAATGTGTCAAGTAGGGAAACAAACACAGGAAACTTCTTTGGCTAATATGCAAAGAAAAATATTTATGTAATACACATTCGCTAATGCTCACAGATGCCTATTCCACAAATTAAAGGCATTAAAACTCAAAATTAGGGATGGTGAATAATTTAGAGCAGGTCATTAACTTTTTACATATAGCCTACTGCTAAAATGATAGGCTACTTCACAGTTTGCTTGACAAGCAACATCATTGTGAACATTATTGTAATAAGAATGAACAATTAAATTTAAATTAAATCAACAATTGTCTAAAAAAAAAAAAAAAAAACTGTAAATTAAATGATTTAATTAAAATGCATTGCAAATAAAAGTGTATCGAAACAAAAATTTAAAACAACCCGTTCTTGAAGATTTGATGCTAATGTAAACTTAAAGATGAAATACAAATGGACTGTAGCCTATTTGAGCAGCTGATTCTTTCACATAAGTGATTTAGACCTTTTGTACATGTGAATCTCAGAACACTGTATCCTGAAAAACTTACCGTAATTTATTTCGGTAGCCCTAGTCAAGATGTGAAACTCTTGTATTATTATTGATTACTACATATAGTAAAATATTTCCTCGATTTATTTTTTTATTTTTTTTTATTAATCCTTTTGAGTTTGCAACCAACAAAAAAAGTCCAGAATTCACCAACTCAAGAAATTTTAGTACATAAAAGATTCAAAATGACTTAATTAGGTAGGATTTGGCGATTTTCCAAAAGTATTTTGTGTTTTATCAATCTACAGTTTCGCATTTTGAACTGGTATCTGCAATAAATGAACTTTTCTATGTTATCCTTACGAAAGCACTAGCCTTGATTTGCGCTACTTGAGTGACACTGTTTTGTTAGGCAATATACAAAACTAAAAAAATAATAAAAAATACTGAGATACAAACAGGTGCTCAAGTTATCTTTCTCAAATTAATCTGATTTCCATGATTTACAGCATCTTGAAAAACATATCGTGACTATTGCTGTGTCCTTACAAGCAAACACATTGTTTAAAATGCACAACTGAAAAATGCAAAAAAAATAAAATAAATAAAATCTCGTGGTTGTTTGATAAACACTTTAAAAGCAAACCTGCCCTGACTCACTGGCTTGGCTGTTGAAAGGGTGAGCTCAACAGTTCTCGCTGAAATTGGCAAACAGCTGCTCTTATCTGCAGAATGCAGCTTTCCTATCAAAATGGCTGCATGGGAAGGAAGGGGGGGCGAAAAAAAAGAAAGATACTTATAACCAGTGTTGTTCCGGTACCATTTTTTGGCACCCGATACCGATTCCGATAAACAGCTTTGCAGTATCGGCCAATACTGATACCCAAGTTTTTTTTTCCTCAACATGAAAAAGTTGTCCTGCCATTGGTTCAGAGCATTGAAGGGCCAATAGGATATCTTAGATCAGCATACAGTGAACATGTCACATATCAGTGAATGTTGTTGCACGAGCAAGACACAAGACGCTGCATCCAAAATCCTATATTAACCTTGGAATTAATGGTATCGGCATGTTACTTGTGAGTAGTCACCGATACCAGTTTTAATGCAGTATCGGCACCTCTGCCGATATCAATATCGGTATCGGAACAACACTACTTATAACTCTTGTGTCAAATGTTTCTTCAGCAGGCTTGGAAAATTTAACCTGTTGCCAAAGTAATAACATTTATGCCATTGTACTTTTAAAAAAAAATATTATTGGGGGGAAAAAATAGAGGTGATGAGACTCAGACACAAGTACAGATAAAAATAATTCATTTGAAAAGGTCACTTTATTAATATAAAACCCCAAAAGATGGAAAAGAATGAAAGCTCTTGCACACGCACTCACCAACGACCACACACACAATTGTTTACGCTACACAACCAACCAGCAGCCTGTTCGAAATATGTCGTGCTTGGAGTATATGTCAACCATCCCATTAACTATATGATATAATACCTCCACTGCAGATGAACATTTTTTTGTGTGTGTGTGTGTAAAGGGCCCTCACTCTGAGGTGGACATGTTATTGAGTCCCCATGAGGGATGCCACGGATTCTCCTGAACAGCGATAACAAGCGCACCTCATGCCACGACAGACACAAGACCCATGATTTTGGACACACACAAATCCACAAGACGAATCCACAAAAAAATAAAAAATAAACAGCCATGAGTAAAAATATGCTTCTAAAATCTACCGTCTCACAAAGCATCATAATTCTTGATGTCTGTGCACGATTCATGGTATCAACAATAATCAACGATGAGCTGTAGTTAGTGTTAAGTTTGCCATCAATGGCCCCTTAAAGGTGTGAACAGCTTCAAACTTGTACAAGTGTGTCCAACAACGGTGGACGAAAAATACATTTGCATACTGCATTATAACTTCTGAATAAAGCTTAACATTTTTATGCAATATTAAAAATGGGGGCAATGGAAGTAACCATGGAACACAGCAAGCATTGGTCAACCGAGGAAAGACAAGGGGTTATTATCATTATTATTATTATGTTTTGGTCCCTGGTGGGGTGCTGGACAGGTCATCATATCCGCTATGCAGTGACCACTTTCAACATTTACCTTACACTCATTAGAAATAATTTTGCAATATCTTTGGTTAAATGAAACTTAAAAGGAGCAGTAACTTTTTGATCCTCATATGTGGAAAATGCATCGGGTTGTTTTTTTGTTGGAGACCAATGCGGCATAAGCTTTAACTTTTACTTTTTCACTTTCATATCGAGTCATTCAAAAGTAAGTCTGTCTTCTACACTAAATGGAATCAATTCAATGTAAAGTACAAAAAAAAAATGCTTGACGTGTGATGGCAAAAGGCGCAAAAGAATGCAGATTCGAAGACCTAAGATGTCTTGCACAGTGTTGGAGCACTCGGAAATGAAAGGAGAGAAAATAGAGCGAAGGAGAGAAGTTGACAGGCTCTCCTTTTTTTTTTTTGGCCGAGTGACATCATTGCCGTACTTCGACGTAATTGGCGGGGAAAAGACCGTAAGCCCCTCTGCAAACGCCACGCCACCAGCCTTCATCGATCATCTCAATGTTGGTAATGATGTCATCAGGGTCAAAGGAGATCTCATCTTCGCCAGCTGAAACAGAAATTTTAAAATGACTTCCGATAATTAATGCAACTAAATAAATCAATGATGGGTAAAACATGCAACTGCATCCAATCAGTGTTTTTCCACCAGCAACATTTGCAGCTCTTTGGTAGCCTCACCTGCTTGGTAGTCATACAGGGCAACTGCAGTCACCCCAGCGTCCTCGCCAATCTCGTACTGCTGCTCCTCTGTAATACGAACAACATTCATTCATATCACAAACTGAGCTACCAATTTGATACAAAAAAATGTGTTTTTACAAATGAAATATTATTAATCATTAATGATTTGCATTTCCATGGAGACATGGATCATGTTCAGCCCGCCACACACCGGGCAATGTAGTCGAACCTGATTGAACCGTCGCATACCGTGGGAGGTTGTGCAATTAGTTTTCATGAGCGGCTGACCGGCAGCTACCAGTTTTGCCGCAATTCCGAATTTGAATTGCCAGTGAACGGCATTGCAGCAGCGGCGCAAACGATAGAGTCAAAAACGCCACGTTTTCTGGCCAGGAAGGTTCAATTTGCGAGTATGCGGCAGGAAGTGCCTGAATGTATATTTAGTGTGTATTATTTAGTGCTGTCAAAGCGTTAACTCATTGATTAATTACAAAAAAAATAATCGCAATAAATCATGTATTAACGCAGATTAATTACTTAATTTGAACGCAGACGATCTTTAGCTTGATAGCGGATGCTTACACGAAAGGTAGCACAGGTTGTCTTTGAACAAATAACTAAAAGCATTTAACAAATGTTTGCGTATGACATTCAGAATAATTGTTCATGTCAAACTATTAGGGTTGTTCTTTTTTTTCTCCATTTTAAATTATACAAGTAATTAACTGATCAGAAAAAGAGGAGAAAGAGGAAAGAGCGTGCAGTGGCTTAAAAAATGTGGAAGGCATCCTGAAAACATTAAATGTAGAAAGAATTAACACAACAAATGCTATTCAAATTTGATGGGAAAAAAATATTGATAAAAAGCAAAGTGATGAATCATGATTAGTCAAAACTAAGATGTAATTAATCGGATTTAAAAATTGAATCGTTTGACAGCTCAAGTATTTTTCTCAATCGTCCAGTTCAGTCAGCTTTTGGGGGAGACACAATGTGTGATAATGATTTATTCCAATAATTATCACTAAAGAAATGATTTAACAAAGTAGAAAACAGAAACAACCACAACATATATATATTTTTTTTCTCTTAAAGTGTTTACATTTTCAAATGAGCCCTTTCTACAACATTCCTAGGAAATCACAATGTGCCATCACTGGTGAGCTATTATTGAAGCCTTTTGATTCAGATTAATCCACAAGACAATGTATGTATTGCACTTCAAACGGAAGCCAACCCAAGAAAAAAATTCTTGACAATATGTTAAATGTGACCCCACTAGTCTAAATATGGTATTCTGGTTAATATTGCGTGAGTGGAATATGAGTTAAGCAACAAAATCCAGCCGCTTTTGTCCATCTCAGGGGGCGGCCATTTTGCCACTTGCTGTTGACTGAAGATGACATCACAGCTGCTCAGTGCTCAGACAATGACAATGACAGCTCACCTGTTTGCTGAAACTGAGCTGTGATTGGTTGTATGAGCCCTGAGCAACACTGATGTCATCTTTAGTCGACAGCAAGTGGCAAAATGGCCGCCGCCTAAATTGGATAAAAACGGCTGGATTTTGCTTCATATCTCATATTCCACAAATGTAATATAATAGTGAGGTCACATGTAACATTATCAAGAAATGTTTAAGGTTGACTTCCATTTTAAATGGCATTCTAAAAAGAGGCTTACCTTGAACAGGGGCATCATAAAGTTGCTCTGACTGTTGATAGAGACCCTGTGGTTTTGGTTCATACAGCTGCTCTCCATTCTCATCAGCAGCTTTGTAGGCATCATCTGCATTCTAGAGAGGATAATACAATCTGTTATGCGTGTGCCAATTTAACTGCTTAAATGTACACATTTGGATTTACTAATATTTAATATAGCAGATTAAGACCAAATGAAACCGACAATATGTCCTTTTACCTCATGCAATGGACTTAATAGCAACCATGACTCCAAGTCTAAATGCCACAGAGAAGTTTCTCTGGCATCATACACTACATTATAATATGCACAGCGGCTATTGTTGTGCCCATTGTTGTCTGCTCAATGTGCACAGTACCTTCAAATACTGTAATTTCTGTTGTGAATTGGTGCTATAGTAATATAATTAGCTTTACTATGATTATTATGATAGGCTAGTCTGTGAGATAAATTTTTTGTGTGTTTGAATTGCATGCGGTTTGTATACCACTTTTTGGTACTCTGAGGTTCAAACTGCTGGTACTAGGGCACGATGGATTTTATAGGATGAATATGCATACATACATATTGAATAAAATAATGTTCTATAGATGTTTATGGGTTGTTGTTTTTTTGGGTTAAGACAATGTCAACTTACAGCATTGTGCACTGCAGTCTTCAGTTTCATTTGTGAAATGTGTAACGAACAAACAAAGTCAAAAGTTAGAAGGAAGCCCACCTCGTATGTCGAAGAAAAGGCAGACTGGACCGGTGGGGTGGGGCTGGGAGTGGGACTGGGGCTCGCCGCAACCGGAACTGGAGAGGGAGTTTTGGCCTGCTCTTCAATTCTACGTCGCGCTTCCTCTTGCTCCTGTCTCTCCTTGGCTTGTCGACGTGCTCGCTCATCGTCAGCTCTTTTTCTGTCCTCTTCCTCCTTCTGCCTGGCAATATTCTCAAATTGGGCCTTAATACTTCCTGTGCTGCTGCCAGCTTGATGACAAGAAGAAATGGAGACGTAAGATTGGCGAGCACCCATTTTGATTGCACAACCATTTCTAGTATCTGTCTAAAATTCTGCCTATTGTACCAAATTGTCTGTTTACATGCATCTTTGAAGAAACTGTTGGAAAATGGTGAATGCAAATGAAAAAAAGGTTTGATTTTTCCATTCTTTAGTAATCAGCAACAAACATTGGTTGGTTTCACCAAACATACTGGTTTCTGACCAAGAAGCAGCGAAAACGAGCTTTTCATAAAAAGAAGTGTCAAGCAGAACAGTAACCTGGCTGATAGATTTTCACGTTTGTGAAACATCAAACTATAAAACAAAAGCAAGACTGAGAAAGGGCTTTTGATGGTAAAAATACAGAAATACAGCTATGAAAAGCGCGTTGATTCACGCAAGGAATTGTGCCATCTTTCCTCACAATCGCAACACACATGTATTGCAACACATCCTCGTTTTATACCATACACATGCTGTCTTCATGGTATTCGTTGACGTCACAGGATTGCGAGTCGGCTCGGCTCCATCTAGTGTGGCGACTTTTCAGCGCAATCAGCCACATTCCTATTGTGTTTACACCGAATGTTATTTTGTTGTGAAGGTCATCCTCAACTTTGTCTAACGTTACTTGTGTAAAGAGGTATGTGGAAAGCTTCGAGCAACACTCCTTGGAGCGGTACATGTTGAAACGTTTGATTAATGGAATTGATTGGATTACAAAACATTTCATGGTGACATTCACGTATGCTCTGATGTAGGATGGCTCAATCCCAAAACATGAACATTGTTGCGTCTTCCGTACTTTCGGCTTTTATTGGTTGCTATGCGCATTTATCATTTGTGAATTAGAAGCGAAGATTCTCGGGTTATTTTGAAACCAAGTTAGCTAGCGCCCCGACCCGCTAGCATGTTAGAACAACATTGTTGACTCATCACTTTTTTTTTTTTGTACAGTTTGGCTATAATTTCAGCTTTTGGGCTGCTGGGAAAGGAAAATAGAGACATTAAGGAAGTGGGTATTTGGAGAAGTCTCAAAATCGAAACTTTTGAACACTCAGATCTATTTTTAGCCAGAGCTAGCCATGGCTAGTGAGGCATATACAGTACAGGCCAAAAGTTTGGACACACCTTCTCATGCAATGCGTTTCCTTTATTTTCATGAATATTTACATTGTAGATTCTCACTGAGAGCATCAAAACGATGAATGAATTAAAAAAAAAAAGTGAATGAATTGAAAACATGTTTCATATTCTAGTTTCTTCAAAATAGTCACTCTTTACTCTGATTTTTTTTTTTTTTGCGCACTCATGGTATTCCCTCAATGAGCTTCTAGAGTAATCACCTGAAATGGTTTTCCAACAGTATTGAAGGAGTTCCCAGAGGTGAGAATGCCAAGAGTGTGCAAATCAGTCATCAGAGCAAACTAGAATCTAAAACATGTTTTCAGTTATTTCAACTTTTTTTGTTAAATACATAACTCCACATGTTCCTTCTTAGTTTCGATGCCTTCAGTGAGAATCTACACTGTAAATAGTCATGAGAATAAAGCAAACACATTGAATGAGATGCGTGTGTCCAAACTGTTGGCCTGTACTGTATATCACGACTGCATTACAGTAAAAAGCATCTTAATTATCTTATAATAACACTTGGAATTTTTTTCCCTTTTAATTCTTTATGGATACTCCTTACTTCACATTCGACGTTCACCATTCCGTGCACCCGTGAACACCACACAATGTGTGGCACATGACGTCATGCGAATACCATGTATACAAGTCTGAGGTTTGCTCAACTTTTCCGACTCGCTGTGCTGATGTGAAATAATCTGACATTTTATGAACCGTTAGTTATTATAGTGATTAACAAACTTGATTTTCACAGATAAGCTGGGCGAGACCCTGTTTCATGCCTACACATTGAAAAACTTACTCATTGAAGATACATACTTTGGTGGGAGTAAAGAGTTGGATTCCAATTGACAATATAAACAACCACTGCATTTAATGTGGTAATTGTTCGGTAAAATCCCTAAAGTTCATAAGTGCATCAGTTGTCTGGTTTCATGTTGCCCTTGAAAAAAATAAAATAGAAATAATAATAATAATAATAAACGTAGCGAGTGTGTAGTCCATTGCATTCAAATTGGCGTTTTTTTTTTCTCAGTTTTCCCGAGTTACAACCGATACCGGTCGATGCTTACCAGCCTCCACAGGTTTAGTTTTCTGGTAAGATGATTTGGGCTTCTCAACATCCTCAAACGTGCCTGCGCTCTGTCAAGCACAACCAAAGAAACGCGTAAAAGGTAAGCTACATTGCCAGGAGGCAATGATGCAAACAGAAATGTACCTTATCCATCCGGTCATTCTGGACGCCAAATTTGCCTCCAAACCCTTTGGAGTAATCTGGAGGAGAAGAAGAAGTGATAAATTAGAGTGTTTATTTGACTTTAAGTCGGTTATTTCAACCACAGTCCGTATCCAAACTTGTTTTTCAATTAACTATCCATTCATCAATTTTCATTTTCTGCGCTGCTTATCCTTCATTTGTGCATTTACTTCATATCGCCATTGATGACCATCTTCTAATTCATTAGAGGTACCTTAAAAAGGTCTTTGTATAAAACCTCGTAAGAGTTCAGATGAAGCAGACTGTGGTTGAATTAGTTCACACAACAGTAAACAAACAGCAGGAATCAAAAAGGTAGGCTGACGGACTCATGCAAACCTGTATAAAGGGAGGAACAGAAAAATGCACAGCAGAAAAAAAAGCCAGGCGCTTGTTAAATCAAGCAGCCATTTCGCTTTTGCTGCAAACTGAAGATCAGCCATGTTGCTGCTTGGTCTCATCGGGAGGTATCGATACAAATGCAAGGACCATACCACAAAGCAACAACCATGCAACAAAATGCACTGGGCCAAAGTAACAACAACAACAACAACAACAACAACAACAAAAAGACATGTGCATCATAGCATTGCTAGAAACTGCAGAGGGAGGAGGTGATCAATGAGGCGCAATCATCTATCCATTCATCCTCAATCTTCTATACCACTATTTCTAACTAGGGTCACAGGTGAGCTGCCCAGCTGACTTTTGGTGAGAAGCAGGGTACACCCTGGACTGGTCGCCAGTCAAGTGCAGGGCACAAAAAATAATAATAATAATAATAATAATAATAAAATATAATAAATCACACTCACATTCACAAATTCATTCATTTTAGAGCCTTCCATTAATGAACTCACTATTGATAATTGTGATTTACTCAAGGGAGTTCTTCTCCACAAGATCAATCTGAGACTGTGCCACTGTGATTTGTTCGGGAACGGTGAGACATTCTGTAATGTACTTCGACCTGATTGGATATACGTCTACCTAACTTTTCGACCAATCATGGCCACGGATGAAAATGCTGTCTTCGTTCTCGTCGTAGGGGGGTTAAAAAAGTACAAATATCTTTACCAGCTAAAAATGCACAAGGTACCGCTCGCTGTTCAACGTTCAACAAGTGAACTGAGTAATTCTGTGGGAACAGAATTAATTGCAGCGTTCATTCGTCCATTTTAGGTGAGTTTGTTTCCTACGGTGTCGGCGCTTCCTGGTTTCGTCACAGCTGCATTTTCCGTCCCCAAACACAATGTTGCTCTGTGATTGGTCGGTGGAAATCAACGGGATCGGTACAAGCTGTTTTCTCACAAATATCGCGAGAATTCAGCTTGCTTTTGGAAAGAAGTCCAAGTACCCAGGTAAAAACTCCACACACATGATTGTGGCATATACAGGACCGATTCAGAAAATTAGAATATTGTGATAAAGTCCATTATTTTCTGTAATGCAATTAAATGAGCAAAAATGCCATACATTCTGGATTCATTACAAATAAACTGAAATATTGCAAGCCTTTTATTGTTTTAATATTGCTGATATGGCATTTTTTTTACTTGGTCTGAGGAAATATTCTAATATTTTGAGACAGGATATTTGAGTTTTCTTAAGCTGTAAGCCATAATCAGCAATATTAAAATAATAAAAGCCTTGCAATATTTCAGTTGATTTGTAATGAATCCATATTTAATTGCATTACAGAAAATAATGGACTTTATCACAATATTCTAATTTTCTGAGACAGTCCTGTAGTTACTGTTATATGGCCTGTTGTAGATGAGCAACATTTACTGGAAGTTTTGGCATAAGGCTCAGGAGGAATACGTTTTGTTTGAGAAAAACCACATTGCTACAGACCAATCAATCGTTTTTGAAAACGACAACACTTTCCTGGAGAAAACTCGTAGAAGGCGGAATTGTAATTAGCATTAGGTTACAGTGTGTGTATTTACAATAGGGTGGGGATATTTTAATGTATACATTCACTGCCTACCTGCCAGCCACATATCTGCTATTTTGATTAATCATTTTTTACACTGAGCTACTTTAAAACATACTAGTAATATGGCAGGGTTACTCAAGGCAAATTTGATTTTTGCCCCCAGAAGTCGATATCCTAATCAATATTGACATTGTGCAAGAAGAATTAAACTATCTGTCCATTTTCAACCATCTGAGGTGGCTGCCATTTTGGCCTGATACCACCCTCTGTTGTTGACTCAAAGTGTCAGATTGTGAAACTGTCACAACCGCTATTACTATTAATATGTCCTACATAAGATCTTGGCCTCAGTTGAACTGATATTGGAGGGTTAGGGGCATATCAGTAATAAAATATGTATAAAAATGTTATTAGCAAAGTCGGGTATATGGGGTGCAGCCCAAGGTCGTGGGGCTCATGTAAAAGAGGAAGCCAGTGTTTCAGGAAAGTAAGACATGGCCATATATTGAAAAGGAGGGGAGATCAAGAACTCTGCAAACAAAAAAACAAAACAAAAATAATAATCAATAGCTATGAAGCTGATGTATGCATTTTGTCAAGGGAAGGCAAGACAAGGACCAGGTGGGGGTTCTGATATGGGAAGCAGGAGGAAATGATTTGTGCCTTTCTGTGACCCATGCTTGGCAAGGTTCTCCTTGTACTCATAGCCCAGGGCACTCTGGTCCTGCCTCTCCACCTCTACCCCATACTGCCCTCCAAACCCACGCTTATAGTCTGCAACATAACAAACACAAATAAATAAATAAATAAATACACACACACACACACACACACACACACACACTGGACAAACAAAGACAATACAATGCAATACAAACATTGAGGTCCAAGGGCAAACCTCTCAAGTGTGAGACACAAACTGATTAAAAGCTAAATGTCATTCGGTCTTGACAGTGCTTTTGAATATAATAATTTTGTATATTTCTTGACTTACGCATTCTTTCAACCTACCATAATCAAAGCCACGATACATCAGCATTGAATGTGTTCATATCTGCTGTGTTTGAGAGTATCTCCTAAATAAATGCCTGACATTCAACACTGAATTTTCTCTCAGGTTTAACTTCCTCTCTTTGTTCCTCTTTTGGTTTGATTCACACATTGAGGAAGTAATCATCCTTTGAAAGAGAAGCCACATCAGAGAAAGAGGAAGACGTTGAAAAGCCTGCAGAGTACATATTGGCATGCTTGCCAACTTCACCGATTCAGGCGGGAGACACCCCAATTTCAACCTTATCTCCCGATTTTACAGTGAGGTAAACAGTTTACATGGGGAATAATTGATATAGTATCTGGCAGCCCTGGCTTGCTTGCAGGGTAAGTGGCGGGTTACGAGACTCCCGCTGGAGGCAGTGATAGCCAAGAAGCTTTGATTCGACCCATAATACATCCAAGATTCTAACGGGAAAGCAGTTGGAGGCTGGGGGGGGGGGGGGGGGGGGGGGGGGGGGGGGATCTGCAGCACACAGCAGAAAGAGAATACTAGACACCTGACACAAAGGGGCGGACTGGCCATCGGAAATTCCGTTAATTTCCCTTTTTTTTTTCGACCCGCCCTGTCAATATATATTAATCTGGTGCCAATGTTCCCTCTAATTTTCTGTGTCTGTGCACAAACTTACTGCGCGTTCCATGGCCTATCGTGAGCAACATCACACTGACTTATATATGAATGGACTCACAATGCTACTTATTCACCACAGCGAGAAGTGAAGCCACCTGCGGCCATCTTACGTTGCTACCCACTCAGCCCACTGAACTTGAAAATATTGATTTTCCTGCAGCGGTATCTTATTTACTCTCTACGATGAAAATGCCACCGTGTGTAGCATATGGTTATACCAATAAGTCTGCAAGAATGCTGTATATGCAAATTTCATTGGTAAGAATGCATTTCTAAATTTTCGCTTATCAGCTATATCTGTGAGTGATACTAAAAGATTTGTCCGCATGTTGTCAGAACCATCAACAATGAAATTAAAGCAAAGCCCATCAGGACAAAATTGGCTCAGAAATGTAAACCTGTTAGTCCATATAAAGTAATTCCTTTGCAACATCAAACATGCACATGGCAACCAAACCAGCATCACAACTGTCCATAACCTGAGATCACAAATTACATGGTGTATGTATGTTACAAAAAAAAAAAAAATCCAAACCACTTATATATCAGATTTTTGACACAATTATAATCAGCCCTAGTTTGTTACTTGTGTCATTTTAAGCATTAAGTCATAAAACAATTCGTATAAATAGGGCTCACATTGTCCACTCAAAAATAATGGAAATCATGTAATTTATTAAAACACGTGCAGCTTCGACTAGGAAACACTGATCGGCGCATGCTGCTGACCACTGAAATCGCAGGATGTGTATTTGTGATCTTTTTGTCCAACTTATGAAAACAATTATCAATGAACTAATGGGAATCATGTTTATTTTGTTTGTTTTATCCATTTAAACCGCCCGAGTACAGACATATAAGCATATGCTGCAGGCCTGAAATTTCATATTTCATGAGTGTGATCTACAAAATCAAAGTATGCTTAAACCACACAAATGCAGTACCTTTTTGGGACTCATGAAGCTGTAGTTTCTCCTGATGGTCCCATCCCAGAGCAGATTTATCCTGCCGGTCTGTCTGCACACCGAATTTGCCTCCAAAACCTTTGACATAATCTATAGACACATGACACACAAAGTTGTTGTCCACTCAAGGACTAAGAAAAAATACAAAATGAAGGTTTGAAACAATTGAACTGATTATTTTAACCTTAGTGCCAACTTTAATCACCCATTGGGGGAATCATTTAACACACTGTTGTATATTTTTGTTGTATATCACCAATGGAAGCAAATCACACAAAGATGTTAAGAGTGATGGGGCATGCAAAAAGTGGTAAAAAATAATCATAATAATCAGGATGCAAGCAAGCATTATTCCAACAACTCGTTTTATAAATATGGCTACAGAAAGAATAATGGCAAATTCTTGACATCTCTCATTTTGACTAGTGTTGTTCCGATACCGATACTGCATTAAAACAGTGGTATCGTTATCGGTGACTACTCACAAGTAACATGCCGATACCATTAACTCCAACACTAATATAGGATTTTGGATGCAGCATCTTGTGTCTTGCTCGTGCACGACATTCACTGATATGTGACATGTTCACTGTATGCCGATCTATGATATCCTATTGGTCCTTGAATGCCCTGAACCAATAGCAGGACAGTTTTTTCATGTTGAGGAAAAATAAACTTAAGTATCAGTATGGTATCGGCATCGGCCGATACTGCAAAGCTGGGTATCAGTATCGGTATCGGGGGTCAAAAAACGGTATCGGAACAACACTAATTTTGACATATATATCTGCAGTCTATGGTAGAGATAGACCGATAATCGGTCGGGCCGATAATCGGGGCCGATATTTGACATATTGGTACATATCGGTATCGGTCTGTTTTATTAATCTGACGGCCGATATGAGCGATCCATTTAAAACTCCGTCTTTTCGCTTCGAATGCAGCCCAGAGCGTCTCTGTCTGTTATGGAGTCCAACTCCAGCAATGTAACGCCCATAGCAGCATTTGATTGGTTAGCCGTGCAAGAGCCAGAACCAATCAGTAGTGTATGCCGTGTATCACAGTAGCCGGTCACACACGCACCCACGGACACAACGCGACAGACACATGCTTCGAAGGTAAGTTAAAAGAGAAGAGACTCCGCCGATCGTTTCACCATGATAAGCTAAACACATTGAATTATGTTGTGTATTAAATGCACTATATGAATGGAGCTGCATTGCCTTGCATTGAATCCCCGCTAGCTAACAGTGGTGTGTTCAGCTTAGCATGTAGGCTAACACCAAGTTATTTTACTCTACCTTTTTCTGCGTTGATTGGGGCATCCTAAGTGGCACTAAACTACATGATGAAGTGTCTTTTGACAGTTCTCTTGTAGAGAGGAGTAGCATGATATTGCTGTTCTCGATTTAAGATCCTCAGCTTATCAAAACTGTCTATATGGTAACAATAACAATAATTATAATAAGGTCTACAAGAACTGTATGGTGTTCAGGGATGAATAGTTTTTCTCATGGAATTTTTTTTTTTTTTTTTTTTGCTGTAGTAATAAGTAATGCCACAGCTGATGCACATTTTGAATGACAGGGTTCCTCCTATTACTTCAAAATATAAAAATATAACATTTATAGAATAAAACTACAAGTATCCCAAATGCTATAAAAGGTAATGTCACATTGGCCCCCACATTTAACTCCCCCCGCCACCAACGTCTTATTGCAGATAGAAGGATGTAAAATGAAAAGTGCAGTGTGAGAATCCATTGTAAAGAACGGTTAGGGTTTGCATTATTCAAAAATTTGGTGCCAACATTTTAACTTTTACTGCAAATGAATATCGGCTTCAAATATCGGTTATCTGCCTCCTTGACTACCGATAATCGGAATCGGCCCTGAAAAAAGCATATCGGTCTATCTCTAGTCTATGGTTAGCCAAGCAAGCAGTAAAACATTGTCAAGAATGTCAGACAAGCAGCTACAGGAGAGTTGATCTGCTGTGCTGTGCTTTAGAGTCCAGACAAGTCTGGACAAGTCTGGACAAACAATAATGTGTCTCATTCAGTAGCAATGGCATTTCTAGTAGAATTGACAAAACAGGGAAGATACGAGAAATCATAAATTTACTGCACGATTAGAAAATAATAGCATGCAATTAAAAAGGTTGAACAGTCAATGTTTAACGCTAAGGCCATTAAGTGACGGGGTTTCCCCCAGAAAACTTGCTAAGCCCTGTGGTCAGGGCCGGACAGAAAGCCTGGTGGGCTGCAGAGTTACGAAAATGCTGGGGGAAAGCGTGGACCAACAAGGAATTGAAAACAGTGGCAAATCTACAGAAAGGCAAATTGCTACACTCATAAAAATGACACTTTTGGAAACTTTCAACAACAACAACAAAAAGTGTACCGTATATTAAATTCTCTGCATTTCAGTCTGCAGACAAAATGAGGTTCGCTTGTCAACATCTGTGCAATGTTACCAACCTTTCTGAGACTCGTGCCGCTCCGTTTTGCCCTGGTACTCAAAGCCCACAGCACTCTTGTCCACTTTGTCGGTCTCCACACCAAACTTCCCACCAAAACCCTTAGTATAGTCTGTCAAAGGCCGCAGCGAATGGTGGAGCAAAGAGAGAACGAAACATGCTTGTTAAACACTGATGATCCGTACCTGCATGGAGTAGGAAATCACGATGCAATGAAAATTCAGCCAACAAAAATTTTAAGCCCAAAAGTGCATTTCCAGTTTCGGTCGAAAAGACTTCTGTGCAATGCACAAACACTTTGTTGATGATTCAATTACTGGTTTGATCCGTAACTTATCAGAAAATCTGCAAAACTGTTGATTATTTTCCACAGGAAAGGCAGATTTTTGTAAAAATCTTACCAGCATTATCAGCACATGTATAAACAATTAGCTTTCATCAAGGGCAAGCATAATAAATATATTATACCAACATATGAAAGAGGCATGTGTTGAATTAGGGTGGAATAAATAAATAGTCAAAATTGTAATTTTATTTGGGTGCATCCCAAGAATGATTAGGAAAGGCCTTATGTGTGTGTATACTTTTCCAAGTCTTAATGCTTCATGCTTGAATTGAAGACATGAAATGAAAACAAACCTTTCTGGGACTCATGCTTCTCGGTTTTGCCTTGGTAATCAAAGCCCACCGCGCTCCGGTCAACACGATCTGCCTGTACACCGTACTTCCCTCCAAACCCAGTGTTATAATCTAAACAGCAAGAAAAAAAACAGAGATCAGGAGGTTAAAGGGAGACAAAACAGCAGCAGTGATCACAGTTTAATATCTAATCCTACACAGAAACTTTCTGGTAATGGAGAGTAATTGCTAATTATATAGATTTAAAGTATGTGAAATTATTTATGGCAGTGATTATAAAACAGTACTGTCATGACACTTTAAACGCCGCTCTTTGGCTTTGAACTAAAGGAAAAATTCAAATAACAGAGGACAGATTGTAATCATGGCTCATCTAACTAGTGGTTCGAGGGGATTATTGTTGCTAGTACTAATACTAGTTTGTCAGCTGCAGCCGCTCATAAACAAATGTTGTACCAGAAAGGCACCAACAGAAGCATACAGAACAATAACAACACTGGGACCACTGGTTGTCGCCAATTGCTCAACAATCTTGAAAGCAAAAACTTCCTGTTTGTCGGCCTGTGGTGCAGCACACACACTATTAACTAGGGGTGTTAAAAAAAAAAAAAATCGATTTGGCGATATATCGCGATACTACATCGCGCGATTCTCGAATCGATTCAATAATCGGCAAAATCGATTTTTTTTTTTAGGATTCACACCTTAAGCATGGAAGAATGTTATATGAACGGAACATTAAGCCTTAATATTTTATTTCAATGCTGTTCAAACATGAAACAAATTACAACCTCTATAAGACTGAAATTTCAGATAAATAAATAATAAATTTTCATATATATCTTACACTCTACAAGCTTACTGATTAGTATTTTCTAAATTTGAATGAAAAAAAATCGCAACAATCGACTTATAAATTCGTATCGGGATTAATCGGTATCGAATCGAATCGTGACCTGTGAATCGTGATACGAATCGAATCGTCAGGTACGAGGCAATTCACACCCCTACTATTAACAGTCTCATCAAGTGTAAATATAGAGGATGGATGCAGGAACAGCTAAGTAGGCAGGCAGAAGCATGCCCCAGATAATACTGCAAATTTCAAACTGGGGTTAAAACTCGGTTAACAAGTTGCAACATCACCTTTCTGTGACGCGTGTTTCTCTGTTTTCCCAGCATACTCAAAGCCAACTGCAGACTATAACAAGAGGGGGAAAATAAAGACAATTATTTAGATGAATTAGGTTGACAAAATGCAAGTATTAATGACAGATCAAATGCTGCAAATACCAAAATCCCTTAAACTGGGTTTAGCCCATCTTTACTCTGTTTCACAGTTATATACAGTAGATCAGTGGTGGTCGAGTCTGGTCCTCAAGAGCCTTTTCCATGTCTCGCTCCTTCACCACAGCTGAATCTAATGATCAGCTCATCAGCAAGCTTTGCAGAAGTCTGATAACGATCCTGATCATGAATCAGGTGTGTTAGTGGAGAGAAACATGGAAAACAGGGGATTGAGGCTCTCGAGGACCGGACTTGGCCACCACTGCAGTAGATGGACTGAGGGGGGCCAAGCTGCTCTGCAAAAGTCCAAAGTCCATGTGACGCATGTGTAAATAGAAAAGGGCATGGCAGGCCAGTGTGATGTTTTGATGAGTGTGCCATGTAAAAGATTAAATTACCTGATGACCAGCTATTCTATAGCATCCAGCTAGCATTATGATACTACCATGTGTGGTGTTAGTATTACAACCAGTCTGCAAAACCAAGAGGGCATCTTCTACTTCTATTAATGTTCATCAAGACAATGTAATTTGACTTCAGAAGTTTTCAAGAAGTGGTAAGAAACAGGAAATACCTGGTCTACACGGTCAGCTTGAACTCCATATTTCCCTCCGAAGCCCTTGGAGTTATCGGTCTGGGAGCAGTGCTTGGATAACTTGCTCTGGTATTCATGTCCCATTGCAGACTGTCCAAAACATATCAAGATAATGTTGCACAAGAAATGCATGAGAGAGAGAAAAAAACAACAACAACAACAACAACAACAACATGCTTAGAATATCGCTGACCCCTACTAACTATTGACCAATCTAAAGTGTTGCAACTGACTCATTCTCTTTGATGATGAAGAAAAAAAAAGAAAAGAAAAAAAAAAACAAAAACAAAAAACATGTTTTAGGATCTCCTAAAAAGTGACTTTTTTTGGAGGAACAAAGTCTTGTCCCAAAGCTAGCAATATATTCTGTTTAGAGCGATCAAAGTAGGATGGGATGAATAAATGAGCAATATCACTGGACTAACAAGATAGCAGTGGTGACATCTGACTCATCAGAGATCCATGCACAAACACAATAGAGAAGCATCGCTCACTCATCAAATTCATGCTGCAGTGGCTGAACACATCAAAGAGAAAAGTCTGAATGGTCAGCGCTGCTTTACATCCAAGAGCAAGAAAACAACATTTAGCCGATAGAGCTAAATTTTAGATTGTGGGGTTCATACACAATGAATCAAAAGCAGATTTTGCTTCCCTGCACCTTATCCATGCGGTCTTGCTGCACCCCAAATTTTCCTCCATATCCATGCGAGGCCTTGGGCATGTTGTCCAACTCCTGCTGTTTCAAGCTCGTATGCTCTGTTGACACGGTTTCACGCAGCTGGTGGATACTATTCCAACAAGACAAATCATTTAGTGACAAATTTGTGGTTGGGCCTGTAAACGGACAAAGAATACATCTGCATTCTCACTTTATGTGCCCCTGATGTCCTGAACCAGCCACTGTCTTGGCACCCCAGCGCTGCTCCTTCTCCGATACATCATTCTGGAAATACAGGGAGAAAACAGACTATTTAATATGACAAAATGGTTACCAGGACAATGACTCTGTGCAGCATGAAAACAGACATAGCTAAGGAAAGGATGGTGTGCAAAGCTACCTCAAAGTCGGGGTCAGTCTCCCAGTCGTCACCGCCATCATCTACAGTCACTTTAATTGACTGTCCTGCTGCTGCCTTCCACATCTTTAGTGAGCCCTTGTCAAACACATTTTAAGTATAAAAACAAATTCAATTGATTCAATTGTGCAAAAGGAGAGAGCAAAATATATATTAATGCTGTTAAAATGTGATTATGATTTCAAAGAATCATCTATTTAGCTCTGTATATTGGAATCCCATTGTAAGCCATTACCTTGACACAAAAAAGGATCAAATGTTTAAAAGCCAAATAGTTTTGCCACTTTCTGATAGGTATTAAAAATATTCTAAGTGTTGTAATTTACAGTGATGTCGCAAGGCCAAGAAATAATCATTTGGATCTCCATGATAACTAGCTTTATGTATCTATTTTATTTTTAAGATCTGTGCATTAAACGGAAAAATAGGGAGATTGTCGAAAAGTGGAAATTCCCTGGATCACTGGGTGGTGTAGTCACACACAAGAGCCAGGAGATGAGCTAACAACTGACCAGGAAGCAATTGTGTGTGCGTGTGTTACCCATATGACATGCTTATCTCCCACAACACAACCACACCCTTCTTCTGCGAATCGCGTAAAAATCTCAATAAGTGCCATTTTCATGGCTATTCCCGCAGTACAGCAATAAGTAATGATTCACTATAGCTTCATAAAATGTAACCGAGAGAGGGTGGGCGTCAGACTCTGGTAATCCGAAGAATAATTGAAGTTGACGACTCAAGTTAACTGGCTTCAGTAATATCAAACCAGGTACGCACTTTCGATCCAGGGAGCAAAATCCTTGCACAAATTAGTGCACATTATTTGTTTTCGACTGAACTCCACAAATGTAGTCAGTGTTTTGCCATTTGACCACTCATCAAATGACATCCCATTGTAAGCCATTACCTTGACACAAAAAAGGATCAAATGTTTAAAAGCCAAATAGTTTTGCCACTTTCTGATAGGTATTAAAAATATTCTAAGTGTTGTAATTTACAGTGATGTCGCAAGGCCAAGAAATAATCATTTGGATCTCCATGATAACTAGCTTTATGTATCTATTTTATTTTTAAGATCTGTGCATTAAACGGAAAAATAGGGAGATTGTCGAAAAGTGGAAATTCCCTGGATCACTGGGTGGTGTAGTCACACACAAGAGCCAGGAGATGAGCTAACAACTGACCAGGAAGCAATTGTGTGTGCGTGTGTTACCCATATGACATGCTTATCTCCCACAACACAACCACACCCTTCTTCTGCGAATCGCGTAAAAATCTCAATAAGTGCCATTTTCATGGCTATTCCCGCAGTACAGCAATAAGTAATGATTCACTATAGCTTCATAAAATGTAACCGAGAGAGGGTGGGCGTCAGACTCTGGTAATCCGAAGAATAATTGAAGTTGTCGACTCAAGTTAACTGGCTTCAGTAATATCAAACCAGGTACGCACTTTCGATCCAGGGAGCAAAATCCTTGCACAAATTAGTGCACATTATTTGTTTTCGACTGAACTCCACATATGTAGTCAGTGTTTTGCCATTTGACCACTCATCAAATGACATTAAAATTTTAAGCGCCGTCCAATAATGTCAGAAAACAGTGGAAAAAGGTGCTGCACACCTTCGTGAGTTACGTCGACATATGTTGACTCGCACTTGGGTTGCCAGAAGCGGCGCAATGTGATTTAATGTGCTGGGGTTGCGGAATTTTGTGCGACTGTCTGTCTGCGGCATTTCCTGCTCCAGTTTTCCACTGAGCTAGCTGCTTATGCTAACATGCCAACTGCGATTACGGAGTCCGCGCAAACTCAGAGAGGCCAAGACATTTTGGAATTAAATACATATCTCCACGCTTACCGTCCGAGACAGATGGAGCTGCGTCCAGAATCCAGTCAGTCTTGACCTTCAGGTGAATAAAACGTGACAGTGCTCTCACCCAAATCTAGATGGAGAGGAACGCTGTTGGGATCTTCCTGTTCTCCCTGTATCCCGTTGTCAGATGTGATGACGTCACGAAATAGGCGTGGTGCGCTGGTGCTGTTCCTTTTGTCAACCGCCAGGTTCTAACCTTGCTCGCGCAAGCTGAATTCTCGCGGTATTTGTGGAGGAAGTGCATATACATCTGGCTATTGCCATGTTAGCTAGGTTCAATAACCTTAAAAATAATAATAATAATAATAACAACTTAAAAAACATCCCATGGTCAAATAGTTTTTCATTCGAAAATAAGCACATACTTCGATTTAAAAATTATTAAAACAATTAATGCTGTTTTAAGATTTATTTGTTTTAATTTGTAGACTCAATTCAATTTGTAGTGTTTGATATGAGCAGAGCACATACCTCAGATTTTTGTGTTCTTGTCTCAAGAATTTAGTTGTTTGAAAATAAATGCTTAAAATCATTCTAATTCGTCAAATAAAACTGAAAATGTTTATTTTTGTCAAATTCTAGATAAAAAAAAAAAAAAAAAAAAGCCTTATATTTCACGAAGATAACATTCACGTGGAAGGAGGGAATTCAGGCTCTGCCTTTATTTAAAACTGTATTTACACATTTTCATTTTCCTTCAAAGTTCTTTATTCGGACATGCCTGAGAGACGCAGAGAAATTGCCATCTGCTGCCATCTGCTGCCTGGTAGTTTATTTCGGGGAAATAGGAAATGGTAAGTGTGTTGTGCTGGAAATTACAAAATGACCGTTTCTGCAGAAAATGTGTTTTGTGTTGTCGATGTGCATAGTAAATAGCAGATATTTCAAATGAAAGCCATTTTATAGAACTTAAAATGAATTTAAATTAATGTTGTTGTTTTTTTGTCAAAATTGGTTGTTTTTCAGTAAATTATTTTGATAATACTGGTCAAATAAAAGAAAGTTTGAGAAGTTGAAAATGGAGACATAGCTAAATGCCCGTTTACTGTACAACAATGGCGTCCAAAATATGGCCCAATTGGTCCATTTGTGGCCCACTTTTCTGCATATACAAAGACACAAATAATTTTACAGCTAAAATATTAACACAATTTCTCTTCATAACAATGGAGAATCAGGATAATTCTGTTTCAGAAACAAAAATGGTTTCCTCCACTTTAGTATCAAGGTCTGATTTATGAACATTTAACACTAATGGTTACCAAGACTTTTACATTTTTTTACAGACTGCTCTTGTTTTGGTTCTGAATGTGGAGGTGGGATTCAGCTGCTACTCAGTGGAGGGGCAGATCTAGTTCAGGGGATACAGGCCACCCCAAAAGTTGCCTTATTTCCTGTAGCAGTAGCAGTTTTTCCACAAATAACTACATTATGTAAACAATTATGTACAACTGCTTGATTGATTGATTAGTTTTACCATGTTTAGCAAGTTAAAGTTAAAAAAAAGTGGCCCTTGCAACTTTATATATTTCTGTATGTGGGCCTCAGAGGAAATTGTTTGATGTCCGTGCTGTTTTAGATTGTTCTACATGTTAAGATATTCTGCATGTAAATCATTGTTTCTAAGCTTTTCAAAAATGTTTATAGGGCTTTATTGACCTGCCAATGCTGTTTACCTCTGCTGTTGGCTATGTCTCCAAGACTTCAGTCAGATTTGCACCTTTTCATTAAGAGCTGCAACTGCCACGGTGCCAGGCCTTTGCACAATGAAGGAAATCTTAGCCTAGATCAACTCTGAATGATCGGGATGGTGCAAGCATCTACCAGAGCAAGACATCCATCCATCCATCCATCCATCCATCCATCCATCCATCCATCCATTTTCTTGACCGCTTATTCCTCACAAGGGTCGCGGGAGAGCAAGACATGTTATCGGTCATTCCAGAATTGGAGGACATTTGGGCTTCAAAAATTCTTGAAAAATATACCTTCACTTTTCTGATTTTCTGCTACATATTAATCAATAGGTAATAAACTATCAAAGGCTTGATTAGCTCGTCTTACGCACCAATGGTACTTTTTTTTTTTTTTTAATATCACAACCCTGTTAATGCAGTGCAACGGCCGCCACATGGTGGCGCCTTTTTCTTTTGTTATGCCGATGGGACACTTTCCATCTCTTCGTTTTGTCTTTCAGTGTATTTTTTATTTTTTTGCCATGGAACTGCGGGGTCGTGTGCAGAATTCTTTTTTTTCTTTTCAGGCAGTCGGGCTGTCTTATTTATTTATTTATTTATTTATTTATTTATTTATTTATTCCCTTTATTGAAACTTTGCTTCGAACATTCACAGTAGGCTATAATAGAAACATAGAAAATAGAAAACACAAAAATTTAAAAATTTAAATTAAGATCAACTAATAATGACTCACTAGAGATTTTCAATGTATCTGTACTTTTATTTTTTTTATTTTTTTATTTATATTTTTGTCAATTTTAAGGAATTAAATACAAATCGACTCGGGTTCTAGTCCAGGCTCCGGCCTTCCTGGGTGGAGTTTGCATGCTCTCCCCGTGCCCGCGTGGGTCTTCTCCGGGTACTCTGGTCTCCTCCCACATTCCAAAGACATGCATGGCAGGTTAATTGGGCGCTCCGAATTGTCCCTAGGTGTGCTTGTGAGTGTGGATGGTTGTTCGTCTCTGTGTGCCCTGCGATTGGCTGGCAACCAGTCCAGGGTGTCCCCCGCCTACTGCCCAAAGGCAGCTGAGATAGGCTCCTTATCTGCGTAAATATCATATTCTATATCCGTGTTTTGATACCTGCCAGCCTCACTTGTGCACGCAATAGCCTAGTTGTAAGTCCTATCCTGACAGCTGCATTAAAGGTGCTACAATGCTAAGTAACATGACTGCATGTTTCTCCGAGACTGGATATGAAAAGAATTGTGTAAGCTCTGATAATCAGTTGTTCACCAGAAACCAGATTTCATTGAAATTCTCACATCACATGACACGTGACACTGTAATAAAGTCACTGCATTTCCAAAAATAAATAAAGAATAAGGTATGGTGCTTGTTGACACATTTCCCCCATGGAGCTAATGATTGTTGTGTGTTCAGGGGGATTTTTTTTGTGAGGTACTTCCACAAACTTACGGTAATGCGATACACATCCTGCGCCTCAATGCGCTCAATGAAGAATAATTACCCAGCTTTGCCCAGGGCTTTGTATTAAATAAGAGTAGGCCTAAATGTCCCCAAAGCAGATGTCTGTGTGGCCAGGAAACAGGGGTGTCGGACCAAAGTTTATCATCTCCCCACATCTTATATGGGCTTTGAATAATTTCAGTTTTGTCGCCAATACATATGTGATCCTTCTCTGTAAAAAGTTTATGGCCAATGGGGTATATGCGACGGAGGAGGCGGGACTTCCGACTTAAGGGTGTCACACACTCGTGCTGTTTCTGTTTGCTGTTTGCGACATTTGGGCCGCGTCCCGTTGCTTGCGCTTCCACCCTTGTGCCCCTCAGTTGAGCGTTCCCGTCGATGGGTGCGAGTCTGTAGTGTAGTCTCAGTTCTCCGAAGCATTTTAGAGAGCTGAGATGCCCTGCGCGCTCACGCCCATCGGCCTTCACGGAAACTATCTGGGGGAGAACGAAAAAGCTGAGTACGCCATCAAACAGACCAATCGCAAGTGATGCTACGACCCGCCATCTACGGCGCACAAGAATTGGAGACGTGTGCAAAGCACCCGGCCACGAGCTATGGTACACTTCTCTGCGTAAATCATGTGATGTGTGCCGGTCATTAACGCAAGAGCAAACGCGGAAGTATAAATCAGGCTTTAGTGCTATTGATAGATGGATGGCACACTTGTGTTGTCTTTAAATAAAAAAAATTTACAATGAAAAGGTACAAGCCCTCAGGTGCGGCATTAAGAAAGCGATGAAAGGAAGAGGAAGAAAAACAGGCCCAGGTAGGGTAGGTAGAAGTATGTATGCCAATCAATCATCGTTGTCTATAAAAACAAACAAATAGCACAAGCTTTATAGCTTGCTTGTAACTTGTTTACTCCACCATTACTTCTATGCTACTCTGCGCACCAGAGCAGTACAAAGCTTGCTGGCTTTAAAATAAGGCACTCAGTCCAGTCCAGATACCTGCAAATAGATTTGTAAAAATTGTTGTTTCACATAACCACGTTAATTTATACAAGATAAGAATTGTGTGCTAGTTTAATATGAATAAATATACTGTGAAGGCATAATGAAGTTTTTTTGTACACTATTTGTGTTACCTGTGGATCATCTTGTTACCACCAAACTACTATATCTAAATTTGTATATTTATACAGAGGTGGGAACGTCAATAAATTTTGAGCATCCATCATTCGGCAATCGTCAACATTCGTGACACCCTTCCATCACCGTCAATCCATCAATATTTCAAGACAAACCATCATTTGTTGATTGCTCAGCAAAATGAGTGTCCATCAATTTTTTGTCATCGCCAATCTGTCACAAAAATGTGACGTCCGTCGTTGATAGATTGCCGAATTTATACTCGTCTTTTTTCACGCTCGCGTCCACACACTCCCAACACTTCTGACATCCCTCCTCCCAAACACGGAGCAAGTGAGAGAGAGAAGGAGAGCGTGTTCACACGCTTGACATCACACTAAGGCAGAAACCTTAAGTTTCGTACCCGAAACCTTCACCATTGTCATTCCTGTCATTTTTGCCGAAAACACCTAAAAAGGTTCACCTAAAGTAAACTTGAAGCTGTTCTTGAACCATTTGGACTATCCGCATAATTTTGGTCCTTTTTTAAAGATAATACTGAATTTTTCTCCCCAACAGTCAGAATCTGTTTAACTGCTACTGTCACTGAGTAGTGGAAGTTTGAATACAAAAAAGACGAATTTTATGTTCAACTAATTATTTTTCACAAAATCTACCTTGAAAATGAATTTAGAATGTTGACTTGACTTGAATACACTACAGGAACAAAGCTTGAGGTCTTCCCTAATTCCAGTTCAAAAGACGGTCATTGGGCTGCATGGATCTTGTGATAAAACATCATTCTATTGGACCAAACAAGGTATCATTTAGAAGCCAAGGCTCATGTGTTTGTAACAGAGTGCGGCGAGGCGAATGTGTGCAGGCAATGTGGAGTTGCAAGTCACCCTGAGTCGATGATTGTGCTTATTTGGAAGCTTGTAGCACCAAATAACGTGTCTATATGGATGTGAAGGGTCGGTGTGGCCGAACAATTTTCCCGGAATACGTTCATTGGACTCTTTTCAAAGTAATTGGACCAGTTTCGCCCAAGTGGGACATCTGGTTGGGAGGTGGCGATACAGGGTAAGTGGCAGCTTTTCTTGCATTTAAAATTGTCTGAATTAAGTGCTCACCGAGCCTGCAGATATGATTTTATTTTGAAATGTTGGGCATTATTCAAATCTGAAGGAACTAATCTTTCTAACAGTGTATAGCAGGACGAGCAAGCTAGTGAGAGAGAGCCGCCTGGCTTGCTCCGAAAATGGTATAGCGCCCGAGGCCAGGCGCTCGGAACGATAAGAGGTTGAACATAGAGGCAACAGTCATTGTGCCAAAATAGTACCTCCTGTCCATTATACAATTTTATAAACATGTGTGGGTGAAAAATACGGTTAACACTCAAACTTGAATCATGCCCCTTTAAAATTTTGGGTAACACTTTATAATAACTACCCGTTATAACTAGTTAATAGACCATTAGTAAACTGTTAATTAATGAGTTATTAATGACTTATTAAATGTTTGTTAACTGTTTGTTAAGGTTTTAAAATGATGTCTATAAATAGTAAAAATTTTATTTTTAAACTGTTAGTTATTGAGCTCTAAATGACTTGTTAACTGTATAGTAATTATTCATAACTATATTTTATAAATTAGTAATACATCGTTAACAAGCTATTAGAAAATTACTTACTAATGACTTGATAAGTATTACTTCATAGTTTGTATAGGTTATTGGGACGTTATTATAAAGTTGCCACTATTCCTCATTTATTACGTGTTAGTAAATGTGGAGTAGTTGCAACTTTAGAATAACGTCCCAATAACATAAATAGAGTAATAACTACTATTTAAGTAGTAGATTAACTCACTTCTTTACAGCAGTTGTTAATAGTTTGTTAACCATCTACTAATACGATACCAGTCAAACTTTGTAGAGGAGCACATGAGTGGAAAAAGTTCAATGGTACGGAAAATTGATATTTAGGCATGGTAAGGCATAGTAATTTTATATTTTAAATTTCACCTTCAAATTCTGTACTTTCAACTTGTTCCACCTGTTTGTTGTTTGACAAAGTTTCATAGTTATTAGTAGATGGTTAACATCTACTATGTAAAGAATTAGCTAATATATAAGTTAAATATTAGTAAGTAGCTAATTTATACTATTGGGATATTATCGTAAAGTTGCAACTGTTCCTCATTTAATAACAGTTAATAAATGAGGAATAGCTACCACTTTAGAATAACGTCCTAATAACAGATATAAACTATTAACTGATACGTAACAAGTCATTATTAAGTAATTTACTAATAGTTTGTTAACTTAGTCTTACTAATTTATAATATATAGTTACAAATGATTAATATATAGTTAACAAGTCATTTATAACTCAATAACTAACAGTTTAATAATGACATATTAACTGTTTATAGTCATAAGTATAAATCCTTAACAAACAGTTAACAAACATTTAATAAGTCATTAACAACTCATTAATTAACAATCAACTAATGATCTATGAACTACTTATAACGGATAGTTATTATAAAGTGTTACCAAATTTGGTTAATACAGGTTTTTGAAATCGGTGTATTCAATAGCTCGGAGGTGGTGCTTTTAAAGATGGAAATGTCATTCGTGACTTTTTAAAGACGAAGGGAGAGCTCCTCCTGTAAACTCTGTGGTGTGCCATTATGTGAACTTTTTTTTTCTCACATCACATCACACATACGTGGTCTCCCGAAGGCGTCGACACCAAATCGCCACCCAGAGCCCACCTTATGTGGACATATTTGCCAATGAGTCGGTTCTACAAAGGAGATACAAAAGTGTATACATTCGGCGAGACAATTTAACAGGGAGTTTGTCAATCTTTGTCTTTGTTTCTCCTCGCGCAGCTTCCTGGCAAGTCACAACAAGAAGTCACACTCTTTCTCAGTTCCTCTCTTTCCGTCAATGCAAGGCACCCGGCTAGAACGAGCCTATGATGACGGCTGCTCCATCAAAGAAGCTTTGTCAGAACATTTATCCTCATGTCATGATTATTTTATTTTTGGTTGTCTTTTATTTTTTCATATGCTCAGTTTTGTTGCATCTGCGCCATTGAAAGTGACAATGAATTCATTCTATTCTGCGTTGTGATTAGTGTTGTGCTCTATTGAAAATTCCGAACATCCAAGCATTTCTGTTATTTCCACAATGCAACGCTTCATTTCCACAGAGTGTTGTGTTGCTTTTGTCTGTGACTATCATACACACAAGGAATGTTGTTATGGTGGTCAAACAACATTTTATCACATTCTGAAATGAAAATAATCTTCACAAATGAAATTGCAATGATCCAAAGTCCAATGTTTTAAGTGAGTGTAGAGATTCCTTTCACCGAGTAAGACCGCCATTTTGACTTGTGGTGTAGTTGTGATATAAGCTCGGAATAATCTACAGAGAGCGGCGGCCCTGGGCGTTTTACAGTGAAGCTCTTAACTCATTCACTGCCAGTCATTATAGAAAATTTTTACATTTCCAATACTCACGTGATATTCCATTCAATAATTATATATAAACCGAATCTACCAAATAACAGAATAGACTCCCTACTTTTTGTCCCGTCCCGTTATTTTATAATTGACAGCAGAAAAATTTAGGTTTGCCAAAATACAGCCATTTCTCCCATGGACTCTGAAACTGTGTTTATTTCCTATAAAATGGGGCTATGATGTCATCTACCGGTGGTTGGGCATCAGTAAAGTTGTTTCCAAGTTTGATATTTACAGTGGAGCATGCTCAGATTCGCCCCCATTTAGCACCGCTCTAAAAAATACAATTGACAAGTATACTTGTCAAAGGCAGTGAATGTTAACTCATTCACTGCCAGTCATTATAGAAAATTTTTACATTTCCAATACTCACGTCATATTCCATTCAATAATTATATATAAACCGAATCTACCAAATAACAGAATAGACTCCCTACTTTTTGTCCCGTCCCGTTCTTTTATAATTGACAGCAGAAAAATGTAGGTTTGCCAAAATACAGCCATTTCTCCCATGGACTCTGAAACTGTGTTTATTTCCTATAAAATGGGGCAATGATGTCATCTACCGGTGGTTGGGCATCAGTAAAGTTGTTTCCAAGTTTGATATTTACAGTGGAGCATGCTCAGATTCGCCCCCATTTAGCACCGCTCTAAAAAATACAATTGACAAGTATACTTGTCAAAGGCAGTGAATGAGTTTTAATGGTGGAAGTCAAGTCAAATTTTTATTCTATGTATGTTATGTGTTCTGTGCGACCCCACTAGCCTAAAGAAGGCATTCTCATTAATATTGTGTTTGAAGAACATGAATTAAGCAGCAAAATGTGCCAATTTATATCCATTCGGCGCAGACATTTTGCCATTTGCTGTTGACTGGAAATTACTTCACAGTAGCTCAGCTTGTGATTATCACATGACCAACTACAGATAACAGATAAGCCATGACTGGTCGTTAACCCTTAAAACATTTTTTCCCTCAGAGGTGTGTAGCATGTACACTACGATATGTGCAAATGATTAAGTACAGGGCATGTGAAAGATAGCGATATAGAGTAATAATAATAAAAATAATAAAAATAAATAACAAACTAACATTAATTATCACACAACCTAAGTGGAGTGAAACTTGTTGTCCGCATTTGACCCTTCCCTTGAAGGAGCCGTGAGCAGCAGTGCTGCACTCGGAAATCATTTGGTGATATAAATCCAACCCTAAAAGCTCAGCGTCAAACAAGGACGGAATGGATCCCATTTTTATAGCCTTTGGTATGACCCAGCCGGGTATTGAAGTCAGCATTTTTGGAGTACAGTACTATTTTAGACATTCAGACATTTCAAATTATGTGCCCACCTTTTGGATTGTGCTTCAGCACTTTCAGTGAACGCTTGATAATGCGAAGCCTTGAATAATACGGTGCTTGACTGAGCACCGAATGAAGCAGGGTTACTCTGTCGAGAGCGGTGAGTACACACGGTCCTTCTAAGTCCGTGTATTTTTGTGAGGCTTTGCATTATCAAGCATTCGCTGAAAGTGCTGAAGCACACGACAAAAGGTGGGCACTTCCATCAGTCATCAATTCCAGTCAATGATGACCTCTGCTGATATCTGGTTCTTTCGGTTATGTCGATCTATTGTTCATCTCGTGACCATACGATGAGGGTAGGAATGAAGACCAACCGGTAAATTGAGAGTTTCACATTTCAGCTCAACTCCTTCTTTACCACAACAGACCGATACAGTGTCCACATCACAGCAGACACTGCACTGATCTGCCTGTCGATGTGATGAGATGCCAAGATACTTGAACTCCTCCATTTGGGGCAGGCTCTCATCCCCGAGCCAGAGAGGGCACTCCACCCTTTTCCAACTGAGGACCATGGTCTCAGATTTGGAAGTATCTACACATTCGGCTGCACCGCTCCAGTGAGACTTAGCCATTGTGGCTTAATGAAGCCAACAGTACCACATCATCTGCAAAAAGCAGAGATGCAATACAGAGGCCACCAAACTGGTCCAAAATGTAATGAACGGGTGATAAAGCGCAGCCTTGGCGGAGTCCAAACATCACTGGAAACTAATCCAACTTAACAGAACGAAACTCTGATATCAGTGGTACAGGAAATTCCCAAAGCACCCCCCACAGAACTCCCCGAGGGACACAGTCGAACGTATTCTCCAAGCCCAAAACACATGTAGACTAAAGTGGTGTGGCACATTGGCCTGACATTTGTGCAGGCAGCATGGATTCAGTTTCCACTCAGTGGCAATGTGGACGTGAGTGTGAATCATTATTCTTCTCTCTGTGTGCCCTGGGACCGACTAGCGGCCAAGCCAGCTCATCTACCTTTCACCCAAAGTCATCTGGGAAGAGCTCCAGCAACCGATGACCCGAAACAGGAGAAACAGGACTGAAAATGGAGGGAAGAGGGAATAGAGTCCCCATTGATAGTACTGTGATACATTTCTCAAAATGTAGTACTATATGGCGTTCCATCCATCCATCCATCCATCCATCCATCCATCCATCCATCCATCCATCCATCCATCCATCCATCCATCCATCCATCCATCCATCCATCTTCTTTTCCTCAAAAGGGTAGCGGAGGTGCTGGAGCCTATCCCAGCTGGCTTCGGGCAGTAGGTGGGGTACACCCTGAACTGGTTAACAGCCAATCCAGGGATGTCTTTCCATCCAGAGCTAAATATAAATAATACAAATATTAAATTTCCGATACTTTTTAGTTACCCCCTCTCGAGCTCTATTGATTTGAATGAGTCTAAGCTCATTCAACATTACTCCACTGGCCACCATTTGCAATTATTTCGGTAATTTACCATACCACCATATGCCCAGTATTTACATCTTATTTGAATGTGCTGTGGTTTTGCAGTTTTCAGTGTTTTACTTGTTTATCGGTGTTTTGTGTCAGATGCAGTTTTGTTGGCCTATATATCATTGAAGCATTTCAATGATGTCAAGCTCACACTGACAAATTACAGTATATCCAACCTGATCCATTAATCAAACAAAGACATTGAGCTACTATTTTGTTTGGAAGTTTGTTCTTGAAGTTCATGGCACTGCATTGTCCCTTTTTGAACGAGCATTCAAACATTACCTGTGACGCACGTGAGAAAAGCCTACTTCGTGACTGGAAATGAAACTAGATATTTTAAATGCATCGGACCATAATAACGGCCTCACCTTAAAGAATACAGATAAGCCTTTTTGGCTTTATCAATATAAACATGTCAGATGATACTTGTAGTGGTGTTTTTGATAAGCCTCTTGTTTTTTTAAAGAGAACATTTACTTCCTTGTGGTAGTTCCCCATGATTCAATACACCCGTATTTCATGAACTACTACTTTTGGTAAAAACAAAAATGAAAGCATTAGAAGTGGTAGTACAATTGGTAAAACAAAAAAACAAAAAAATGATATGGAGAAACGTAATGCCCACTAAAAAGCGCCGGAAAGCGACTGAGACAGGCATGCCAACTACTTTCTCACGATTGTATATTCTATTCATTCATTGTTGTTTCAAGTCACAAATTCACTTCCATGTCCATCGATGATACCCTTTTGTGCAGGAATAATCAAAATCTCATGAATTTTTTTCTTGCTGATGTGTTGCACAATGTCACTTTGACCTCTGAGATGTGGCACTTTTTCTTGAAAATCTTGGTCAGTTTCAAAGTCAAACAGCCTTTATGTTTTCGACTTGGGAGGTCTGCAGGGTTCCAAGTTTTGTCTGGCTTTCACTTCAACCCACCAATTTTGTGGTAATGTCCATTCATCTGTGCACAGAGGCCTTCTCCAAGCTTGTCCGTTTGTCCTTATCACACTATCCCTTATCACAGTTTACTTTTGACATGCTGCACATTGGACTGGTTGATCATATAGACATAGATAAACAACCATTCACACTCATATTCCCACCTATGGACAATTTACACGATGGATCTCATTTCACATAATGGCCAATTTGCTAACTCATCGACGTTTCGAAGGCAATCTGCAAGTTGTACTCATGCTATTATTTATTCTTTCTCTACTTGTCAGACACTGCGATTGGCTGGCAACCAATCCAGAGTGTACCCCGCCTACTGCCCAAAGCCAGCTGAGATAGGCTCCAGCACCCCCCACGACCCTTGTAAGGAATAAGCGGTCAAGAAAATGGATGGATGGATGGATGGATGGATGGATGGATGGATGGATGGATGGATGGATGGATGGATGGATGGATGGATGGATGGATGGATGGATACTTGTCAGACAATTGATAACAGTTTCTCATTTGCAATGCCAGCCTGGAGGCAATTTAGCATTCAGTATTGCTTAAAGACATTTTAACAGAGGACAATCAGAGCACCTTCTGTCACTGGATGATCCACTCTACCCTCATAGCCACAGTCACCCCAGTTGTAGCACTGTTGATATATTTACGTTTAATTTAAAGTGGACATGTGGTTGATGGCAATAAATCAGCCACAGCTTTATTTGAAGTCTCTGTGAAATAACATTTTGCCCCTTTCCACTCGCTGATCCTCTGTGATCTCTGGTGGGAGGTGCTAACCCGTCAATAGCGAAACAAGAATGGAGGAATGAGGATGGTGCAAATAAAAAAACAACAGAACAAAAGAAGGACTGAGCCAATCTTCTCTGAACCTGATTATTATCATACATGTATTTTTTAAATTATTATTGTATTTGAAGTACCGTGCAACATGCAACACTCAAATGTCAGAACTGTGGATGCCGCCATGCTGCACTTAAATAATTAATCAAATTCAAACTGCCTTATCAAATTATCATATTTTAATAAGCATTTTGGCTCTTTCAATCATTTTTTTTTTTACCACACCGTAGCACAGATACTGCTCTCATCTCAGCCTCTTCACTGCTGTGGACTCAGGCCATAGTTATCAAGGTAAAAACCTGTCAATTCATTTTAAATGATCCCCCAAAATGATTGCCTATGCGTCAGATCTTGCACTTTAAATTAGGCTGAATGTTTTTCTTTTCTGGTTTCCCCAACTTATTACATTAACCTGCAACACTTCTTTAGTTTCCTGGATTGGCTGGCAACCAGTTCAGGTTGTACCCTGCCTACAAAGCCAGGTGGGATAGGCTCCAGCAACCCTGTGACCCTTGTGAGGAATAAGTGGTTCAGGAAATGGAAGGATGGACCTCTTGAGTTTCACCTGTTATTTGATTGTCCACATGTGCGTCATGATCTTTCCCGTAATTGTGTTTTTAGTGTATATGCTTCCGTCAATCTATTATCTATCAAAACTTTCCTAGTTTTCTTCGTGCTTACATTGTTTTGCATCCTGAATCTATTTTTGACTGCCTTGCTTATTTTTCCACACTGACTATGTTCCAAATCTGGTTGTCATGAAGGTACTTCACTCTTCCTTCTTCCTCTGAAAACAAAGAAGTGGGAGTGAAAGGTTTTCCATTCAGTTTGACTGGCAACAGGTTTTACCTTCTACTCAAATCTACAATTGCAATTTACAAGTGATCACAAATATGTCACTAATGTGCTAGAACTATTTGGACAGTAGAAACAGTCCATACACTTTTTCCCCCTTAAAGCCGTGCAAAGTAAATAAAATAAATGTACAGTTTGCAACTACTACTAACCCAGATTTTTTTGCTCAAAATAATAATGAGCATCTGAAATTTGATTTGTATGGTTTCCATCAAGATTTATTGAATTGAATTCAGCACAAGTAAAACAATGGTCAAATAGTTTCATTTTGACAGCAGTGCATTTCTCACAATCCCTGCCCTCTTCATTCTGTTATTTAGCCAGCTGCATTTATATTTTTAATAATATTACAGTATACTGTGCAACACATTGATAATGAGCTGTTTGGAATATTACAACAAAATATGCTGATGCAAAATGTAAAGGTACACATTCAATTGAAAAGAGGAGTTGCAGATATTCAGTTCAATGCAAAAAATCTAGAGCTGCTTAAAAGATGATCACAAACAAAGAGTTTAGGACCTCAACTTAGATGACCTATTGTTACTCAATACTGTAGGATGATGACTGATTACAGTAGAAGTCCAATTAAATTTTACATTTTAATAAATAAGTGATTTCGAATTCAGTGAGATCCATAACATGGTTTTCACACAACAGGCAAGGCAGCTTTATTTCTGTAGCACATTTCATGCACAAAAGCAACTCAAAAGGTGCTTTACACAAGCAATGGCAGCACCTACAAGCATAATCAAATAATAATAATATAATAAAAAATAACTAATAAAATAGGTTATTACAGTTTACCTGGAATTCAATAGGGCAGCTCTATTACTTTTTTTTCTTCTTTTTTTTACTGTGCATATTTAGTAGCCTCTAGTTGTCCGCAAAGGATTTCGACTAACCTAACCAAGCAAACTGGACCTTGTTTGCTTATTCACTAAAACCAGTTCTCGCCCATTGTTATCAAGCATACTGGACATACCTGTGAATTTATTGTACCATGTTTTGTGGGAGGTCTGGAATTGCGTGCATATAAAAATACGCAGCATTTCTGAGCCAGCTAGCGTTTGGGGCATCATGGCTTCCACGTCAGTGCTCCTGCTGCAGCTGCTTCTGGTCTCAGTGGTGTCTGCATCACACCACTTTGGAGGACTCAGCAACTTCAATGGCGAACTTAACTCTGATGGAACATATACAGTGAGTGACTGAATATAATTATGTGATTATCTAGAATTATGGCATTTTCCCCCACAGAATGAGACAAATATTCCTCATACACAAACAATTATCATTGTGTGTTATTTTGTTATTGTATTTTATCAATCTCACATACATCCTCTATACTGTACTGTATATTGGTGACTTTTGCCATTTCACCTTACACATCGTCTTTAAATACAATCACAATGACAAACCTTATAACCTTATTATTATTATTATTGTATTATTATTATGTAAAAATGTATTGGGAGAAAAAAAATACAGCCATAGAAAAAAGACGTTTTCTTTGTTATTCATTTTAATGTCTGGTGCCACTAAAAGTGTATCAAGTGACTAACTGACACAAAATAAAACATGGAATTCCAAAAAGCACCATTCTTGGCAGTACAATGCCATAGCTATTTATGGAAGATTATTTTGTTTCTTTGGTTATTATAAAAAAAAACTTTGGAAAATGTCAGCTCTTAAATTCAAGTCTTGGGTTCTCCTTAGTTGTATACTAGGCATTTAAAATGAACAACAATATATCGCTGATAAACATTCAATGGTTCTCCAGGGGGGTGTTTCCAGTGAAATTGAAAGAAAATGCCAATATGCGAATCCGTGGGTGACGGTATTCTTAAACTCTGTCATAAATTGTGTGAAATGAATATGCCAACTCGATCCCTTAGTTTTTTGTTGTTGTTTTTTTTTTTTTTTTTTTTTTACAGGTCAACATTAACTTCAAGGCAACCTTTCGTGAATGTTACTTCATTCAATTCATGCATTGTTATAATGGCAACTGTGGACATCAGGTCAATAGTCACAGAGCCTTACTTGACAACAGCACCAATTCTCCGAGATACACCAATCAATGGTGTGAAGCAGAAACAGTGATGACAAGACGTGTGCCATCTAACAAACCTTTCTCTATGCGGTATGATCTTTCTTTGTTGTGGTCTGCTCACTTTGTCTTGCATAAAGAAATTCCAGAACTTGGTCATATTGTATTATGATCTGCATATTTAGTAGAGTGTCAGTATTTCACAGGTTTTGTTTCCACACCTCCCAGGTCATCTAGCTGTTGTTGGATTCCAACAAGGCACAACCTCCATAGTTGGAGACTGCTGACCACTGTGGATTTGGGTACAAGATCTGACACCGGAGGGCCAAACAAATCACCAGTTACTGGCGTGCTTCCTTTTCTTCGGTAAACTCAAGGAACACATCATATAAGGAAAGAACTTAGTAAGGCTGCAAAATAAATGCTACACTTGTGAAAATGCTCATCATCAGTAAAAACCAACATAAATACAAACTGATGTAGTTTACATTTCCTTTCCTGTGAAATACAATGTGATGAATTATTTATTTGAACCTTACAAGACAAATTAAGATGTATATTGTATTATTTGTTGCAAAGAATACGGTTTGGTTATGAAATCAAAGTAATCCATGCATCCTGCAATAATTTTCAATGTGAAGAATTGACAATGCAAGAAAGGAAAATGTGTAATTGTTGTTTTCGCAAGAGTTCCTCAAAACTGTCCGCGGACATACAAGCCAATGGCCTTTGATGCTGATGGAGACCGAGTACGATGCAGATATGGACAAATTTTGAATCAAGAATGCGGTGCGTGCCATCATCATGTCGGCTTTTACCTGGATCAGGTTTGTTGAAAATCTGATTACGGCATGAAGCAAAAAAATGTCCTTGTTTACTTCAATGACTAAATTGTTTTCATAATCCACCAGGACTCTTGCACATTGCACTACAGATACACCCCGTCTGATCACCGTGTTTTTGGATTTGAGACGGTGGTGGAGGACTTTCCACAACAGCCTATCACACTTTCCTACAGCGATGGCTCCCATTCCTTCAGGTCACCGCTGATGGCCAGGAGAAAGAGGCGGTCTCCGCACAACTGGTGGCATACCGCAAGCTCTTCAACAGCTCCACCGCCCTGGAGAAGGTGGAGAGCTACAACAACACACCCGTGGTGGTGGTTGTGGACTCAGCAACCTGCAGGACAAACAACAACACCACAACCCAATACAACCCCTCGACCTTGGTGGTGGTGGTTGCACAATACAGGTGCAACAACAACAACCTCAGGGCAAACTACCACACAGCATTTCAGACCCGCTACAAGAAAGCCAAGACCAGTCACTCGACCTTGGTGGTGGTGGTTGCACAATACAGGTGCAACAATAACAACCTCAGGGCAAACTACCACACAGCATGTCAGACCCGCTACAAGAAAGCCAAGACCAGTCACTCGACCTTGGTGGTGGTGGTTGCACAGTACAGGACCAGTTGCAACAACAGCCCCATGGCAGTGGCATTCTACCACACAGCATTTAAGACCCGCTACAAGAAAGCCAAGACCAGTCACCCGACCTTGGTGGTGGTGGGTGCGTAGTACAGGACCAGTTGCAACAGCAACCATAAGGCCGTGGCATCCTACCGCGCAGCCTTTAACAACCACTTCAGGATACCCTTATGACTCAACTTCACCTCTCAGCAAACTACCCATGCAATTCTCCTTTCTGGGTGGGTATGCATGGTCCTTTTGTACTAAGAAAATATCTGACCTTGAGATATGAATCACTTGACTACATAGAGATACGTGATTTTGATCATTTGGTTGCATTGTAGCTATGGTAATAAATATACTGGATAGGAAATTGGCAATATACTGTACTATACCACAGCACATTGAGCACAGTACTCTGAGAGACTGAGTCTTACAATATTTAAATCATCCCTTACTGACTTTCAGTGGACCCCCCTGCTCCTTCCTGTCAAGAGGGGAGATACATACCGAAGTTGTTATATCCAACACCCCAGAATGGACAACGTATTTATGCAGAGGTCAACAAAGAGGTGGAAATCAGAGTCAAAGCGCAAGCTATGTATGCCACGTAAGTCAAAGATTGTCATGGTGGTGGAAAACGAAAAAACAAAAAAAAAAGCGAAAAAGGCAGGTGGACCCAAGTGCAGGGTGGCAGGTGAGGCAAAAACAGGAATGCAGTCTATTCTCAAAAAGTGTTTACAAAAAAAAGGCAAAGAAAGATAATGGTGCAGAATAAAGAAACTGTACTATTAGAGGGGTACTCAACCCCCTACCAGATTCTTGCTCCAAATAAATATGTTTTTTTAATACTTTGTCCTGCACTCCTAAAAACATATTATACATGAAGAGGTCACTTTTAAAGCAATGGTAGTTATTACAAAAAACGGCCAGTCAATGGCAGCAGTGTATAAGAGGTCACCAGGGCCATGTTGCAACAAGTTTTTTTTGCCAGTGTTTTCAACAGGTTTGTAAATAATGATGAAAGTTAGCTACATTCTAATAGCAATTGCTGCAAAACAGAAACAGATACAAATATACTTTTTTTTTCCCTGATGAAAGAAGAGACTCTAATATTTCTTTTGGTAGGTTGAGGTTCCATGTTTTTTATAGCAACAGAACACAATATTCTGTGGACCTTGCAAAATCAGTCAAAATCCAGTAAGACAGCCGGGAACGAAGGGGGTTGCTTCAGTGAAAATGGGAGTGGAATGGGAGTGAATGAGTTAACCACACCATATGGTGCCCATAGCGCTTTACAATTGAAGCCTTACATTCACACATGCATGAGCGCAGTCGCATACGCACCAGTAGTCGGCTGCTACCATGCAAGGCACTGCCAGGTCCACTGGGAACAAAGTGTCAGTGTCTTGTTCAAGGACACTTCGACATACTCACCAGGGGTGACGATTGAACCCACAACCTCACGGATAAGAGATGACCACTCTACACTGAGCCATGCCGCCCCAAGAAATGTGAGGCACAGACTCACCACAACAGAAAACAGGCAACATGACATATGACAATGGATAACAACCTAAGACAGAATGCATAAAAAGTGGGAACTAAATCTGGCACAGAAATACACATGTACTTTAAGAGGAGGTACATCCCACTTACACTGCAAGAGTCACACCACTAAACCAATACCATTCAGTGAAGAGATCAATGCAATGGGAAATACGCCAAATGTGCTGCTGCAATCACAGTTAATTATTAACATTTATTTATGTATTTAAGTGTGATGATGTATATAGATACATTATTGTATTTATAAGCAATAGAGGGATACTTCTGTATTGAGCACAATAATAAAAAAAATATTCCGTTATGATCCAGGATACATGACATCATTATGAGTGGGCCAATCGATTCCAATAAGCACAGAACCACACATGATGAGTTTGTCATAAGGTGGATACCCAGGCGTGAAGATGAGGGTAGACATTTCCCACTCTGCTTTGCAGTTGAATCAGTCACATCAAGGTCAGTCTTTGTTTGAAACGTATATCTTACCAATAATAGGAGGAAGCAAGTTTTAACCGCTTTATATATTCTGCAGGTTCATGTATGGTACTACACCATCTCATCGCTATAACCGTTTTCCTGGGTAAGTAACTGCATACACGAAGAAGGAAATTAATTGTAGAGAAGTGAAGTGCAATGGTCATGTTGTCATCATTTTAATATTGAAGTGTTAAGAAATTGACATGTTTATGTTGGTCTGTTCAGTAGCAATACTGTGTATCAAACTTTTATACATTTTTATTATATTAATCATATTAATGGTTTACCAATTTTGTGCAGGTCCAATCAATCTGTCTATCAATCTGAAATGATATGTGTTCTGATTGAAGTTCATAAGGAGACAGGTGAGTCAAAAGTTAGAAATTAGTTTTGAAAGTTCATTCAGGGAACAAAAAAAACAAAATGGTGCGGTGTTCAGCTCAACGTGTAGAAACAAAGTGTTTACAAACATATCTATCCTTCTCAGTTAATGCTACGGTGACCTGCGACCAGTCCAATATGACGGTGGTAGTTGAAAAAGCATCACTCCATTGGATCAGTTTGGATCACTTACGTCTCAGTGATCCTGGCAACGTTGAGTGCAATCTCCAAACACACTCCAACAGTACACATGTAGTTGCTGTCGTCCCGCTCTATTCTTGTGGCACTCAGCTGGAGGTAACAGAGTAAAATGTACTATATTGTATATTTCTATTACACTCTAAAAATGGATTAGTTAAAAAAAAAAAAAAAAAAAAAAAAGACCAATCTAGTAGGTTACGGGCATACCAATTTTATTGGTTAGCCAAACAACCAATAAAATTGGTTACAATAGAGTGTAAGTCTAGACAGATCACTTGGAAATATGTGTATTGTATCAATTTATTGTATTCTAAATGTATTTATTAATTATTATAAGTGATTACAATATATTATATAAAACCTATAGTATTTAAAAATGAGGAAATGTGTGTCTAGATCGATCCCTAGGCGTGACCAGTTCCATGGCCTAGTGCTAGTGTCTCAACCCTGAAACTGGGAGATCGTGGGTTCAATCTGGGTCATACCAAAGACTATAAAAATGGGACCCCTTTGCCTCCCTGCTGGACACTCAGCATTATGGGTTGGAATTGGGAGGTTAGATTACCAAATGATTCCCAAGCGCAGCCCCTGCTGCTGCTCACCGCTCCCTCAGGGGGCGGGTCAAATGCGGAGAACGAATTTCACCCGTGGTACTTTTTTTCAGGAATCCCATGACCGAGGGGAAAAAAAATGTCAGCCTCTAACATAGATTAACCAATACAATTTGCATCAGTTGGCCCAATCACCAATATATATTGGTTGAAAACACGAGTGGTTGTTTAAACCAAAGGATCTGTTGGAGACATAACTGCCAGCTAGATTGGTCAAATGTAAAGCTTTTTTGGTAGATTTGACCTATCCGTTTTTAGGGTGTATGTTCCTCTGGTGAAGCTTTACTGAGTCAGTAACATTTTGCTCTGCAGGAGGATGATGATAATCTCATTTTCAAAAATGAAATAACCACTGTGGACAACCCTCGAGACATCATCACCAGGAAACACAGGCTGGAAGTAGGCTTCCACTGCCAGTATGCAAAACGAGGAAATGTTACCCAGAGTTTCATTGGACACAGAAAGAATATCACAGTTTGGGAAAAGGGCTTTGGCACCTTCACCTACCAATTTGAGTTCTACCCAAACAACGAATTCGAAATCATGTATAGTCCAACCTTATACCCTCTCGTCTATACGCTTGGAAGAAGGATTTACATGAAGATAGAGGCCTCATCTTCAATCAACAGCACAGAACTTTTTGTGGAATCGTGCAGCGCTGCTCCATATGACAACCCCAACTATCGGCCAACCTACGCTATCATTGCAAATGGGTAAGCTGATACCTCTTTGACAACTGTGCTTGAACGTAACAGAACTGATATTACATACCGTGTCAGCTAGGAATAAATGAGCAATTTTGTGATCTACTGTCCAGTGGAATGCATTCCGGTTCAGAGACAATAATTGTCCTTTTATGTGCTCTGGTTAGATGTCCAGTGGATCCAACAGTTGAGATCCACTCCCCTGCTCATGAGCATGAATTCAGGTTCAGCATAGAGGCCTTCCAGTTCATTGGATTGCATGATCATGTGAGTATCTGTCTGTCCACAGTATCACTTATGGAAAGGGGAAATCAATCTAGCGCAAAGTGCAGTCTAACTGTTACAAATGTTACAAATTGGCATTTGCGCTGTTGTGGGACTAACCACAAGTCGATTATAGAAAATAAAAATAAAAATACAGTCAAACCTCGTTTTTTGAACGCTTCTGTTCTCAACCAAATCGGTTTTCAACCAGAAAATTAGAGAACTTTATGTCTCAGAACTCGTCCAAAAATTCGGCTCTTAACCAAACTGAAAAAAGCCGAGCGTACCTGAACGCGACTCACTCGGGAGCCGAGCTAACTCGAATGCTCAGGATGCTTCCTCCGTAGCACATTCGTGTTCAAAGTTCGTTTGGAGCAGACCCGTTCATTGTTATTTACGCAAATCTTTTTTTTTTTAGTTTTGCATCGTGTATTAGCCCCTAATCATGGGTCCAAAGAAAGCAAGTGCAAGTGGTAAAGCTGGTGAAGAAAAGAGGAAAGTAGTGCGCAGAACTATTGAATTTAAAAAAGAAATGTTTGCATTTTGTTTGTTTTTTTCATCATTTTAGATAGGATAGCTAAATAAAACAGTGTCCATTTCTACCCTTTTCTCTTTATGGTAAACAGTATACAGTGCAGTTTATGGTGTAAAATAGTAGAAAAAAAAAAAAACTTGGAAAAAGTTTTTTTTTAGACTTGGAACGGATTAAAATTATTTACATTAATTATAATGGAAAAAATTGTTTCAGATTTCAAACAAATCGCTTTTAGAACAGCCTTCTGGAACGGATTATGTTCGAAAACCGAGGTTTGACTGTATATATATATATATATATATATATATATAATTTATTTTTTGTGTAAAGCACTTTGACTTGTTTTTGTACATGATAAGGTGCTATGTAAATAAACTTGACTTGACATGATATAATCAGGTCGCCCACAAGCACTGCAGAAGCCTGATAATGATCCTGATCTTTAGAATCAGGTGTGTTGGAGGACGAAAACATAGAAAAGCTGCAGGAGTCAAGCCCTTGAGGACCGGGATTGGGGAAGCCTGCAAATGTATCATTCAAGGTCCTCGAGGGCAAGAGTCCTGCAGGTTTTGGAAGTTTCCCTCTTCCAACACAAGCTGATTCCAATCAACAGGATTGTTATCAGGCCTATGCAGAGTTTGCTGATGAGCTGATCATATATCAGCTGTTTTAGAGAAGGAAACATCCAAAACCTGCAGGACTCCGGCCATCGAGGACCGAGATTGCCCACCTCTGACTTACACCAACACTGATGTGATGTGCAACAAATTCACAACATAATTATCAATTACATTAAATGTATATACAGTATACAACATTTTTGTGTTTGCCACTAACACAGGTGTTTGCTGTTCTAAATATACATACAGGTTTGCACGTCACTCGGATATTGATTTTTGAAATCATTAATGGCATTTCAAGTGAGGGCTCTGTAACTATTGTCAATAGGTAAACCACAAGTCATGTGTTAATTTATTCAGGTGTACATCAGCTGTTCAGTCATGATGTGTGAGGCGGGGAACCCTCACACCAGGTGCTCACGTGGATGTATCAATAGCACATTCCCAAATGGTAACCAGCATCGTGGAAAGAGAGAGGCTGTCATCCAGAGTGCCAACCATTTTGTTTCTCAAGGACCACTGCGCCTTCAGAGATCAGCAGAGACTAATGAACGCACAGGTAGGATGATGTGAAACATGACTTTATTTTTCCAACAGCACACCTGAATTGGTGCTCTCTCTAAAAATTGTGTCTCTCTTTTTCTCTCTAGCAATGAATTTGAATATGAACATCATATTCATCGCCGGATGTCTTCTAGCTGCTGTTGGCATGATCAGTGGTGTTGTCATGTACAAAGCCAAAATGTCACATGTTAAATATCAACGTTTGCCAACATGTGAAAGCTAAACACTTGCTTGGGAGTATATGCAGATTTTCTTTCGACATTATTCATATACAAAATTTTCTTTTGAGCTTGTTTGAAATCACGTGTAATTTCGCTATGCAAAATAACAGCTGGGAATGCATGTCAAAATCAAAATGGATGAAATACATCAAAATTATTCACTGTGAAACTAGTGTTGTTCCGATACCACTTTTTGAGATGGCCTCTCCTAATGTGGGCTAAAGCGTGCTTAGCACACAACGTAGCCGGCCTGGTAGAGTAAGAGTCAACCGAATGTTTACCGTCCAGGTTAGGGACCGTCCACAACTTCCATTTTCAGAGTTAACATTGTCAATGGAGACTTGACTGGTAATTTGAGCCCCAGTAACACGCAACTTGCAGATGGTCGCCAACTTCCACTCGCTATAAGCCGGCCGGCTGAATGAGTTCTTATCGGCCACTTTCAACCCCGCTTTCGGCTGGACACAAATATTTGGCGAGGCCTCCGTGGCTTCTTTCCTATAGGACGTAATTCCATCGGCACAACACTACTTTAAACTATATTCATACATACTTGTTATTGCTGAGAAAATAAGATTGTGTTGTTATTATTATGTGTCGGTAACCGAATGTAAATAACACAATAACCACAATTGCATACAATTAAGTATTGTGCTAGCTGAAAATACTCATTTTAACTTGTAGAATTTTTCTTAAATCAACACAGAAAAAAACATTCAATCCTGCACTAGAGCTGTTTTAGTTTGTGATACAAATGAGCATAAAATCAGCAGTATATATCACAATAGGAGGGTGAGTAAAGGGCAAAATTGTATAATACATGGAAATGAAACTATAAAAACATTCTATATTTGATTCACTTTGTTTGACAACCAATAAAAAGACATCATACACTATCCAGTATAATTGTTGTCTCACTGCTTATTGTGTTCTACAACATCTTTCCATCAATCTGCTACTTTTGTTCACCAATGCCACTGCTCCTTTTTCAGGTGTTTACATGGCACACCGTTGTCACACTTTGTTACACTCAGGGCCAAATCCACAAAAGGTTTGCGTGGCTTCTGCGCGGCGCTAACCGGTATAAATGGAGCAATCTGAAAGCCTCTAATCCATAAAGCACGCTCATGCAAATGAAGCACAATTTATGGCGCTATCAGCAGATGCAGTGAATTCTTCGTGGATTTGGCCCTCACTGTGCTTCTCTTGCAACTAGAGGAGCAAAACTAAATTTGAAATTCCTGGTCAAGTTAGGGAAGGGCCCCACCAAAAGGCTCAAACTACATAGTCAATCTGTGATCAATATGCAGCAGCTTGAAATGTACCTCTTGTCAATATTCTCATACATCTTTGTCATGGAGGGTGCGCTGACTTATTGGGGCAATCTGCCACTTTTGCTGTCACTCATAAAGGCAGGCATATTGGCAGATTTCAGTCACTCGATGGAGTCCTGGCAGCACAGAAACATAATTAGCATGCCTGTGTCACAGTTGAAAGGTTGTGGGTTCAAATCTTGCCTCAGGCCTTCCTGTATACAGAGCTGACTCATGCCTCCATTGAACTCTAAGAATACATGTTGGAGACTTCTATTTCTTTTAAACAACATTATTGATCAGTCGCACGAGATGATGTAACTGAACATGACATGACAGGCTTTCGGGCTATACAAAATTCAGAATTTAATTGAATTGAGAATGACCCCTAAATTCCAATTAAATAATTGAATTGAAATACTTGAAAGGAAATGTAGGAAATAGGAAGCAGAATTGTAGTTCAAATTCAAATCGTAGGGAGTAGAACTGAAATTCAGAGAAATTCATGATGCAAAATTAAGGTGTATTTTAAAGTGAAGTTTTTCCACAACCCTGTTTATAAGATAAATTTCATACAAATATTATTGTAATGATTTTTTTTGTAGACAGTATTTGATTAAAGTAAACAGTAAAGTCATGTGTAGTAATTGTTCTTTATTAACGTTAAAAGTAGGATTGGGTATCCTTACTAATTTCCGCTGAATCGATTTGATGTCGATTCACGAGTTCAATTTGATTCGATTATTTTTTCAGTTCGATTCAACTCAATCCAATTCATTAACGATTATAGAACATCAACTCTTAAATATCAAGGACATGATTAAAAACTCACAAACATTAAATTTTAAATTCAATTATGCCTTGCCTTTTAAATGGTAAATGGAGTGCACTGATATACAGGGTTCTAAACTAGCTTCAAACTACTTGACTTAGTCATAACAGTCCTACAACTAAAAACAATCAAACAAATAAACATTTATTTATAAATACACTGAGAATTTTTTATGTGTACAATACTGTAGTAGAGTATATTGGTTAATGGTTTCACCACTGGAGGCATTTTGGAGTGGAGTGTCAGATGGACATAAGAATACGAAGAAGAACGGCGCTGAAAGAGGACAGTTGTTGAATGTTATTTTGAACCCATACTGCACAATACAACTAACTAGTGCACATGTTTGCCTTTATGCTGATGACATGCACTGAATGGAATTAGCCAGGAATGTACTGTCTCATAACGGATAATGATGATGGTGATGATGATAATAGGCTGATGTCTATTTACCTCTAAAAGAGGCTGTAATTGTGTTTTTTTTTTTTTTGTGGTGATCGACCTTATGGACACCCCTGGTGTGTACATTACCAGTCAAGCCCGAAATTATTCATCCATCCATCCATTTTCTTAACCATTTACTCCTCACAAGGGTGACGGGGGTGCTGGAGCGAGACCACACACTTTAGAAACACATTTCTCAAATCAGAAACTATAGAAATGATCCCCCTGTCCCAGCCAGCTTCGGGCAGTAGGCGAGGTACTCCCTGAACTGGTTGCCAGCCAATTGGTGGGCACACAGAATCGAACAACCATCCACACTAACGAACACACCTAGGGACAATTCAGAGTGTTCAATTAACCTGCCATGCATGTCTTTGGAATGTGGGAGGATACCGGAGTACCCGGAGAAGACCCACGCAGGCACGGGAGAACATGCAAACTCCACCCAGGAAGGCCGAAGTCTGGACTCAATCTTGCGTCCTCAGCACTGGGAGGCGACTTTCTTTCTTTCTTTCTTTCTTTCTTTCTTTCTTTCTTTCTTTCTTTCTTTCTTTCTTTCTTTCTTTCCAAGTATTTTATTCATTCCAAATACTTCGTGTTTGTGGAATTTAGGATATTGATGGCTCATTACAGAACACTCGTTTTCGGACGCCATGCTGTCGTCATCTCCTGTCCAGTATGAGAAATGCTCACGGTGACAACTTCCAGCAATCCCCCCCCAAAATACGGCTGATTTTCGGGCTCCATGGGTGGTGGAGTGGAACCGTCACTTGCTTTTGGTGCCGGTTGGCGCGGGTTCCCTCCTCCGCCTGGGAAACCCATGTGACTTACATGACGTAAGCGTGGTAATAATAATAAAAAATAAAAAACGGGCCGTTTTTCGATTTGTGTTTCCGACTATATCATATTTCCGTCTATAATAATATGAATATACTTCAATAGATAGAACAGTTACAAATTACAAAACTCGGCTATCATAAACATGAAAAATGAATAGTGGCAATGCTGCCTCGATTTCCCACAAGATGGCGTAATTGTTTTGTCGGCAATTTAACCAAGAATGTAGGTCACATATACAAATGCAGTTTCTTGAGTACAGTTCTATACTGGACAGTATTTGTAACATAATAATCCCACGAATTTTTGTGCCGTTGAAATTGAACTGTTTACAATAGATGCATTATAGCTTGAGTACAAAAAAATCTAAGCAAAAGAAAAAAATGGTGGAATAAAAAAAAATATACACTTTGGGACACTATATTTGTATGCTTACTTAGTTACATTTCACTAAAATGTTTTTCATTAGCTTTACACTGCCGATCATTTCACAAATAATTAATTATGCTGACCAAGCTGTTGCTACTTCTCCACTAAACTCTGAAGGTGTGGGGTTTCTCGTGCCGTGGACACCATGTAAATATTTTAAATACTCGTGTCACATTTTTGTTGTTGTCAGTTTTTACCCAGTGGCTTGCTGTCATAAAGCAGAGCGTGGCATCTTTTCTCCTCCCCTCCTGTTGCTAAGCCTGGAAGGGCTTCCCTGCCGTGGACAACCAGGCTGGGGCTAATGAAAGAGCTCGCGACCGAAAGCCCACCATTGGCTCTCCCGATTGCCCAAGCTGGCAGGCGTCAGGGAAGGACAGGACTGACAGACGCTAACGTGGAAATACCAACAAAAAGAAAGGATATAACGTTGGGAACTCGAACAATGGGATTTTTATGCGACTTGTGGATTTCCCTGCTCGACGAAAACTAACGTTCAACGTTGTGTGGAAGTTTCAGAGTTGATCTCGATGTGGTGACGCGACTGCTCGTAGACGACGGGAAGCTAATGCTAGCCGACGCGCTAATGTTACTCGAGCGATTAATCGTTTTAGTGTAGTTTATCGTCTTAATTCAGCATTACGAAACGATAGCGACACTTTAGACGATGTCGGGGACATAGACTCAAGAGATGTTGGCATTTGATCAACTTTTAGGGAACTCGGCGTCGTTATCTTGGCGAAGTTAGTCTTTCAAACTAGCGAGCGTTAGCCATCTAGCTGGCTAGTAGCTAACGTTGGCTCCAAACGGATTTAAATCCAAAGATTTTAGCTTTAAATTAAGCCGAAGCTAGTAAGCGCACAGCTGTTTCCACGTCGCCTTACTTGCTGTATCGTTTGCTGTCTTATTGTTTGAAATTGATACGTCCACCCGGAAGAGCTTTACTTTTTAAAGTCGTTGTTCGATTGAAACGTAAAGAAAACACTTTGAGATATGCAATCACCGAATCAATCAGCAGTTTTAATTGCCTAATGCTAGCTAGCTCTGACAGAGTTAGCCGTTCTTGCCCCTTTACTCAATGGGCTTGCTTTGAGGCCTTGTCTACAGTGAAAAACATATCCAAAGCCTTAATACACAGAATACCAGCGTCCGAGTGGAGTTAATATTTTAATGTCTGGATATTTGGTAGTCGTCCTCGCGACCTGATAGGAGCACCTGGACCTCGTTTACCTGCCAGTTGGAAATATTGTTGATTACCAAGGTATTTGGAACTTCATTATATACGTGCAGTATGACTACTAACATAACAGTAGTTAGGTTCTATGATAAGTTTACATTAACAATTAAGCTCTTTGTGACAAGTGGTTTGTACAGTGTTATATGTGCAGACGTCCATATACATTATGTTGTTGTTTAAATCAATCACTGAATATAAAGTTAGTCTTAAAGCTATATCTAGTACAATTATATTGTTCTTTTTATTTTAACTTTGTCTTTTGGGATACATGTGGTGTACATAATGTATTTGCACCCACCATTTGTCACTACACAGGTGCTGATACTTAAACCATCTCATGAACTCATAACCTGTTGCAGACACCCTTCAAAAATCGCTACAAGGTCTGGCATTTATTTATTTGCCTTTTACGCAAAACCCAGCATAACGGAATGTTGTCACAACTGTCTTCGCTTTCTCACAGCAACATGGCACCCCACAAAAAGCTTCTGGGTGACATAAAAAAAACAAACAAACAAAAAAAACCCGAGTACAACAGGGTGACAGAACTGAGGTTTAGTCAAACTTGACATCCCTCATTCCCCTTTTTGCACAGGCACCATTCTGCCTCTATTACAGCTCTAGTCAAGCTTCTACATTACGAGTAACAGCCAATGTCACCACTTTTTCTGGGTCTCTGTCCTGTATAAGACTCAGTGACACGGAATGATGGGACCCAGACAACTCAGTCATGGTCTGCCTTTGGAGCTAGTATCAGAGCCACAGTAAAGAGAACCCTGCAAGTGCAAAAGATATATATATATATATATATATATATATATATATATATATATATATATATATATATATATATATTGCTCAGAGCAAATTAGTCTTGGTTTACCAGAATGCATGTGATTTTTGTGTTGTTCCCCTCCCCCTCAGTTTAGTTGAAGGCTAGAGAGAACTGAAGGCATTTTGTTAGGTTTACTTGTAAATTATCCAGCTGTTTAGCCACACTTATCAGAAGATGCATTTAAGCCACCAATAGTTCATGAAAGGTAAATGCTGTTGGCATGTTTTTTGAGACCATTTTTCTTGTAGTTTTCCTGCATCCACTAACTTATTCCTGGTTCAAATTGTTCCCTTGTTGGAATGCAAAATCCAGTTCACATGATTCCAAGCTGTTGTCTAGCAATCTGTCTGAAGGACCCAAATCTCCAGGTTGTTGAGGCTGGTTGTAATTCTCTAGATAGAACTTCCTTTTACGTCTTTGTCATGGCAACCTTTACCATAAGCTTCCAAATATGCAACTTTCTTAGTTTCCTATGGTAAAACAGGGACAAGAGTTATTTTCTGAACAGAACCAAAGGATTGTTTTTGCTGAGTAGGTCTATTGCCGCAACATTCGTAAGAAGTTTCAGCTGATTTGTTTGAGCAATAGGCTGTTGCAATAGTTATGTTTTGGTGACTATAGTTTGTGTGTGTTGATTATGTCATGCAGCAATGCATTTTAAACCTTTTAAACATTTGCCTTCTCATATCTGTCCAGAGTATTTGGAACATAAACAATTATCAAAACGACATGACATGCATGTGCTTGTGCTTAATATTAAAACAATTTAATAACTTGTAAGCAAAATATAAAGCCTATCGTGAATATAATTGTAGTCAGGCATTAGACTCCTGTTTTGCCGGTAAAAGGCAGCATTATTCATTTGTTATGCTTTCATATTGTTGTTCTGATTATTTTCCGGCCAATGTCTTAATGTCTCTTCCAATGTGCAATTATAGATGATGTGTGAAGTGATGCCCACCATCAGTGAGACCGAAGGACCGAATGGAGGTGGCACAGGCCGTCGAGGTTCCAGTTCCCCACTACAGTCTGACTCTGAAGGTCATTTTGAGTCGCTGATGGTGTCCATGTTAGAGGAGAGGGATCGTCTTCTTGAGACTCTGAGAGAAACTCAAGAAAATCTGAGCTTGGCTCAGGGTAAACTGCATGAGGTCGGCCATGAAAGGGACTCTCTCCAGAGACAACTCAACACTGCTTTACCACAGGTAAGAGAGAACAAAGACACAGTATAAATTTAATCCAGACTTCAATCGTTTTCTTGCTGATGATTAATAGCACACTGTTCTCTAACCATTGAAGCTGCTGAAAGCAGAAAATTAAATTTCAAATCGCTACCGCCACCTGTGGCAGAAAAATGAAACTACAAAAACACACTCCCTTCTTCACTTACACAATGCGCACATGACGTCACATCCGCCACAGGGTGGGAAATTCAAACCCAAATACAGTCTGAAAACTATTGGCCAGAGGCTTGCAGGAGTACCCATTTTGAACACCTAAGGTTAGGGGTGGGAAAAAATTATCATTCTTAAATGCATTGCAATTCAGACACGGACAAATCAGAATAGAATAATCCAATCGTAGTCCCTGAAACAATTCAGGGAAATCGAATCTTGAGGTATCCAAAGATCCGCAGTCCCCACCCCTAGCTAAGATCTGAATCTACTAATTAGAAGATGGTTCTGTTATAAATGGTCAAATTAGGCTAGTGTAAAGGTATTTTTGGGCAGATTATTTCAGCATAACTTTAACAATATAACGTGCAATGACTGAGAACGATGTAGTGCTGAATTGTGGCAGCATAGCATCAAAATGTTTTTCACCATTTCAGTTTTCATTATTATTATTATTTTATTGGGGACTGCGGCTCATGCGTGGCCCATTGACACACTTGTGCCCTAGCACGAGTCACTCCTTTCAACTATAAGATCTTGAGCGCTTTCTTTCGTACCAGCGGTTACCTGCCGCAATGGACTTTTGGCACACTGTTTACGCATTTGGAGCACAATGATCTGCGAACTCTCCATCACTAATAATGCATAGTGATAACATTGATAGCATCAAACTCTTCATAAGAAACGCTCCGTTTCCTGAAATGACATCAAGTTACTGTAAATTACCTTTCTAATTGCTCAGGTTATCCAAGTGTCGACCAAGTAATTAAAGCACCATATCTGATTTAATGAACCATTTGCTGTTTCTCAATTTATGCAGGTCCTTGTGTACATAAACTTCCATGACTCTTGTTGACCTGATGAATTCAACAAAGAGAGTAAATGAAATAGAATAGAAAGCCTTTATTCTCACATTCTATGGTGCAGATGCTGAAAATGTGAGGTTATGACAACATAAAAGACTAATAATGACAAGCATATATTGTAGGATGAAAAGAAAATGATCCCATGGCTCTAGAGTTTCTCGATACCCGTGCCTTCAGCTTTGTGATGGAACAGTCGACCTCATCGCCTCGCTAGCTGGGTGCAGACTAGAGCCAGGGTGAGAGAGAGAGAGGGAGAGCACAGCTTTGTGACATCACATGAGCTGTTTGTTGCGCCAGGTTTTCGTGATATAAAAGAATGAAGATAAATAATTTCAAAACTCTTTCCCACCGCTAATGTAACCTTTTACCTATACCAAAACTTGGGGTGCACCGCCTGGATGTTTTTCTTTGTAAGATTATGCTTCTGTCTTGCCACTATCCAAGATAGCTCAGCCTCAGACATACAGTGTGAATAAGACGGGAAATTGTTGTTACATGTACAAACAGCCAGCAGTTGCCAGAAATTTCTTCAGCTCCTTCAATGTTGCTGTTGGCCTCTTGGAAGCCAGCCTGACCAGTTTTCTTCTTTATCTCAGTTTTGGAGAAAAAGCCCAGTTATGTGCAATGTGAACACAGTCACATCCCCATTTATAAAGAGGGTGTGCACTGTTCACAATGCTCACATTATTTCAGTTTACAGTACTTGCATTTTCCCTCTCAAAAATCTTTTTTTTTTTTTTTCAAAAGAGTTGTACAGTTTACAAGTCACATTAATGGTTGAATACGTTTTGAATAATTTAGCAGACTCAGATCAACAGTGCCTCTGTTGGTTGCATCCAAGTAGTACTTATTTTGCTAAAAGTGCTTCAAGGTGATCCAATTCCAAACCATCCATCCATCCATCCATCCATCCATCCATCCATCCATCCATCCATCCATCCATCCATCCATTACCTTAAAGAGACATTTTGGTATTTGCCACTTTTTTTTTTTTTTTTTAACTCATCACTGCAGGCCAAAAAAAAGGTGCGACCAAAACCTGTGTGGTGTGACCAACTGAAAAAGTTGGTAGCACCAGTGATACCAGTGCCAAATTTAGAGCTTTTATAGAGCTCTGCATGACTGCCACGTTTGGCCGAAAGTGTTAATGCAAGCCTTGCGTCTATGGTGCACGTGCGAGTTTGTGTGCTCGAATAAACTCTTAGTTTTTTTCAGTTTTCTTGGAGTCTGAGCTGGAGTTTGGGCTGTGCTCAAAGCTGGCCTCTTGATTTATTTGTTTTTCAGTTTTAATCCCAGTTGTTGTGCGCTTGCTAACACTACATGAACGTGGCGACAAGCATAATGTCACCCTCCACCGCTCCACCCCTCCCCAACCCCAAGAACCTGTGGAGTGTTTGCCCCGAACACTCCACACTGAAGGGACCATACAAGGTGATAGGCACAGTTACAGTTAAAAAGTCAAGGCTCTTTGTACTCAATTGGGCAATCAGGGAGTATACATAATGTAGAAAAAGCTTTAACGTTAACATTTTAAAGTCCACAATGGAAGCACTTTATTACTTATTTGGGTTGCTGGTTAGCTGGAGCTATCACAGCTAACGTTAGGTGAGAGGCAGTGTACACCCTGCACTGGTCGCCAGCCAATTGAAAATAGAGATGGTACTGGCAAACCTAATTTTTTGTGCAGGTGTCAGAGAGCTAAGGAATGAAGTACCATTCTTTGATTTTGTTTTTAGTGTTGTCCTTTTATCACACAAGTATAATTTTTGTAATTGCCCCATCTATAGCACGTTGTTAACTGAACATGTTCTGATTGGCTACCGTGAAAGTTGTGGAATTGCTTATGTATAATGTCTTTCAGTTGAAGGAAAAACAAAACTTTCACTACAATATTGTATTGTTGTAACTATAATATAACGATGGATGTTCAATGTCTTGCCGTTCCTGTGTAGTTGTATCAGGTGCCTCTTATTGGAGTAGTGTTACCAATATGCATACTTGACCTTGATCACATTATCAGGCGTGACATTCAATACAGAGACCAATGCATTGTCCATCTGTTTGATGAGTTGTGGTTTGAGCCACCGCAGTAATTCAAAAGAGAGAGCAATGTCAGTTAGCACTGATGTCCGATGACTGTAAAATCCCATGAATACAACGCAGTCTTTCCCATAAATAATTATCCCAAATCATCCCGCGGTAGTATACGCAGATTCATAAAAATGAAAAGGGAAAAAAAAAATCATTTATGTTTTTATAATTTGTTTATAAGTTGCACTTTTATTCCAAAATGATTTTTAACGTCTAACGCAAAGGCCCCACATAGGCAGGCAAGAGTGGTCGGACTACTTTCAAAGACAGTTTAATGGATGAAAATGTCTCCGCACAACTTCAAGTTGACAACGACACAGTTGCCATTCCCACTGATTACTGTTTAACAAAGTAGGCTTAGTCAAATGTGCTGTTTAAGCCAGCAAAATCGTGGCTGTGGTTCTGACGTCACTTTGTCTCGTAGACAAAAATCTATGGGGAGAGTTTTGTCTAAAATCTCACTTACCAATTTCTCTCAATGGAATATCCGAATACCAAAATATTGCAGCCCTGAGAACAAGAAAAACTTGTTTGCGACCATAAAAATTGTTTGTTAATGCCGGGCGAGCATATTTGTATGCTTGAACGAACCCTAAAGAAAAAAACATTGTCTGTGCGCACACCTTTGCAAACTTTCACTGCTCAGTGATACAGGATTAATCTGGTTGGCATGGTCACTTCAACCTTAGTACAACACACTCGCAATTTAGAAACTCTGGTAATACGTTTTGGGAAAATTTAGGTTTTTTTGTGTGATAGTCTTGGGAAAAATTGCTTTTTGAGGGCAACATTTTTGTGTCCCATTGCCTTTAGAAAATGTTTAAAAAAAATGTTGAAATGAACATAGCAGTTTAACTTATTTCTCAACAAATCTGGTGGAGTAGGGTGGTCATTTTGGCGTTCATACTAGTTGAATGTACAATATTCACCCAAACTTTTCAGGTATTTAAATGTAGACAACTTATTTTGCACAACCAGAGTTAAAGGAATCTCTTGAGTATTGTGGACCCACCTTCAAATGTACTGCGGTCTTGTTTTGCCAACAGTAGCTAACCGGTGATGACTGCCACTCCACATTTAAGTGTTGCATGTCAGAAGTTGAGAAACAAAACATAATGGGTAATAGGAAATAGTGCATCAATACAGATGAGTTTTTGTTCAGAAACCAAAGAATTCATAAGCCAAAATTTGATTTAATATAAAAGTATAAAAGCACAATTCCTGGTGTAGTACACTTACACCTAAGTGTGTTTTGGAACATTGTGGCTTTAATGGGTTGGCACACATTCCTGTACTCCCCATTAATCCGCTCCTCTGTTCAAAGGACTACAGGGCAGCTCAGTCAAGTTGAAATCAGCATGCCCCTCATTTACAAATACTGACACCAAATTACAGGGTCCCAGAGTGGATAAGCCGTGAAAGTCTGTTTGGATCTATTCTGCCATATAAAAAAAAATCTATTATTATCACCATTATTAATAGAAGTCGAAGTAATGGTGGTAGTGGTAGATGTTCTTGCTAATATAAGACATTTTAATTTCAAAGGCTATCACAAATAGCCTTATACTGTTGTGACCCAAAATAATTTAGAGACATTCACCAGGCAGCTTTGCCTCGAGGGGCATTGCATGACTTCTGGTTCTGGGGTTAGGAGGCGTTGCTCTTGCTGTTATGTTATGTCTCATACACAGAATACCAATTGATGCAGTGTTACTTTTATGGAGAATGAACTGTTGATTGAGCTTGCCCCCACTTTTGTCATATATATATATATATATATATATATATATATATATATATATATATATATATATATATATATATATATATATATACTTATATACTTATATACTTATATACTTATATACTTTTTATTTTATTTTATTTTATTTTTTTATTTTTTTTGTCCCCTTTTTTTTTGGGCCTATTTATTATGACCAAGAAAAAGTCAGTTGTGAAAAGTTGGGTTGACGAACATGGGAGAGAATCAAGAATCTTAAAGGGCGCTGTACTACACAACCTTTGCTTCTGCTCTGGAATGTAGGAAGTGAGCTACTCTGTAATTACTCAAAGGCCTGCCTCCTGTGGTGTGTCATTGGCTGGCAGAGGGCAGACCTTGATAGCCAATAGCAGTCTCAGACTCCTGAAGCAGAATCTGGGCCAGGCCCTGGAGTAACTCAGTGACTGGTCTGAAGGCAAAAAGAATACTTTTTGGGGAAAGTGCTGTACCATCGGCTCCAATTTACACTGAGTCTCCCCCTCCCCTTTCCACACACACTTTTCATGTACTCTATGCTGTATTTCTCAGAAAGCATTGTCTGTTGTCATTCTTAACATAGACAGTGTTGCCCCTTCTCCTCCTCAGCAGTAGTCATTTGGACATTTTAAACTGAGATAATAGGACACTCAGTTAGGAGCATTACAGAATAAATACAACAACCAATTCAGTTTCCTCTAGAGTGTGGAGAGCATTGGCCGTAAGGAACAAAAAATGATTGGACTATATAGGAAGGAAGAACCAATTAATATGTTGGTTGGTGAGGAGCTAAAGAAAGGTGCATGTTCTGAAATGTGTTTTATACAATTTGGGTCAAGATGGTATCATTGGAACCATCATCCTCCAAGAATTATAGGGGTACCTCCAATCGGTTGGTCATCCTCTTATGAATCAGGAATAGCCTGTAAAAGACCAAGCAGATGGACAAACATGCACAAATATTAACTTTTAAATTACAACGATGGTGTAAATGTTTCCAATACTCTAGCTCTACTTATTGGCCTTTCAGTTATATACTTTTATTATGATATTGCTAGAACAACAAAACTAACAGTTGCATTTGCGCAATATAAGGTTATCATTAGTTGGTGATTTGATATTATACAATACAATGGATTTTGCTTGTGCATGTGTCGGTGAAGTGAATGGGAAAACCGTGACCTGTCACGTGATAGGTTCAGAAGTGAGCTTGCTATAAGGACTTTATTACATTTGTTTTGTTGTAGGAGTTTGCAGCACTAACAAAAGAGGTAAACATGTGCCGGGAACAACTTCTAGAAAAGGAGGAAGAGATTGCAGAACTGAAAGCTGAGAGAAACAACACACGGGTGAGTTGAACTGTTGTCATGCTTTTGAATTGTGGTGATATGAACTCCCAAAAATTCAAGATTTTTCCTCCATGGCAACGAATAAGCAGAGGTGGGCATTCCTCAGTACTGACGGACTGTCCGTCGCTGACCGATGCCCATTTTGCTGATGAATGACTAAGCACTTGATGGAAGTGGGGTTTTATCCATCAGTGTAATCGTCATTAACCTAGTCAATTACCGATGGACGCCTGTTTTGGTCACTATTGACTGACTGACGGAATGTGTGATGGAAAACATTTTTAACCCTTGAAAGCGGAGTGTATCCGATTTTTAATAACAAAATAGCTGACAAACTACTAAGTGTTAGGACTGTGGAGAGAAAATCATATTTTTTAAACAGAACCGGAAATAATAGATTTTGTTGCAAGCGTAAATCAGATAGGATTATGTTGTTGTGTTATTGTTTTCATAAAACCCTTGCTTCAGGTCTCTGGGATTAACCTAATGAACTGCCAAAAGATTGGTGCTCAAAATTAGAAAGTTGCTCATCAAATTAAGTCATTGATTCAAAACGGCAAAGAAAACAAATGTATTTTGAGCTTTCAATTACTCTGTCAGCATTTCGTGTTTTGAATAACCTAGTTATGTTTAGGAAATTGTGCCTTGAATTATACTTGAGATAATCTTGGTGGCGATTATTAATGTAATGTTTATCTGTATAATGTAATGCAATTCCCATTATTATTTTCTCACCTTGTTGGTGATTTGTGCAGCTCCTCTTGGAGCATTTGGAGTGCCTGGTTTCTCGTCATGAACGTAGTCTGAGGATGACGGTAGTGAAACGCCAAGCTCAGTCTCCTGCAGGAGTCTCAAGTGAAGTGGAAGTCCTAAAAGCCCTTAAGTCACTTTTTGAACACCATAAAGCCCTTGATGAGAAGGTAGGACTTGTATCTTTTACGCAGAGCTAGATATTGAGTACCATTGTGTCATGAATTTGCTTGACTGTGAAAAATAATTTTTTGACTGTTGAAAGTTATGGTTGTGTCTGAATTTGTTTTGTGTTTTTTAGGTAAGGGAGAGGCTGCGAGTCGCCTTGGAAAGATGCAGTGCTTTGGAGGAACAACTCACCATGTCACACAAAGAGGTGAGATCATTTCTGTTGTCTGTCAATATTCTTTTGTTGATGAACTGCTGTTCTTCATCTTTCATTTTTGTTTCCTATCAGTTCTATGAACCGTACAGTTTATTGCCAACAAACGATAGCATGACTATTAGGGGTGTGAATTGCCTAGTACCTGACGATTCGATTCGTATCACGATTCACAGGTCACGATTCGATTCGATACCGATTAATCCCGATACGAATTTATAAGTCGATTGTTGCGATTTTTTTCCATTCAAATTTAGAAAATACTAATCAGTAAGCTTGTAGAGTGTAAGATTTATATGAAAATGTATTATTTATTTATCTGAAATATCAGTCTTATAGAGGTTGTAATCTGTTTCATGTTTGAACAGCATTAAAATAAAATATTAAGGCTTAATGTTCCGTTCATATAACATTCTTCCATGCTCAAGGTGTGAATCCTAACCCGAAGTCAGACGTTTTTTTTTATATTTTTCCATTAAAAATGGAAGTTTAAAAATCGATTCACACACACACACACACACACACACACACACACACACACACACACACACAAAAAAAAGGCAATGATGATAAGACGTTGAATCGGTAAGACTACCGAATGAACAATTCTGAGCTCTTTAAAAAAAAAAAAAAAAAAAAAAAAAATAGTGAAAATAGTGTTCAGCAGGAGCTAGCATCCATATTTAAACTTATGAGCACAACTGTATATAGTTTGTTTTCTTGACAGTCAACAGATTTGACGCCTTTATCTAATCTAATAATTCCGCTATAGGGACAAGACTACAAAGCTCAGTGATTTAGTGGTGGAATGTCCGCCCTGAGACTGGGAGGTCGTGGGTTCAATACCTGGCTGGGTCATACCAAAGACTTTAAAAAAGGGAACCATTGCCACTCGGGGTGTGCTCAAAAAATCGAAATGGCAAAATATCGCTGCGAGCCTCTACAATACACATATCGCTACACAGGCGTCAGTATCAATATTGCTCCTTAACTTTAAATAGGCAGTTAACTACTCGTTGCTTGAGCACAGATGTACAGCAGCCTCTGTAGTTAATTGCCTCAATTAAGTGCACATGCACTTAATTGCAAAGCATCAGCAGAAGGGAGGGACTGCAGGAAGCAGAGAAGAGAGACTGGTGCCTTGCAGTATTAAAAAAAAAGTGTACATGTGTAGGTGTCCCACAAACTCAAGTCTGTTTAAAAAAAAAAAAAAAAAAGCTCACCAGTGATTGGACACTGTCTTGCTAAGAAAAATTAAAACAGAGGAAGGAATACTATTTATTTAAACTTATGCCACAATCAGCAATATTAAAACAATGAAAGGCTTGCAATATTTCAGTTGATTTGTAATGAATCCAGAATGTATGGCATTTTTGCTTATTTTAATTGCATTACAGAAAATAATGGACTTAATCACAATATTCTAATTTTTTGAGACAGTCCTGTATGTATATGTGATATGTATCGTATCGTATCGTGACCCCTGTATCGTAATGTGTATCGTATTGTAAGGTTGGTGGCAATACCCAGCCCTAATTGCTGCCCTGCTTGACATTCAGCGTTATGGGTTGGAATTGGAGAGTAAGAACACAAAGTGATTCCCAAGCACAGCTCAAGCTGCTGCTCACTGCTCCCTCAAAGGATGTGTCAAATGCGGAAAGCGAATTTTGCCCCATTTAGGTGGGTGTGACAATCGGTACTTTAACAAACATTTCTCGCGTCACATTGTACAACAGGTCCTCTTAAAATTCCAAGATTATTTTAGCCGTTAAGTAAGAACTGTAGCAGGGTTTAACATTAAATGTAGAGTTAGCAGTCTGGAAGCTGATAGCAAGATTTTAATGTAGCTTCGCTTCACTCCTCTAACACCCCAGCTCACTAATGCACATGACTTGTTCATGATGGTGTATTGCCAAATATTTATTGACGTATGATTTTCATTCAACATTTTCAATACATTTGAATGTCGTTATTTTAGTACCTTTTTCTTTTACTACATTTAAAGGGATAGTTCGGATTTTTTGACATGAATCTCTTTTTCATCCTCCCCTCCAGTGGTGTGCTATCTGACAGCGTTCTGTGACACGAGTTCAAGTCGGCTGGCGCCACCTAAATAAAGCGTTTTTCTTCTGAAAACAATTTGTGTTCAAAAGAGCGATACATTTGCATCACAAAACTCCTTCCTGAAAAAAACTCTGACTCCATTACCGCCGGGCACTATTTTTCTGTTCGTTCGTATCACTGCGCGTCGCCCTATAGACGGCTGATAGACGCGCTGCAGACAACTGGTAGTTGCGCCTTCCGCCTTCGAAAAGACAAACAACTTGTAGATTAGTGCGTGTCTATCGGCTGCATGCGGTGCGCCGCGCAGTGATACGAGCGACCAGAAAAATAGTGCCCGGTGGTAATGGCGTCTGACTTTTTTTCCGAAGTGAGTTTTGTGATACAAATGTATCACTCTTTTGAACACAAATTGTTTTCAGAAGAAAAACGCTTTATTTACTTGACGCCAGCCAGCTTGCCGCACTATTTTCCTCTCGAGCAAAACTGGACCAGAATTCGTGTCACAGAACGCTGTCAGGGGTAAGTCAGTGATGATCGCACACACTGGAAGTAAGGATGAAATAGAGTTTCATGTAAAAAAAAAAATCCGAACTATCCCTTTAAGCACAGTAATCAAGATTTCAGCATCAATTAAAACAATTGTGACTATTAATTTTTTTTTTATAATCGCCCCGAAGAAAAGTTCACACTTTGAAACATGTAGTCAGGCGCTGTTATATTCTGGGGCTGCTTTGCCCACATCTGGTACAGGACTTCTTGACTCTGTGCATTGTACAATGAAATCTCAAGATTATCAAGGTGTACGAGAAAGAAATGTGATGCCCACTGTCAGAAAGCTTGGTCTTAGTTTCAGGGGTCTTGCTACAGGATAATGACCCAAAACGCAGCTAAAAACACCCAAGCATGTCTAAGAATAAACCATTTGACTGTATTCTGACGTGGCCTTGAGCCTTGATCTAAATCCTATTGAACATCTGTGGACGGAGCAGAAGACTCCTTCCACAGATGCCATGCCATCTGGAGACGGCACCCATCAAACCTGAGACAACTTGTACAGTTTACTCAAAAAGAGTGGGACAAATCACCTGAGCGGTGCAAAAAGTCTAATTGAAAGTTAGAAAAATCATTTCACTGCAATAATACAAAGCCTATTAAGTCAAGGGTGCCACCATTTTTGTCCACGCCTGTTTCATGAGTTTTGTAATTCTGTTGAATTCAAAAGTTATGTCTGCTTGTCATTGGCTAATTTTCGCAAGATTTTTATGTATTACTTTATCATTTCCTTCTTTTTAAAAATTTCTTTTATTAATAGATGGGTACCAAGAATTGTGTCCACTGTCCTGTATAAAGACGCCAATTATGAAATGGTCATTCCAATCGTACTTATCATATTGAGTATATAGGGGCAGATCACTGGACCACCACATGGCTCAAGGCTAATGTCTGACCCTGCCTAGCTACATAAAGCCCCTAATTAATGTGCAGTTGTCAGTTGACACGCATTGTTTTGATATGAAACATTTCTTTTACTGTACTTAACATTATTTTATAGCTACCGTTGCTGGACTCTTCTCATTTAATTCCTTAGTATTTATTGTTTATCTATTCTCAATCTTAGAAATAGGGACTGATGCCACTCCTGTGTGTGTGCACATCCTTTCAAAGAACAGACAAGTCTTGAGTTCTCCCTGTTGAATGGGATTAAGATTGACAAAAGCCCTAGAGGATGTTGAACTGCCCTAGATTTTATCTATTCTCCATGATGCACTTAATGCTACAGTCATCTTTTGTTCCTGAGACATGCACACACCCACGCATGCCCTTAAAGACCTGGGCATATAGATTTTTTATTTTATTTTATTTTTTTTTATTTTTTTTTGCGGGGGGGTTGCTGGAAAAAAGTAACATTGTGTATGATAAATAGATAGAAATAAGGTCTTTGTTCGTTTGTGTGAAATGACTGAATGAATCACTTAACTCGGTGTTAACAAACTGTCTCTGTAGTTGGCTTACCTCAGGGAGAAGAGCTGCCAGAAGAGGGGATTGGCAGATGGAACCAGTGAGGTCAACCACAACTCTGAAAATACACCAAGCACTAATGGGAAGGTGAGGTTACCTTTTAGCATATGGTTGAAAGACAAGCACGAGAGAAAGCCAGTGTGATAAGTGTCAGCCATCTGTTTGGTTAATTTAAATAAATCATTGCTTTCTCAAATTATTACAGCAATGTGACAAAACTACTTTACATAACCTGTATTGTGTAAAATTACTTTCTCATGTACTGTATTATTTGAAGTTGCACAGATTTAATTTAAGTTACAGGTGTTTAGATAATACCTGTACGTTAATCCTGCAGTAGGAATACAACAGAAATATACAAGTCAAAACTATGTACCGGTAACATAAATGCAGCGCTGCTTTGTTCCGACTGAAGGGTCCGCATGTCGACAGTAGTTTTGAATTAGTGACAAAAATGTCGATTTTGAGATTTCTATTCTCCTTTCCCAGCAGCACAAAAGTTAAAGTTGTAATAGAAGTGTATGAAAATAATTAATTAAAATTAGATAGTTAAGTACATCTTTAGCCAACTTGAACTAGAAACGTGTCTCAGAAACCTGCCTTAAAATAAGCCAAAGTTCCTCGCTTCTAATGATGTCACTTCACCAATGATTTGTAGAAATGGTCATAGCAATCAATAAAATTTGAAATGCACCATAATGTGACCCTGCAGCATGATATTGAAAAAGCACATCACAACGGCATACCTTTTATAGCAGAAGTGAATCATGTCATCATTGGTCCCGACACTGCGGCCAAGGTTTGTAATCCAAACAGGGATAGTATTAAATTCCGGGTTCTCTTTCTTAACGAGTGTGTTTCTACTATTACCCTAATTTTCATTTAAAGTTCATGCACGCTAACAATTGTGAAACACTCATGCAGGCAACCAAGCTCCCACCAGAGCAGAGTCACAGCGAGTCGGGATGAGTGTTAAAGTTGTGAAATGTCTTCTATGTAATAATGTAGGCTAATAATATATTTGTCTAAGAAAGATGACACGCCACATCGAGATGCCACAAAAAGACTTTCTGCCAGAGTTGCAGAATACCACCACAGATTTTCACTTTATGCTCTTTTAAGTGGGATGAAATTAAAATTAAATATGCACTGTGAAATATGAAACTTAAAGACACAAAGATCATCCCAATGGTCCTTCCAAAGTGAGTCTCCTAACCCAGCACATATTTTGAGTGACTTGTTGTGTTCCTTATGTTTTACATTGTAAATAAACTGTGTTGAACAATTAAAACATTTTCATTTTCTTTATGTGAGCAAATGTATTTCAGACTTAACATTGATGATAAATTATCCATAAATGATCTTGTCACAGGCTACACCAATCTAATAATAATTAATAAATCTTTTAACACAAAATTGTTCAATCAAATTTCCCACTTCGGTAATGATCTCATTTAAAAAAGAAAATGGCACAAGGAACAGCAATAAAAGAACCAAACTTTGGCTGTTAATGACTCAGAAGATTATTATAGCTCAATGTAATTGATCTTCAAAGGCTGATTTCATCTGTTGAGAGGTCAAACTTCCTTAACTTTTAATGGGTTGAAATCTCGGAGGATGCACCTTCCCTGCTGTTGGAATTGACTTTCCAAGGGTCTTTCAATTGTTCTTGAAGGTTTAGGTTCAATATCTTTTTCCGAACGTACTGGTTGCTATGTACATTTGAAAGATGTATGGGATAAAACGAAGAGATTTCAACCAATCAATTAAAATTGCTGTAACTTTGTCAATTTTTGATGTATGCACAATATGTGTTTTATTTATTTATTTATTTTTAAATCACGAGGACCCTTTTGCTGGAGCAGGTCACATTTACATTTAGTAGTGGTTAATAAAATATTTTTTTTTATTTTTCCAAAGTTGCATTTCTAATTTTAAAAAAGACTTTTGTAATATTGTTTTTATTCATCCACAGCGGTCATCTGATGGATCACTCAGTCAGGAGGATGAGTCGGGTCCTGGTTTCGGCAAGGTTGGGGAACTCCAGGAAGTGGTCGACCGACAGACCGCTGATCTGGGCCAGATGAAGGAGCGCATGGCTGCAATGGCATCCCGAAACAGTGAGCTGGAGGAAGATCTGGACACCGCCAGAAAAGACCTCATCAAGTCTGAAGACATGAATACACGATTACAAAGAGACCTCAGAGAAGTAAGCATAATGTAGGGAAGCTGTACATACGGAACATACTGTGACATAGGTTTTGGCCCAATGCCAGCGAAATGTTTAACCTTCAAGGAGGAGATACCGGTACATGAAGGCATAACTTTTGCCAACTGAGTTTATAGAAATCTGTTTTTGGTTGGTGATATATTTATCAAACATATTCCCAGGTAGAGAATATACAGTGCAGTAGGCTATATAGTTGTTTTTTTCCGAACTATTAGGGCTGGGAATTTGTAGTGTGTCTCAGTTGTTCGAAACACTTCAGAGAGCTGAGAAGCCCTGCACGCTCCCGCCCATCGACGGGAGCACGCGGTTGTGGGGCGTAGGGGTGGGGGTGCGAGTGTTGGAACACGGCCGGCGGTGGCTGGAAACGGCGCTGATGTGTGGAAAGTTGGAAGTCCGTGGCATGTACCCCACATGTACCTTCACATGTTGACTATGTTCACAAGCATATTACGTGCGCCTTCATCTGACCAATTGTGTGGATTTTAAACATAGAAGGGACAAAACATGCCTTGTGAAAATTAAACTGCACTAAATAAATGGCCACCAGAGGGTGCTTGAACTGCACAAATGACAATTTACCCGCCTTTTTTTTTTTTTTATAAAGATGTGCCGCTTTTAATATCGTGACATGATGACGACGATGTGTTGTGGCAGTTTTAATATCACGATATCACAATATTGCCACTACCGTTACATCTATTAGTCACAGCACTAACTTATATAATTTTAGATGTATGTTTTTAATTCAATTTTTTTTCCATGTGCAGTTTTGTCTGTGTTGCCAGTGCAATTTCAATCATTTCACAGTTTTATCATTAAGTCAACTGCAAATGACAAAGAGATCAGGTGGTTAAAAATCCTGGCAGTGATGCATGTATTTGTGCTTGTATGTATAGTCTATGGCTCAGAAGGAGGATATGGAAGAAAGGATCACCACTCTGGAGAAGCGCTACCTGGCAGCTCAGCGGGAGGCTACATCCGTCCACGACCTGAATGACAAGCTGGAGAATGAAGTAGCTAACAAGGAGTCCCTCTTTAGACAAGTAAGTTAGCCAATTATCTTGATGTATGCTGCGGCATTTTAACTTTACATAACTCTTTACAGATGCGTGCTGTACTGATATATTACTTTCAAATCCATGACTTTGGTGATAGCATAGCTGGCACATTTTCAGAATTTGATGGTGTTATGTTGGGTGGTGGACTGTGCACATTAAAAACACTGGAAGGATCAAGTATGAGGCAATTGGGAGTTTTTGATTCACGTTGTATGCCCACAGATTGTCTGCAATTCTGTGTTGTTTTTCAAATCTGCTAATGGATTTACCGTTGTACTCTCAATGCATAGGGCAATAGACACTGTATAGAAAACCTAATTCTGACCCTTTATATAATACTCTCATTTATTGCAGTGGTTTGGTGTTATTAATTTTTATTTCATAGTTAGAATATGAAGCTACTCTTCTGGATTTATCATTGACACTTAAACACTATTGCTGTGACTTTTTTCTTTCTTACATAGACTGAAGACCGAAACCGGCAGCTCCAAGAGAAACTGGAACTAGCTGAGCAGAAGCTGCAGCAGACTATCCGGAAAGCCGAGACTCTGCCAGAGGTGGAGGCTGAACTAGCACAAAGAGTAGCTGCCCTCACTAAGGTATTGGCATCTGCCCGTTACTTAGAATTTGTCACTTCTGATTTACTGCAAATATACAAGTACTTAATTGTTTGCAGAGCTGTTCTTGTGCTGAACTTGGCTTTTGCAATTTTCAAAGGCTCTCTATTTGGCCTACAAAGATGAGTTACCGTAGGAAATTTCTGTGGAATGTGGGGGGGCAACCATTGTTTTGTGGTCTAAATATTGGAGACTGGTTTGAAGATGGTTGATGACCATTTTATGTCCATTTATAGTTGCAACCTGTTTTCTGGAAAACATCTGTGGAACTACACAGGCAGCTTGCACCGTTGAACCATTAGTTTTGGATCACAATATTTCCCTTTGATACAGTGTTATTAACTAAGGTGCTCAGGTTTTGAAGCATATCTATTATGTCTTTTATGTCATACAATTTATCTGTAATGTGCTGAAATACTAGTCTAGTGCCCGCGTAACATGATTGAGGGGATCCAGCAAAAAGGTAATTAGTTTGGTACGCAGCACTTTTTTCCCCACAAATAGTACTACATTATTTTATAATTATCATATTTTCTATGTATTCCATGTAGGTATCCCTAAAAGAAAGATTCTTTTCATTTCAGTTCTCTACTTTTGTCATATGGTTGTTTAAAGGTGCTTTGTGGAGTTTGTCACTTTTTTACTTGCGACTGCCACCTCTGGCCTAACTGCAGCCCCTGCGTCAAGTTGTGCTTAAAGCTAGGTCACATGCATTTTACTCCCGCTGCTACTTTTATGTGACAACATTTGACTTTTATGTGGTCTTCATGCCTTTGCTTTCATCACTTCCTTCTTATACCCTTAGTGTGTTCCGTGCGGCTTTAAGGGCTCTAAGACTCAAAAGGTAGATGAATTTTTCCAAAAGGGTCAAACCTTTCAACTCTTTTTCTGGATCCATCAAACAAAATTTTGTTCTGTTACTGAATTTAACCAGGCCAATATATATAGTCATGCATACCTAATCAGTAGGAATACAGTGTTGTGAAAGTATTTGCCTTTTTTAAGTTCTTACTTTTTTGCATTTTAATATTTAAGATAATCAAGAAAACGCTAATATCAGACAAAGATAATCCAAGTAAATGTTATTTGTAGTTTTTAAATGGTGATTTATTTATTAAGGAGAAAACAATATTCAACGGTCCTGTTTTGAAAAAGTAATTTGTCCCCCTTGTTAAGTCATGAATTGACTGCAGCAATCTCATTCTTTGGAAAGCCGATTTAACTTGTATGGACCACACCCAAGCATAATTAGCTACAGACCTGTTCAATCAAAAACATGCCTAAAAAAAAATGAAGTCTTCTAAAAGATCTCAATAAGTTGCAACAAAATTCCATGGATCCAAAGAAATTCTCCAGCAAACTACTAACACCATGGACTGACGAAACAAGTTGAGCTTTTTGGAAGGTGTGTGAAAAAAACAAAAACATACCAGCTGTCAGACATGGTCTTAGTATGATGGTGAGGGTCTACTTTGATACTTTAGACCCTGGATGACTTAATGTGATTGATGCAACCTTTACCAGAAAATCATGAGGGAAAATGTCCGGCCATCAGTTTGTGACCTTAAGCTGAACCCCACTTGGGTTCTGTAGCAGGTCAACGATCCAAAAGACACCAGCAAATCACCTTCTGAATGGCTTAAAAAACAAACAAACAAAAAAACACCAAAATGGCATTTTTGAAGATGTTAAAGTCGACACCCGGACTTAAGTTAAATCTGATTGAAATGCTGATCATAAAAACGCCATTCATGCTCGAAAACCCTCCAGCGCTGCTGAATTAAATAAATTCTGGAAGGACAATTTGGCCAAAAATATAATTGAATTTGAGAAGAGGGCGAATACTTTTTTCACAACTGTACAACAGTATTATCATATATCCTAAAATTTAAAAGAACAATAAAAAGGCATTGTATTATTTTGCAAAGAAGTGCTTGGTTAGGTGAGGTACCAGACTAGATTGAAAAATGTTATGATTTATCCCAAGTTCTAGCCCTAATTTATCCTTGTCTGTAGTGCTGTTTTATGTACTTGAATACACTGGCTGGTATCACCACTCTTCTCCTGAAACACGCAACCCCGGCTAACACAAACAAGAAGTGTCACTTGATTTGCGTATAGGCCTGAGAAGACCCTTCCCACTGGAATGCCAAACAGCATGTCACATAAAACCATGTTTGAAAACAATTGTCGCTACAGATGTGTTTGATAGCGCCAATGCATATTTTTTTTTATACACAGATGTCTGTTGTCTTAATCCGTGATGAATTGAAAGATCTGCTTTTGGTGTTTTAGTGAACTTTGCCTTGTTTCGAACTTGTGCATCGTCACTGCTGGTAGCTGTTGTTTGTGTAGAAACATCCTGCATGCAAAGATCTTCATCTATTGAAGTACAGTAGATGGCTTAATCCTTTTGAAGGACTTGAGCTTTGTCCGACAACCTTCTGAAGGATAACCAAAGCCTAGTTCTAGATAGATGTTCTTTTGGAGAGAATTGAATTTGGAAAGCCACTAACCAAAAGTAAAGTACTAAGAAGAATAAATGCATTTTTTCTCATGTGTCTTGCTTAGGCAGAGGAACGCCATGGTAATGTGGAAGAGAGATTGAGGCAGCATGAGGCCCAGTTGGAGGAAAAGAACCAGGAACTGCTCAGGGTAAGAAAGAGGTTAACTGGAAGTCCAAGTTATTAAATTGGGCCAGTCTCTAAAATACACTAGGACTGAGCCCCGGTTGAATTGATCAACATTTGGACTTTTTTTATTTCTCTTTCAGGCAAGGCAGAGAGAGAAGATGAATGAGGATCACAACAAGCGTCTTTCTGAGACAGTGGACAAGCTCCTGTCTGAGTCCAATGAGAGACTCCAGCTTCACCTTAAAGAGAGGATGTCTGCTCTGGAGGACAAGGTAGTTTTCATCCATTTGTGTTGTGAACACTGAATAGTCATTTAGTCATACACACACAATTTTTGATCAAGTACATTAGTGGACACATCAAACACACATTGAAACAGAGGGCTACTTAAGTGCCTGGGGAGCAGATCAGAATATCGGTGTCTTAAGGACACCACAGTAATGTGTCCGGGGAATGTTGGGAGTGGATGTTCTTGAACTGGTGTCCCCACAGTGGCAGTCAGTGATTGTAACCACTAGGCTATGGCTGCCCTGAAGCTATGCAATGGAATGATTCTTGTCAAATTTCATGTTTAAATGTTGCATTCTTTGCAGCTTTGCCTTTGCAAATAATTCAGTTAAATGAACAAATGTTTAGATTGAATGTACTGACTGACAGTTCATTTAAGCTCATTTGAAAGCATGCTGGCCAGGAGTGGAACTACCACGTTGTCACTCATGAACCTCACCAGGGTGCGCGCAGGCAGGGGAGGAACTATTGATGTCTAAGTGAACGTAACCCGTGATTTGTTCACTGAAGACAAATGTCATGTATTATGCATATGGGTACTAGGTATTAATGAATGATGAAGCAATGTTTGATTCAGTGAACAAATCTTTTGAATTGATCATTTTAATGGATGTATTCTAGGGATTCGCTACGGTCAAAATTATTACGGTTCCTATCACCACTGCCCCTCAATTGCACAGCCCTTATTACTTTTTGGTAGTGACGTCATGGTTCACATCAGTCACTCTGTCTCTTATTGTTTCTGTCTATTCAGAATGCCCTCATAAGGGAACTGGAGCACACCAAAAAGCTGATTGAGGAGTCTCACCATGAAAAGGTGAAAGTGTGTCATTAAAGCTAAAATGTTTTTATTTTAAAATTTAATAAATGTCCTGCTCTATAGGAACAACTCTTGATTCAGATCGAAACGTTGAGGGCCGAAAATGAGCAGGGTAGAAGCAGGAGCAACTCGTTACTTCATGGGTAAGTGGGTGTTACCTCCATCTGTCATTTGTGATATGTGACGTTTCTACGTAAAAGTAAACATTAAATGTCCATAAATACATTAATAATTTAATATTCTTACTGATTGCTTTGTTTGGGGGTGTTTTCCTAGGCGATCACAGCTGGGAAGCACCCCAGATTTCAGGTATCCAGTGTCTGCTTCCTCTATGATGGACAGCAACTCAGATCACTATGGCAGTGCTCTTGTATTGAGGCGGCCCCAAAAAGGAAGAGTAGCAGCACTTCGAGATGAGCCATCCAAGGTGAGCTGCCGTGTATGATTCATTTAGTGCACAAGTGCATACACTAACATGATACTGAATAATTGAAATGTAATTGATCACTTGGTTAATGATACACTCATCCCTTGTTAACTTGGCTCTATTTAAAAACCTTGTACATGATTAAAAAAATGTTTTCATAAATTTGACACACCAAAGAGTGTTAATTAGCCTGCTAAATTTGAATAAATAAAATAATTGACATGTATATGAAACAAGGCTTCAAAATGGTGAAAAAAATTAGACATGTATACATGTCTGCTGCATATAGACGCTAAACATGCCACTCACACACATCTCCCAGTACATACGCAAATGTCTGACTCTGTTGTCACATACTGTATCTCTGTAGTGTCAGCCGTAACGTGCGCTACTATGTTAAATATATGGTTAGCTTGCCCTGAAGTGCATCTCTTATGTGGACCCACACACCGAGACATCAAGCAAGGCAGTGGGTCGTCTGCAGCGTCCAGAAGCCTGCTACTGCTAGCACATGAGCTAGCCACCAGCAAGCGCAATAAACAGTTAACACTATGTACGAAGCAAGGCAGTGGTGAATTGGAGGGCCTTGCCCAGCAAGAGAGCTAACCTGCTAGGTAACCTCTGTGGCTTGCTGGCTTGTTTACAGCTGTATCTCAACAATTCAGCACAAAATTGTTCTCAGTCTTTGCATGTTTTCAGCACTTAAATATATATTTAATGTATTTACAAACAAATCACATAAATGACTACAGGGTATTTATAGCTGAAATTAGATTAAAAAACAAACAAACTTGTATTTGAATTATTTTGGGTTGTATTCCACTCATATATTCACTCCATCACTCCTATCGTGTGGTTCGATCAGTTGTCAAATGTCAACTTGGTTTTAAAAATCTGCTTTTTTCTTTCTGTTTGCTTCCACCTTTGGATATCAGCGTCATGTAAGTCACCATGAAAGACCAAAAATAATTTAAAAAAATAGACATCCACTGACAAATTAAATCTCTACTCTCCAGGTGACTTTTGAGTCTCCTCTGCCATTGTTTTACAATATCTGTTTTTTCTATTCAGGTGCAGACCCTTAATGAGCAGGAGTGGGAGCGTGTCCAACAGGCCAATGTGCTTGCTAATGTGGCCCAGGCTTTTGAGAGTGATATGGATGCCTCAGACCTGGAAGAGGACAGAGAGACTATCTTCAGCTCTGTTGATCTTCTGTCGCCTGGTGGTCAGGCAGATGCACAGACACTGGCCTTAATGCTGCAGGAGCAACTTGACGCTATCAACAATGAAATTAGGTACTACAGCCCAGGCAGAAACCACCACCCACAAATGTATTACTTTTTCTTTGCAGTGTAATTCACAAACATTTTGTTGCGCTCTTTGTTCCTTTAGAATGATTCAAGAAGAGAAGGAAAACACAGCCATCCGAGCTGAGGAGATTGAGTGCAGGGTGGGCAGTGGCGACAACCTTGGAGGACGTTTCCGCTCAATGAGCTCCTTACCGCCTTCACTGTGTGCAGGCTCTCCTATTGGCAGCTCTCCTCCAGGCTCTGGCCACTCAACACCAAGACGTATTCCTCATAGCCCCCACAGAGAATTAGACCGGATGGGTGTCATGACCCTGGTAAGTCTTCTCCTAAGTTTTGTTTCTTTCAACATGAAACTCTTAACAGCTGCGTGATTTATCCAAAATGATAATGACACTAATAATAAATTTTGAGCCCTGTATTAGGGACTGGACTGGACTGCACCACGAAATTTCTCATCCCTGCAAAGCATGAGATCTATTTTATTTTATTTTTTTTTCATGACATTTTTTTTTATGCCTCGGATATCCACTTATTTAGCATACACTGTCAAGAAGACAGTCGCGGCAGCACTTGTCCATGACAGTTACATGCGGTGATCTTATTTTATCTTGCTCTTATTTTGAAGTTGTTCGCGGCGTAAAACGTTTTGAAAATTGGAAAATTTATATCAAGCATTTTTTATATTAGAAATTTTACAAAAATCTCATCTCGTTCTCGTGGACTCAGTTTCATCTTGTTGAATTTCTCGTCCCATCCCTATTGATCATATTCATCAATTTGGAGTTTATAAATATAATAGTCATATTCATATTGACACGCACAGACAATATTTAAAATATTGCACTTTTTAGTCCATGTAGGGCAAGTGGCATATACTGTAACTAGGATTGATCCTTATTTACAGTGTATCTCTGAAAGTTTCAGCAGGTCATCAACAAAGCAAGTGTTGTTTCAGCCATGGGTGCTTGAACTCCTGAAATGGTTTTGATGTGTTTTCATCAATGATGCAAATGGTTGAGTGACTTGAATTGAGAGATGGTGTGCTGAACTAACATGCTTTTTCCAGTTTACAGTATTAGGAATCTGCAAATAGTCCTCATATAGTGGCCTCGTGATTAGCAATGAGTCAACATTTGTTGTAAATGTCCCTCCTAATTTACGTGTGTGTATACACGCTTTGTGTTGTATTTATCCAAGGTGTCCCTTCATTACACCCATTGAGTGCACTAGCATGTTGTATGCAAATATGTATAACCATGTCTACATGTGACGACACCCCCCCAAAAAAAAAAAATAAAAAATTATTGCATTGATCCTTACATCATCCAGAGCTCCCTCTCCCAGCAGACAGTAACTTACCTACCTTTTGGAGCAACTGGCTTCATTCCGCATCCTCAAGTCTGTAGCTATGTACCATATCTTCAGGTACCCGGCAATCTCTTTATATTAATTTTCCCTCCTTCCTTTCTATGACGGGTGCAGTCTGGCTGTAGTCTACAACTAAATTTCTTTTTTTTTTTTGGCTGACCTTTTTGTTTTTCAGTTTGGTAGTGACAGTCAGGTTTTTCAGGAATTAATGATCTATTTAGATGCTACTTTTTCTTCTCTCACATTTTTTAGTTATTTTTAATGCAAGTCATTGGCTCCATTATTTTGTTCAAATGTCCTGCAAAATCGATGAATAAGAGTCATAACTGAAGACGTAGCCATTATCTGCTTTTGCCTTTTGCATTCAGCAGTGCAGATTGCAGAATGTGACAACTGTGCGTTTTGACAGCAACACAACATCCTGCAATCAGATCATTTGATGTGTGATGTTAGTGCATGCTTTTTGTTTGTTGCAAAAAGGCACAACTGGACAGTAACAATTGCTTTCAGCACAACAGGACAGGAGAAGTTAGTGTTGGGTGTGAAGTGATCATCCATGTCCCCTCATTACATTTTTTGTGACCACTCTAAAATTCATATGCCAGAAAATTTCCCTTCTCGATTTCATGCACACCTTGTTGTGTCAGTGCTGTTTATAAAGAACAACAATCTGGCATGAAAAATGTTTTCCCTTAGATTGAATAAAATTATTGAGGAAAAAAAGACTCAATGTGTGCTGTTTGTATTTCAGTGGTTTTTGAAATACCTAAGGAGTAATTGCAAGTACTGTAATACTGATTGCTTGTAATTTATGTGCTGTAAACTCACCATGGATGCTGTTTCGAATAATCTTTTATGTAACCAAGAGACATCATAGAAAAGCAACATTTTGGTTGATCACATTTACATTTCTGCTCACTCCTCAATTTCCGCTTCCTGTTACCCTTTTATAGCTCACTAATCTCATCCGTGTCCTGACCTCACTATGTCCGTTGAGAAAAGGAAATGAATGATTCGGTATTTTGCTCTTGGGGAAAAACAAACTTCCATAGAAATGTGGCAGGCTGATGGTTTATTTGCTCTGCTAATGCCAGGCCTCTGTGGAATGCAAGGGGGAGGAGGTGCTCCCCCGTTTCAAGGCAGACAATGGAAAAAAAAAAAAAAAAAAAGACTTAACTGAGCAATATACATCTGTGATCAGTCTTTGACCATGTGCAATATCATGTATAGCCAACGTTGTTGTTGTTTAATTTAGTATGGGTTTGAGCCGCCAATACGTGCTTGCTTGCTCAAAGGTTTTATTTTAGCTTGGCTGCACCTATCCAATTGGTATCACTTTCTGCAACCTCCAGCTTGGTTGTTTGTTGTGTTACTATTCTACCCTCACTTCTGTTGTGTGCCCTACTGCTCTAAGAACATGTGACTTATTCATATGATCAGTCATTGACTGTCAACTTTGCGTGTTTGCTTATCAACAAAAAGAGTAACTAGACATGTGTTCCTCTTGGTGTGTTTGTGCATGCCTTGATTCCACTGGTGTTCAGTCTTGCTTCTCACTAACTACTTTTCTCCTGTCTTGTTTTTTTCCGCCATGCTTCAGCCTAGTGACCTGCGCAAGCACCGCAGGAAGGTAAACTTAGAGGCCTGCTTCACTGAGTGCAGTACCTTCGCTTGTCTCTTGTCCCAACCGTGTTTAGCTTTAGTTTCTCCCATTTTTCTGCAGCGATGTACAGTTCATCATGTCTTCCCCCCTTTTCTTTTTATTTATTTATTTATTTTTATATATGCCGTATAAAGGTCATCCAGTAGTGTATTTATCTTTATTCAGTCTTTCATGTCTGAATGGACAGGAAATATAGAGCAAATAGTGTAAAAATGTATATGAATGCCTGGGTCTACGAGGACTCTCAGCTGCAGTATACAGTACATTTCAGGAAAATGTAAATGTCATAGTTATTGAATTGTACATTTTTAGTTTGTATGACATTCTGTTTAAACAACAGCCTTAATGCAAATACTTCGATTTCTCTTGTAGCTTTAACAGGGAAATTTGAGTGCTGGATCTCATTCATTTCTTCTGCTTTGTACAGTCTGCTCAGGATGACAAAACCACTATTCAGTGTGAGACATCACCCCCCACCACTCCACGCTCTATGCACCTAAACAGGGAAGCTGGTCATGCTGCCAGCCACGAGGACATAAGAGACATTCGAGGGTCAGCCTTCTCCTTGTCACTTAAACTATATTTTATACCTGCAGTTTGACATGAAATGATTGTAAACCTTTTTGATTTCACTTATAGTCTGATTGGCATACAAGATGGGCAGGGTAGCAACCCCAGCAGCAGTAACAGCAGCCAGGACTCTCTCAACAAAGCAGCCAAAAAGAAGAGCATTAAGTCTTCTATTGGACGCCTTTTCGGGAAGAAGGAAAAGGGCCGCATTCCTGGAAAGGACTCTCCCAGTCAAGGTGAGATACTAGCGTGGGTAACAGTGTTAAAAGTTCTGCTTTTGTTTATATCGCAGCCTTTTTTTTTTTTTTTCCTTTCTTCTTCTTTGATTAAAATAATGGCCATAATGGGGATTATGCTGTCAAGGATCAAAATGAGATGTTTCACATCGCAGTTTGCTGGCCAAAGTTTGGATTTTGAGCCTCATTAAAACACATTGAATTGCAAAAATGAGAATCACAGTGACATTTTTCGGAACTGCGGAGACTTTACCAAAAAGCTTCACTGGCTGGACGCATATATGTTCAGGTTGTCACAACACACTGAGGTCACCTAATGACACCTACGTTCAGGACAAAGGTGATTGACCGATAAAGTAGCACTAGGGAACTTTTCAACCTTAATAAATATTTTCACAACTTTTTTTTGGGGGGGGGGGTTAGTTAGTCTTTGTTTTCAGGGTGGTCCTGTTAGTTTTTATTAGTTTGTTATTTAATAAATGCTTAGTTTTAGTTAGTTTCAGTGTTAGTTTTCGTTTTTTTTAAATTGTATTACTTGCGCGCAATATTTAAAAAACATCATGTGAGCGATGTCATCTGAAGGTGCTTTTCTTTTGGCTGCTGCCAGATGACGTCACTTCTGTGTGACACATTTTCAAACGTCCTTCTTCCGGTTAATATCAAAACAAATCTACTTAAAATCACATTTAATATCATCCCCAAAGGCTTAAGCATTACATTTATTACCAAAAAGTAAAACACAGGACATTTCTGCCATAATTATAGTTAGTTAGTTTTGTAAACATACAATGTAGCTTCAGTTTTTGTTTTTTTAAAACATTTTCATTTTTATTCTATTTTGTTAAAGAAATTGTTTTTTGAATTTTAGTTTTAATTTTTTCATTAGTTTTAGTTGACTAAAATAACATTGCAGGTCACCAGCCGATTTTATTTTTTAAATTATGGTACAGCACATTAAACGAACTGCACTTGAGGATAGATCATCTAAGCAATGTTGAAGATGTCGGAGCAGCATTGAACATTGTGTTTTTGTTCTTAGCTGGTACTCCTGAAGCAGAGAGCTCACCTAAGGATGGCCTTGGAATGAGCACCCTGGGAGGCCCTGCAGAAAAGAACAGAAAACTGCAGAAGAAGTAGGTGTCACTCTGTTTTAGAAAGCCTGTATTACACTCATTGCCCACATATAATAGTGTTCATTGTAAAACATTTGGGCTTGCGCTCATGTTACATTTCTATGCTGGTTCATATACACAATGCTTGTCCACGTGGCTTCTGCTCACTCCCATCATCACTTTATTATTATAATATTCTTTCCATTCCACATACGCTTTTCCATTGCAGTCACCTCCCACCCCCATGTTGTCTTTCTTTTATTTATTTTGTTTAGTTTGAACTCCAAGCAGTTATGACTTTAGCTAAGCATCAATTCATGTTATTTTTTTTGTTTTGCCATTCTCCCTCTTTTTTTTATCACCCTCTTCTCATTTTCTGTGTAGTCCAAAGACAGGGTAAGTCTATTCATAATTGCTTTTGCTTTTTCTTCCCACACTTGGGACCTCATTGCTGCTGCCCTGAGTGGCTGATCTCTTTTCCATACTGCTCTTTACCTAACGTGAATGTGTATGCTGATTTTGACTACAGTGTTTTGCTCTAAAAGCATGAAGTTCTGCCCAAATGGAAAATGGTTACAAAATACTTTTCTTTATAAACAACATGCAGTAGAATGCATAATCAGTCAATTGCTGAGAATTTCTTTCTTATGAATCCATTATTGGAACAAACTATTAGTTTTTGTTCAGTTCACCTTTTGTATGCATGCTTAATGAACTGCGCCATCTGGTGGTCAACTGCGTAGTTAACATTAGTTACAAGGTGTTTCCACACCAGTTGAGTGAATTGCCTCTAAGCGCTCAAATATGCCTTGCAGCTTTCTCTAGACTTGACAATGATTGTCCTTTAATGACATTGCTCCTTAATAAAGGCTGTGCATGAATTGAATGTAAAATATTTTTATACTAATTAGTGAAGGTATTCCTGCCCTCAATCCTTTTCTTTATATGCATGTTGTGCCACTTTTCTATTTCAGAGGATTGGCTTCTTGAAACGGTTATTTGAACTATAATAGCGCTGTCTGGTGCTGCGAGAAAATGCCCAAAGTAAACAGTCGTTGACTATCATTAGCTTTCACGTCTGTTTGAACCTGCACATTCAGGACTTTGAAACGGCTTAAAAGGTTTTGACACACGTGTGTTCTTCACAGGCGTAGGTGTTTATCCATACTTTTCCAGATGAGAATGTCATGTTTTCTTTTCACTGCACAAGTGCGCACTGCTTGTCTCTCTTTGTTTTTGCCTGCTCTTTTTGTACTATACTGAACATGTTTGGGTGGGATGGGCTCGTGTGCTCAAATTGCATATTGTTTGAAATAACATTTTCTGTGTCAGGCATGAACTGTTAGATGAAGCGCGCAGGCAGGGCCTGCCTTTTGCACAATGGGATGGACCAACCGTTGTCGTTTGGCTTGAGGTACAACATTGATCAGAAAAATTATAACTTCACTATATTGTTAATGTTTTTTATGTGACAAATCTGTTTCCTGTCTCATGTCCTTTGTCCAGCTGTGGGTGGGCATGCCTGCTTGGTATGTAGCAGCTTGCCGTGCAAACGTAAAGAGCGGAGCCATTATGTCAGCACTTTCCGACACTGAAATCCAGAGGGAGATTGGCATCAGCAACCCATTACATCGTTTAAAACTTCGTCTTGCCATCCAGGAAATCATGTCGCTCACCAGTCCTTCTGCTCCTCCCACCTCCAGAACGGTATTTGTCTCAAACTAAGTAACACGTACGCTGTCTAACATTTCTTAATCCACTGAGCATGTACTCTCACGGTTAACATTCTAAGCATTTATTTTTGTTGTAACAACCGTTGCTTCCTGCTCTTTTCCCTTCTGTCCTGCACCACTGTCCCTTATATGCACACTTCACTCACTTGTGATTGGGGTGTCAAATGATCAGACCACAGGAAACGTTTGGGTCACTCATGAAGAAATGGAAAGTTTGGCAGCTACACCTCCCACGGTTAGTCTTTCCAGATTGGTTGAACACTGGTTTGTTTCTCACAGCTTTGGTGACTATTGGGCCTGTTCCAAGTTTGTCAAAATTGGCCATATATCAATGATAATGTTCTGGCTTTATTGTGAATTAGCCACTCTATGCAGACAAAAAAAACAACTAAAAGATTGCGAGCTACTTGGAACACCGTCTTATCCATCAGTCCTTTTTTTTTTTTTTTTTTTTTAATTCAAGAACAGTATGGTGTGATGTCGCTCCTCACAGTGAATCTTGTCATTTCCTTTTAGTTTGCTTTTTACATTAAAATTGGACTTCCAGCTGTTCTAACCCCAGCACTGCAGTCTCACTAACCCAGCCTTTCTTTTCTTGTCACCATGCTCACTAACCATGTTAACCCCAGGAGGATGACGAAAGCAGCTGGGCCCAGGTTTGAACATGTCACCATTTCAATTCTCTTATGTTCAACAACGAAGTCTGGAACGATATACAGTAGTATAAATACAGTAAATACCAAAACTGTGAAACTCTTAAGACACTAAACTGTGTTCTTTGGAATGAAAGAGCTCTGAGATGGTCTTTTCAACTCCCAAAATGTGTGCCTCCATTCCAAATAACTATATTAGCTCACAGTGATGTCAAGCCCAATATAATTCATATTACTACATGAAGTTCATTCAAAATGTTAGCCGAGGTTGAGGATAAGTTTGCTCCAACCATGTTACATGTGACTACTTCTGCCTTTGATGGCCATCGATCGAAGTGAGCAAAACTGTGGCTACTGCTAATCCTAGTTTTGTTCAATTGCTGTGTAATGAGAAGGAGATTGGAGGAGACGAAGAAACATGACTAGTATGACTAATAAATCTGGAATTGCAGACCCTCCAAACTTGTTAAATTCAGCAGTATGGGTGCATTTCAGATACCTTTTTTTTGCTTATCACTTGACTGATACAATCCCTGCATTGAAGCGTAGTGGTTGAAGGATCTTGATTTCGGGATGTTTTTCTGCAGTGGGCCTGTAGTCAGGTTTGCAGGAAAGGTAAATGCAGAAACGCACAGGGGACCTACTGAATAAAATCCTGGTACCATAATACCCTTAACATTCAAATCGTAAGAAGGGGTCATCTTTCAGCAGGGCAATGACCCTAATCCCAAACAAAGATGTCACATGAGTGGGCTGCATTTGAATCTGATTGAATGGCTGTGCAGTGCATAAATGCAAATTGCAATCCAGCCAAACTAATGGCGTTTGGGAGGAATGGGCAAAACAGTCGATGGGTGTGCCAAGTTTATTCAAAAAGACTTGCTATCATTGCTGCCAAGATGCATCAACAAAGTATTGAGAACAAGCTGTGAATAGTTCATGGATATTTTATTTATTTATTTATTTATTTATTTAATTGCAACAATTTTCTAAACCTCATGTTGCCAGGAGTGTGTTGCAATTTTTAATGTGGCAAAAATAATGAATTCTAACGAAAGGGTTAATAATGTGAAAAAGGGAAGCGTTGCAAATATTTTTCAGATGCACATGTACATACAATGAAAAGTGATTTTACTATATTACACCCTCTTAAAAATTACTAATGTTACAGTCATTGATGTATTTATTGTGCATAACAATACACAGAAGTGGCTGTCTGCTAACACCTAATAGCGGCACTCGTTATATCCCCACTTTATCAAGTTTTTATTTATTTATTTATTTATTTATTTATTTATTTATTTATTTATTTATTCAATGCAGTTGTAATTGGTGTCAACTATTTGGGTTATGGTCCACTGTACAATGAGGAATAACAATTGTGCTAATTGTGCTAAACTGCAAATGTTACCATATAGAAAAAGAGGGTAAATGACAATACCCATACCTCTTTTTTTTATTAGCCTTAAAAAATAAGGGGGTTGGGGGTTGTTCCAGGCCTACTTGGTGAAGAACTTTTACATTGAGAGACAGGCATCTATAAATGTATTAATCCTTGTGTAATCATTGTATTATAGGTCACATTCATATATATATTTTTTTTGTGTATGCTACATTTTCATTGATAATTCATTATTTTTTCACAAGTTAGTGAAGCTACCATATCCTGAAAAATGACCATTTTCTTTCATTTTTGTGTGTATTGGCAGTTTTTATTAATTTGCTGATGTTTGTTTGTGTTTATGAATATTATTGTATTTATTGTATTTTTGATTACTATAGACATTGGCGTATGGAGACATGAATCACGAATGGATCGGTAATGAGTGGCTACCCAGCTTGGGTCTACCACAGTATCGTTCATACTTCATGGAGTCCCTGGTGGACGCCCGCATGCTTGATCACCTTACCAAGAAAGACCTCCGCGGACAGCTGAAGATGGTTGACAGTTTCCACAGGTAATACACACAAAGAGAGCAACTGTGTGCTCATTGTCTAGCCTTAATCCAGCATGACTGTGAAAAAGCAAACTGCTGGCTACGAATAACTGATTAACAGCGGCCAATTTGTGATCACAATAGGAACAGTTTTCAGTGCGGAGTAATGTGTTTAAGGAGGCTCAACTATGACCGGAAAGAGCTGGAGAGGAGAAGGGAAGAGTCTCAGCTGGAGTTTAATGGTAACAAAATGCAGCATTAAATATGTATACATTTGATATTTACCTATGAGACACAATTATGCCACAAAAGAACTTCCAAAGTAAGTTTCCTATCCCTGTTTTCAGATGTGCTAGTGTGGAGTAACGAGCGTCTGATAAATTGGGTTCAGGCTATCGGGCTGAAAGAGTACAGTGCCAACCTGTATGAAAGTGGTGTCCATGGCGCATTGCTCTCCCTGGATGAAACCTTTGATCACAATACCCTGGCACTACTGCTGCAAATTCCCACACAGAACACTCAGGTACAGTAGCACACTAACATTGTACTAGTACACAGGCCTTGAATCCAGCAAAAGACATAATAGCCTTGTGAATGGAGTGAGTAATCTGGAGATTATGGGTGATTTCCAACTGGGCCAACTGTAAAATTATGCAAACTACTGTTTGTCTGCCAACTTTTGATGACTACTGATATATCAATTGTGCTCATAATGACTATTATACAGTGTATACACTACTCCATGACACGTCACATGAATCCAAACTTGTCATACAAATAACAAACATGCAAGCGAGTAGAGTAGAATAGAATAGAATACTTTGTCTGACACAAATGGTGACAAATTCTTCTTTGACTGCTATACTGTATCTGTATATAGTGCTGACTGCACCTTTCTAAAGGTGTCACCAAGTTGCAATAATTTAATACACAACTAGAAACAAGACTAACAATATTACGTCGTGTTGCATTACCGCGTCAGTACAAAATAACACATTGACGCATAGCATTGTAATGGCAACTAAGCCTGATGGGAAAGCCTCCTCTGATTATTACCCTGATTGGTGATGGGTAGTGATTGTAAAGTGTCAGCTCGCTAGTCGCACTGGAAGTGATGTGAATATCAAAATTAGAGCATGAACAGAAATGCCTTAAACTTTAGCATTTGAATCTCCCTTGTTAAGTCTTAAAATTTTGTCTTGTGCCCCTGTTATGTGGACTTTGCCTATTGGTCCTTTTTTTTGTCATTTTGCCCATTTTAAAATGGATGGATTGAAGTTGTTATACTTGTTCACTGAACTTGTAAGCACATTCAATTGTAATATTGATTTGTGTTCAAATACAGTATGACAATCATTGAAGGGATTGATGAGGTATATTAAGAGTATTACACTAATAAGGGTAAATTAGTTTTATCTTCATTAATTAAAATGTGAACTAAAGTAGGCCGGTCTGCGCGCTGAAATTTCAATGCTGAGATGAGTCCCACCTTGTATTTGATTCACTTGATGCAAAAAATAAATAAAAATACACTGATGCTGTTCATCTCTAGTTCTGCAGGTGGCGGCAATGCATTATTATGGGTGCTGACTGCCAGTAGATTCCATTAACTCTAATGGGGGACAAAAAAAAAAAAAAAAAAAAGGATACTTCCAAACTCTGTTTTTGCTTTGCTTTGCTTTGCTTTGCTTTGCTTTGCATTGCATTGCTTTGCTTTGCATAGTTCCAGATATGTTGCAAAACTAACCGACCACTCGCGATGGGAACAAGCTCGGCGGTATTTATGTCTGTTCATGTCAACACATTTGCAGAGGCTGTCTGCACATACCAAATCAGTAGAAGAGAGAGATTACTCAAATCTATAATTAAAATTGCAATATAAAATGTGAGTATAAAAGAACAACTGGTTTACAGGAAACGCATAATGTAATCCTCTTCAAGGTAATTATAGAGCATAAAAACTAAAGAAATTACTAAAATTAAAATTGAAAAACATAATTTCATTAAAAGAATTTTTTAATGGTGCTTTTAAAAAAAAAGGATAACTAACTTAATCTACATTTTACATTTATAAAGCTTGCTACAGTTATAGCATCAATATCTTCGTCAGCTAGTCGGGCAAAAAAAATCACTCACATTTTAGCGAAATTTACCATTTTGAAACAGTGACCTGTGTGAATCGTACAGATCCGATAAGAAAATCATTTGAGTTTGTGTCAATGAACTGAACAATTTGGGCTAGAGCTCGGGGCTGGCTGCCTGATTATGGAAAAAAATAATAATCATGGCTATTTTGGCAAAAATTGAAATCACAATTATACAAATGATTTTTTATTTATTTATTTTTTTTATATACAAAACAAGAAAAGGTTTAAGCATTTAAAAATATTAAGACCAATTAAAAAAAAAAAAAAACACTAATTATGTTTCTTTTGGATCAAACGGAATTTATAATATATACTTATTTATATTAGCAAAAAACGAAGTTGGAGTGTAGCATTTGCACTGTGCAGTAGGATGATTTTTTTTTTTTTTTTTAGTACATAACAATATGTTTAAACGTAAAAAACAAATAAAATATATTAAGATAAATAAAATTCTCTGAAACAATAATTATGCAAGTTCCTTTTGGATATTAAATTAAAAAGTGCAAATGAAATACGGTAAATTTAAACCACTCACAAATTAGGGTTTTGTTTTGTTTTTTTTGTTTTTTACAAATATACTGATTTTGTAATTGTGGAGTGTAATTGAATTTTGATTAATTGCACAGCCCTACTAGAGCTCATGACAACACTACCTTACCAATCTTCAAAGACTATATAATTGCAGTAATTGGTGTTACTGTGTGTGTAATGTAGCTATTAAAATGTGCTGAGTGAAACAGTTGCTTTGGGATTCTGATTTGATTTATGCAATATGATGATGAGCTAAATGGCTGGTATTTACCATTTGCCTTTTCCCCTTCTTCTAGGCCAGAGCAACTCTTGAGCGGGAATACAACAGTTTGCTGGCCATTGGTACAGACAGGAGGATGGAAGAGGTGATGGACAGAGCCTTTCTGCCGGCCCAAGTGATGATGAGCGAAGCCAACTTTTTTTTTTTTTCTCTCTCTCTCTTGAATCTTCCTTGTTCCAGGATGACGACAAGAACTTCCGTCGAGCTCCCTCATGGAGAAAGAAGTTCAGACCCAAAGACATGAGGGGGGTGCCTTTGGGAGTTTCCGACACTCTGCCCGCCAATTTCAGGGTGACCAGCAGCAACACATCATCTGCCTCCACACAGCCAAAGAGGAGCCCAATGGACGGTAAGTGAACATTTTCTACGCATGTGTTTGCGCTTCAAATGCCTTGTGGCGTAATAAATAAGATTCTGCAACGTCTTACTTCTTGAATGGCCTGTCTGCTGTGCAGTATGAGATGCTGTGACTAACGGCATGCCTTTTGCATGTGATTTTTGCCAACATGCACATACAGGAAGCCAGTCTATACAGAGGCTGGACACTGCTACTGTCAGGACCTACTCTTGCTAACATAAACCTCACACAACGGTAAGATCACATCGTGCAGGCACACAATTGATGCGTCTCAAGAAGCAATCCTCTTCACGCGCACAGCTTTGTTGAACTTTCTGCTCCAGTGACGCACGTTTCACGCCTTTTCCTTTTTCTTCTTTTCCTTCCTCTCCCATCCATCCCTGTCCTCTGTTCTGCTTCCCCATCTCAGTTTATCCTCATTATTTCTATAGGTAACCGCTGGTCAGAAGACGAAGGGGAATTCCCTGCTTTCAAGACCAGGATGATGAACTAACAGATTTTTAAGGACACTACAAATATGATATCACACAGAACACCAATCTCAGTATCCCCAGAGGAAACTGTGTAGATGTATTCGCATTTCTTATATTTATGTAAACCAGTGGGACATTTATATGATTTTAGAATATAATGTTAATCTTTTTGCCTCAATCCCTTTCAGTCAACTTTTTACATTTCCTCACTGTGCTCATCAACTCTCAGATGTATGTAACTGAATGTTTTCAACTGTCTGGAGTTTGTATATTTCTACCAACAGACGTTTTATCTAATCTTTTTTTATAATCTTTATTTGACCAGATGTATGTTTTTTTTCCCCCCTTTGTTGATTTGAAATATAATCAATGGTTAAGACTTGTAATGTAATTTAATTCTATATCGTTCCCCTTTTAAATTCTTTGTTGCTTTTTATTTTTTTATTTTATTTTTTTGTAAATGCAGCTGTTATGTAGGTCAATGGGTGTGTGTGAATATCAAACTGCTGGAGACCATTTTGCAAACTGCTCAACACTGTGACCGTCACCATGAAAATAACTGCTGGCAAGCCAGATGATGTTGACAAGAGATATCGCACACGCACACACAAAATGTAAAGTTTTGGAATTGAAGAAACTAAAGCCATATTAGAAGCAGGAAAAATGAAAACACTAGGGCCACTTTAAAATGTAAGTGAAAAGAGAATTCCAGGTTTTCTCTCATTCACGTGCATGCATGCAAGAACTCTTCCTTTCCCGTCCCTGCCAACTTTGAAACTGTCCCCTCAGCCACAGCTCCCCTTTGGAGAAACCTATCTGCACAGGAGGACGTTTAATGTAGCGAAGAACTGAAAAGACGTTTGCTTGGGTGGACCAATTTCACTGAAGCCTCTGTTAATCCCCGCTGCAAGTAGACAGGCTCCAACATTTCTAAAAACTTTTTACAAAGACTTTATATTAAGCCTTATTGTTTAACTATAGACTGTCTTCTTCTGCTCTGTTCTTATTTATTACTCATTTGTGTTGTCTCTTCACCATTATAGTTTAAGCTATAGTTTCCCCTCGTGTAAGTCTCGTCTGCTCTCACAACACTGGTTTCACAGTGAGCTCCATTGCAATTTAGAAGAAACCAGCTTTTTTTTTCTTTTTTTTTTAACACTTAGCGTAGTCTAACTCTAAACGACAAGTTTATGTTTTCATTTTTGTATTTTCTCTCATTCATGCTCTGTGGAAATATGTTGCTGTTATTAGTCCTGTTCTTCCCCTTTTCAATTGTCTAATCATGTAACAATGTACAGTCTGAGTACTTATAAACTATTTTTATCACAGTATTATTTATTGCTTACTTTCAATAAAATACTGAAGCATATTATCCTTTTCAGATAAAGACCAAAACTTTATTCAAAATTTGTATGCTTTGGTCTTGGTATTGGCTTTAACATGGATTGACGTAGTTTTTGAATAACACTTCTATTTAGCTCACTGCAGTCAAAACAGAACTTTTCATACTAGTGTGCAATTAATTCCAGTTTGTCATTTAAAACAAAGTAGTGTGCACCTCTTTAAAATCCTGGGGTCTTTTCCCGGTTTTGTTAACTTGGGTGATGCATGACAACTCAGGACACACTATCTCGATTGTGACTCAGAGGACCTAATCTGAAGTAGTGTCAGGTCAGACTTGACTGATCATGATGCTGGGCAGCCTGTGAAACTTTGGTTTCGAGGCCTCGCAATAAGAGCTGGACCCTCCATTGAACAAACAAATGTTCACATAAAAGCAAAGCCTTATTTTAAAGTAATATAAAATAATTGAGCTGTTTTATTGCAGACAAATCTTGTTCCAGTAAAATATTTTGCAGCTATATGTTGAAGGTATTAGAGGATTCTGCGGCGAACAAGTAGTCCAACGGCCGTTTGTGGCTTTCTCAATAGTGCAAATGCGTAAAACTCCCCCTACTACTGATAACTTCTCACAATGCTGAAGTTATAGTGTTATTTTAAAAAAGAAAAAATTGAAAAATCAGACTGAATAGAAGTGTTTTATCACTGTATGATTGACAGTTTCAATTTGTATGCAGTCAAGCTGTTCTGGTTTATGTTCACATGGAGCTTTAATTGGCCGTCTGACATTTATAAAAAAAAAAAAAAAAAAAAATCAGTGCATTCAAAAAACTTCTACAGTTCTTATGCTTTCTTAATGCAGAAATTTGGTCCTTTTTTTGGCAACCACAATTCATACACGTGTTGAGAATTATGTATTTTTTTCAAAGCATAATACATATGTTGACAATTATACATCTTTCCCCCCCCCCCCCCCCCCCCCAAGTGTCACACTTTTTTTTTTTTTTCTTCTGCAGATGTTTGATAGCAAAAACAACACAAGCATGGGCTTAATAATGACGACGTTGCTGTATTTGTCACAATCATTTCCGCATAGAAGGAACTAAGTGAACCGCATAAACACTTTCATTTTGTTCTACGTTGGCAAATACAAAGCAGGCAAACTAGAAGCACTTTTTTTTTTTTTTTTTTTAAATGATTGGAGTAGTAGCACAAATTGTCCTCACAGGTGGGATTATGCCTAATGCATTACAATGTAAGGGTAAAATAATCAAATACTACTAGCCATTGAACATTGTTGTATCCCAAAATCATTATGTGTACTCATCATAATGACATAATAATCAGAACCTGTGTTTGGGATATGCTTATAATCCAATATGATTATAATTAGTTATGACATTAAGAAACCAGAAGAGGCTTCTGGTCATCTCCTTTGCTCTTCCGTGCGTAGTAGGCGACAACCACAGCCGACACGACCACAGACAAAGCGCACGCGCTACCAAAGACCATCGTGCTGATGTTGGTACTGAGCATCTCCTTGATTTCCATTCGTCTTCCGCTCAGTTCAGTTTCTCCAGAATCTGACAGAAGACATGAATTCAGATGTTAGCAGGTAGGAACATCTACAGGTTCTATAATGTAGTCACCTGGCATAGTAGTGTCACTCTTTTCCATCACATCAACCATGACGGTGTTTTTTCTCACATCAGCTTGAGTCATCTCAGCATCCGCTATCTTAACCTCACTGTTGTTGTGGTGAACAGCTCCACTGGGAACAGCCTCATTGACAAACTGAAAAGGACCCTGAGTCAGGGACTGGATGGAGGTCCGCATGCCCGCTGCTCGTCTGCGCCTGCGGAACTGCTCGTTCAGACAACCCATGGCACATCTGGAGAGGGGATCGTTTACGTCGCACATTAGGACCGTGCAGGTGATGTACACCTGGAAGAAGATTAGTTGAGACATGCTTTGAGTTATGAGCAGTGTCACTGAATGAATTAAATGCATATGTCAAGGCACCAATGTATTTCACATTTTGTGATTCGTTACTCATGGATTAATTTTTTTTAATTAACCTACCTTAAGTTATATAATGAAAAAATTGATCTATTCTCTGTTTGCGATCTCAGGCCAAAGCACAGCCTGATATGAAAGTACTGCTTTGGAGCCCTCGTGGCATCTTGCTGCCAATAAACTATGTTCAAGTTCGTTGAGGAGCTTCACGTAGTGCTATACCACTAATCTTGTGGCATCTGTGGTTAACTATAAAGCATTGGTGGGGGTGGGACTTAGCCTGCCTTCACGTGCTATGGGAAAGATGGACCCGACCACTTGAAAACTTCAACATAAATTCCCAGTTGTCCGGTAGAAAATATGACATGAGGGAGCATTCATGTGCAATTTTATACATGACGTGGTATTTATGATAATTTCGATACCACATGAAGGCAGCATTAAGTACTAGCGGATGTACGAAACTCACAACTTATCTCATATGGCGTAGAAATGCACTCGAAATTAAACTAAATCTAGATTACAAATCGAATTGTTGACCAACTTTTAAAAGATTGCTTCAATTGGTAACACATGATTGAATTAAGTTAATCCAAAGTGAATATATTAAGTTTAATGAACTCATAATTAATTAAACACTTTGGATTAACGTTAATTCAATCGTATGTTGCCAATTGAAGCAATCTTTTAAAAGTTGGTCAACAATTCAATTTGTAATCTTAAATTGGTTCAACAATTCTGTTTTTATAGTGTAGTTATAGTATTTTCACATTAATTTCTGACCCATTTTTTCTGCCATGATTACTGAAATGAATACAGGGAAAAAACAGGCACATTCTATATCTGAATTTGTATAAAATTAGACAAATTTGTATCCTAACTAGTTGAGATGCAAGCGAACAAAATGTTGTTATTCAGTATTTTACAATGGCAAAGTTTCTTCTTCTAATTGGATTTTAAAATGAGCCAGGACAGATTAAATAAAAATACCAATTTTATTTTGTTGAAGTTGTTTTTGTGGAAATATCCTTCTTCAGTCACCTGATCATTGTCGCCGCCAAATCTGAACGCTTGGAACTCCAAGTGGTATGACAGTTTATCAACTGTTTTGACTCTTAAAGACGGATCCTTGACACACCTGTGAGAAAATCATATTTATCGAACAAATCAGACACTTGGTGATTTACTCATTATTTCTCTTGTCTTTTCCCCTTCACTGTGATAGCCCATAAATGTGTTCAAGTTATAGTCCCACTAATTTTTGCACATCATCTCATCAACATAGTCTAAATCCAGTCCCTTTTTACCCCTTGATCACTAAAAGTTAAGGAATTAGGTCAGACAATGGAGGCGATTTGAATCTTTGAAATACACGATGATGTTTGCGTTTGCAAATAGCAGCCTGTGTCAGCACTCACCCCTCCGTGACGAGGTCATAGAAGTCAACATTGTCAGGGTTGTCATCAGGGGTGGCTCTGCATGAGTCCAGGAACAAACTTACATTTGCTAGTTCTGATTCCGCCCTGAGGCCCAAATAAATGTTTTGAAGGAACTCGACCTGCACTGGATAAGCAATAGGCTGCACCTTATTTGTGAAGTTGCCATCTGTGTAAACGTCAAACGAATAGCTAAAACTGTCGAATCTGGAGTCACTGAAAATGTAATCTGACTTCTCGGCATTATAATTTGAGGAGATGCTGGCTGTTTTGGGGAACTGGCAAGAAAACTCAATCTTCACCGTCTTTCTCCGGGATACAATTTTCAATGGATTACGTAAGGGTTGGATCTGATTCCTGAAGAAAATGTACTTTTCTTCATCCTGTTTTAAGAGAAAATGAAGTGAAAGTGACAGATGAGAAGAAATGGGCACCGGTTCATATGTGTACCCCATTGTTGCATAATAGTACCTCAATTGTTGTGCCACAGTTGCTGAACAAGGTAGAGCCAATGATGTGAGTGGCGTTATGAGTGACCAAGCACGATGGCTCATTCAATGACAGATAGTTGACATCCACATCAGGCAATGTTGATCTCGCAATAGCGACCGTCATCTGGTTGGCTGTGCACGTCACGGCCGTTTTACGTCCTGAAAATATAAAAAAACAAAGATTTTAAAAGAGTCACTTAGCTAGTTAGAACTAATATGAAGCTCTGCTGTGTCTAAGTGAAATGAGTTACACTATGGAACAGCTGCAGTGATGAACTGAAATCATGTCAAACAATAGGTAGGTTCAAATACATCTTTCAAACTGAAATATTAAGCAGATGCAGAACAGAAAAACAACTTTTTTTTTAAAAAAATGGTAAAATCAATTTCTTTTTGCTTAAATTTTGTGGTTTATGTCGTTATTGGTCTGATTTTGCTGTTACTTTAGTTGTAATCTAAATTATTTGCTCTATAACCTGAACAGGGTTTCAGGGTGAATTCAAGTGCAACATTATGGGGCGGGGCTAGATATGTTGTTTTTCTTCTTCCTACATACTTTTCGAATAGAATCTTGTTTTGAAAATTGAATAATGTTAGAACAAAGATGTTATCGCTAACATTTTTTATTTTTATCTTCTATATGTACAAACGTATATATAATGTATGTATTTTTATTGTTAAATCAAAAGTTTGCCTAAAAGCAATCCTCATCCTTTGCTGATATCTATTCAATCATCAATTAGATAGTCCTCTGTGACAACAACGAGGCACTTTAAATGATTCCCAGTGGAATGAATTTGGATATTTAGTATTGTAGTTCAATTTGATGTTTTGCATCATAGTTAAAGATGTTATGAGGATCATGATAGCATAAGATTCAGTTAGTAGCATCCATTTGACTTCCTTTTGGGAACTAAACCCAGGCTTGCCTGCACTAAATCGAGAGTGAACCTTCACCAATGATTCTAAAATTGAAATTGTGATGTTAAAACAGATCTGCCTTTTGCGTGGAGTTTGCATCTTCTCCCCATGTTTGCTTTGGTTTTAACTTCAGCTTTCTCCCACATTTCAAAAAACAAAAATCCTTTCATGAGAAAACCCTGATAAATATAGTATGAACAAATCAAAGTGGTATAAAAAATAAGGATGGGACATGAATTTTAATACAAGTTTAACCGCATTATGTTACTGCTGTTTTTCTCCTCCACGTTCCTACAGTTGTGTGCAGTCCTACAGGTGTACACCATTTGTCATTCAAAGTTAACTAGGATAACTCCAACTTCAATTTAACTCTGGATGTTTGACATATAAATTGGTTTCTGAAATATAGATTAATAATTTAGATTAACAAACCATGAAAGGACGATGGTTTGCTCACCATGACAACAACACACCTCATCTCTGATTGGCTGAAATACAAAGCAGAAACAGATTTTACAAGTTTGGCTGTTTTTATAATCAACAACAAAAACGAAACAAACATTATCAAGATCATTGCACTCTCACGATTCATTGGTCTCTGCAGTGAAGCAGACTGGCACAGCTCTGTACGCATCACTACGTTGTGGTGTCCAGGTTAAGTTAAGTTCAGCTTTTCCATGTTCACCATCACTGAACTCTTTGTTCATGGTGTGGGGGCCACTGACCTGAAAGTCATCAATGCTTCGAAAAAACAAACACAGGAAGAAAAGATGGAGACGTAATTTTCGCTGAACGTACACGTAGCTTATATCTTAGTAAGCGAGACATGTTAGAAATAAGTGATAAATGGAAGGAAGACCTACGTAGCACGGTGAGCCTGCGCTTTGGCATGAAGAACCAATTTGTCACCAACTGCGGCATGAAGCACCGAACCATGTTTGGGTGTTGGGTCCAAGAATTTGGGTTGCACATGACCAAGTTCACAATTTGGCAGTGAAGGGAGGACTGAAACAAAGACAGATTGACTGAGATACAGAAAAATGACAAATTATTCTACCATCTACTAGGGTTAGAGTTAGGGTTTACAATATGTTGTATGTGCCCCCACAAGCCTAAACAGGACATTCTGATTAATATTGTGTTTGTAGAATTAAGCAGCAAAATCCACCTGTTTTTATCCATCTCAGGGCGACCATTTTGTCACTTGCCTGCAACTGAAACTGACGTCACAGTTGCTCATGGCTCAGGTAAGAGCCAATCATGGCTAAGATTCAGAGAAAAAAACAAAAAAACATGCAAGCTTCCTCACACCGTCAGCTTAATTTGAAGTTATTTTTCCTCACTAAAGAATTATCATGTATGTATTTATTTTAGGGGTGTCAGGCGATTAAAAATGTTCCTTGTAATTAATCGCATGAAAGTTAACTCATGATTAATCACAAATTTTATATCTGTTTTTAATGTACTTTTTTTTTTTGTTAAATTTTCATACTCTTGTTAACATAAAAGTGGAAAAATGTTAAACTAATAGAAGTATGGCTGCATATTTTAGTCATTGATACAGTAATTTCATAATAATTCTTAAAATTGAGTTAAAATTAAAAAGATTTACTGTAAAACAAGTGTGACATTGGTTTATGTTGAGGTCATTTTCTGCCACTAGATGGCATAATTGCATTTGTAAGATGTTGGTGACAGCATTTTTCTTTTCATATAAAGAACTATCTAATCTTTAACATGAAATAACTTGTGAAATTCTGCACATTTTTAAAATACAACTTGTCAGTCTCCACAAACATGTGCATTATTATTATGCATTATTATTTATGCAAAATTTTTACGTGGACGTGTCTGCTGCGTTGCGACTGGAATTCCCCCAGTACAGGTTTTCCAAGTAAGGGGCGGTCATTAATTCTGCATGCGTTAAAATAATTATTGGTGTTAAAGGAACTTTAAATTAACTCGAAATTAATGCACTAATTTTGACACCCCTTATTTATTTATTTATTTATTTATTTATTTAATTAATTTTTATTTTTTTATTTATTGTGGTTTTTGTGATTTGTTTTTGATGATCTCTCCAGCTGAGTCACTTGTGCATCAGATGTACTAAACAATCACTTACTTTCTAGTAAGAACTGCAGTTTCAGCTTGCAAAGAGGAAATGCATTTTCGTCTGAGTTCTCCCAGTATGTCGATGTTCCATTTGCATAGGACAAACTGATATTATTGGTGGGGAAATCCTCAAGCATTAATTCAAACACGTAGACACCAACACTGACTTGCCCTGTCTTTTCTAGTGTGCAAGTATTCTGGCAAACAGAAAGTGAAACAATGGAGATCATTATCATATACAGTATATGATATTATTCTTTGACTTTTTATTGTGAACTTAGACAGGTATAGTCGACGACGCCCCCCCAAACACACGCCCAGAGGGACTCACCCCACCATCACCCTTTTGTGTGTGTGTGTGTGTGGAAAACATACACATACAGTTTTTTATAGGTCGACTGTATTCATAATTTTCAATGCAGTGAGTTGGTCCTATGCTTACATAAAGTGACTACAAATATGTTGCCCTTTTAACAGATACAGTAGTATCACATAATTCAGGAATTACCTCATTTAGAGTAATGTTGTTATGAACCGCGGCATCTGCAGACAAGTGACACTTCACATGATCTCCATCTGGATCATATGCTAAAAGATGAATATTTGAAAAACAGTTCTGGTGCACTCTGCATACAAACATACACACAATTCATAGTTAAATTCAGTCCTTGATCATTGGAGGAACTAGAATTTCTACATTGTACACTAGTCAGCGATTTGCTGACCACTACTTCAACCATGTACAGTAGTTCATTCAAAATTAGCTGTATAATCAATTAGAATGAAAAATTAAAATAAAAAAAATAAAAAATACTACTTTTAAAGTGTAGTTTTGCTACTTAATATTTATTTAATATCATTTACTACTTATAAGGCATATGGAAATCCTTTTTAGGTGTTATTTTACTTGTCATGATAGATGTGGTTATGTGCAACATTTCATATTGAGTCATATGTTATTTACCTTAGGGAGGAGACTGTAGTAGTTACGGGACAGTTGTTAAGGGCTTCAGTGTCAGATCGTGTCCGGAGGTCCAGATGTGCATAGGTTGTCCAGTTAGTTTTAATGTCATCGTTAGTTGCCCAACAGCAACCTGTGTTACTGAAAAGAAGTATTGTTTTTGCAAATGAGCATAAATACAGCTCGAAGCAGCCTATTTTCAGCATACATGTAGTATGCGCTATTCGATTGTGACACAAATGATGGTGACGAGAATGAAAGGGATTTCCAACCCAAAATGTCCAGGATGGAGTTGAATTCCACCAAATTAAAAGCTGCCGTCATGTGGCATGTTGACATATGAATACTATGAAAATTGCTTTTGCTGTCAATAATTGGACAGGCTATGATATTTCCATTCTTTACCTTAATCAAAATCTTTTATTATTGTGTGATGATCTGTTATAATGTAAAATTGTTATGGAACATAATCTTGTATAAAATGAATGTAAACTTGCAACACATACAGTACATGCAAACAGGAAGAACGTGTCAACATGCAATTCAAATACATTTTCATTTAAAGGGGAAGTTAACCTTAAACATTTCTTGACGTTATATGTGACCTCACGACCTCACTAGTCTAAGCATGACATTTTGATTAATATTACATTTGTGGAATACGAGTTACGCAGCAAAATCCAGCCATTTTTATCCTATCTCCGGGGGCGGCCATTTTTCCACTTGCTGACGAGTGAAAATAACATCACAGTTACTCAGGTCTCAAGTAACAACCAATCACAGCTCAGATTCAGAAAACAGGTGATCTGTGAATTGGTCGTTGCCTGAGCCACTAGACAGCATGTGGCAAAATGGCCACCTGATGATACTGATTTAAATAAATAAATAAATAAATAAATAATAATAATTAAAAAAAAAAAAAACAAACACTGGATTTCCACTAACATATTATTAAGGAATTGAATGTAATTTATGTTAAAGGGATACTTGACTCATTTGGCCATTTCAAGCAGTAAAAAGTTAATATTTGGTCTATAATTTGATTACACTTTTTTTCCAGGCACAATTAATAACTTTAAAAACACATTTTGACACTTGCTGTCAACTGAAAATGACACCACAGGTCCTCAGAGCTCAGGTAACGACACAATCACGGCTCACCTGTTTTCCGTTTGATCATGTGACGTTTGTAAAATGAGCCATGATTGGTTGTTACCTGAGCCCTGAGCACACGTGATGTCATTTTCAGGCGACAGCAAGTGTCAAAATGTGCATTTGAGGAAAGTGGGAAGCAAGCCGGATATGTCCCATTTGGTTTCTCCAAGTTCTGACCTCAAAGTCTTTGAAATGAATGTAAACAACGAAAATGGCTGGTTCCCATAAATTTTTGTTCTGGTTAACATAGTCAAAATCATGTTGGGATACGTAAAGTTATTTTATTTTATGTTTATAATCATGTAAATTATGTTTTGCCATTCATGGTCTTTGGCTCTAGTGGGTTCACCATTGTCAAGTGACGTAAGATTAAAATAAACTAGCCAGTGTGAGTCAGAGACCTTTTTTTCCCCCCCCAATTTCGCAACTAAGAGTTAGAGTTCAAAGGGGCGTTCCCATGCATACTTCCTGGTATGAAGGCGTTAAGTTTGACTTCCCGCCTTACTTGTATGCAGCATAATTGTCAGATTAATTGACAACCCCCCTGTTTGTAATTGTAATTAAAAATAAAATAAAAATGATCGTGAATGTGAGCGTTTGGCCACGTACCTCAGAGAAATATAGGACACATTCACTAAGACGTTTGCCACTGTCAGTCTATCAGATTGACACCACCTTCCCTGGCCTGTGTTGTCCTGGTCTGTATGCATGACAATGCTGTTGTCGAAGCTTGTACACGCCTCACATGTAAAGGTTGATGGCTGAACACAATTATTCCTGCCATTCCGTCTGTGATGGAAGGCCACCTACAGAAAGAAATTGTGGAGAATATATCAAATGAATGTGAGACTTGATGTTTGTTGCTATTTCTGTACAATGTTCGGGGGGTGGGGGCAGTTCTCCTTGTTCAGATTTAACTAGAGCCCGATACAAAGTAGACTAACAATACTTTTATTTGGTATTGGTAAACTTTTCAGTCTCTCCCATACATCCGTCCATATGTCAATTTTTTTGCAGCGCTTATTCTGTTGTGGGCTGTTATAGGCTGTCCCAGCTGACGTTAGGTAAGAAGTACATACTTCAACATACATGGACAGACAATCGTTCACACTCACAAGTAGACCAACGGTAGATAGAAGAAGTCTACACCCTTGTTCAAATGCTAGGTGTGAAGTAAAATTGAGACCAACATTAATCATTTAAAAACCTTTTCCATCCAGTAGCCTAATGTAATCAATAGTCTGCACAAAAAAACACTTCTTTTTTTTCTTTTTCTTTTTAAGAGGTAAAGTAAAAGTAATGGATTAATTGATTCCTAATTTGGTTGTACAAGTGTGCACGCCCTGGCTGCGTTCAGAAATAACTAAAATAACATTCAATCTTACATTAAATGGGAGCCAGCACACAACTGTCAGCACTTAAAAGTGCTTCCCATTCATTTTAAAAAGGGGGTTAGGAACAAAAAGCGCTTGAAATATCTGTGTTACTAAAAAAGAAAACAATTTTCAATTGTACTATTTTAGCAAGAAACATGAAGTCACCGTACATGATTTGCCTTTGTGGGCCTATGGCGGGAATTATGGTTAGATCTGACCACTGGCCTTAGTTTAACACAGTTTGACCCCAAATCATCAGAAGGATGTCATTCTTCAAACGTACCGGTTAGGGAAAAGGTACAAAAACATTTCCGAGACATTAATACAGTCATCAAGTTGTGAAAATATGGCCCAACAATGATATTACCATCAAAAAGACATCAAAAAGACAAGAAGAAAACTGGTCAGGGAGGTTGCCAAGAGGCTGACAGCAACATTGAATGGCCCACAGGTATTTCCGGCTAGTAACAACAGGCTATTTAGTACTTCAAGATCGTTATCAGGCTTCTACAGTGCTTGCTGATGAGCTGATCATTGGGGTCAGCTGTTTTGTTTATTTCTTTCAGTTACTTTGAACAGGTTATCGTTTAATTTCATGATGAAAAAGTTTCTAAATGATTTATCCAGCTCATTTTTATATCACAGACATCTGGATTTGAACAGGTGAACGTTAAGCTTTTACATCAATGCACTGTATGGACTATTTACAGTGTTGGATAAACTTTTACATACATGCATTGTTGAATTGAGAGAACCCATACTGCAGGAGAAAATGTCCACTCAGAACTGAACCATGATTCAACCAATTCTCAATCCAAACCATCATGCTAAGATATTGCTTTAAACTCACTAAGTTTAGTTTATCTTACTTATCAACTCCTGATTCATTACTTTTAAAGCACCATTTATTTAATAGTGTACGTCGCACAAAATCTTATGGCAGAAAGCAAAACATTAGCATAAATTGGTACACAGTACCTTAATAACTCCATCAGGTTCCTTGTGTGGCTTAAGAAAACTAATGCTATCTCCATAAAAATCTTCAGCTGAAGTTGACCCTAGTATTAACAACAGCATCAGGAGTATGACACCTGCTGCCATGATGTTGTCAAGAATCTGGTTAAAGTTTGTTCAGTCAGTTTCAGAGCTCTAAAAAGGCGTTTCCTTTGGATTCCACCCAACAGGTCAAACCAGTGACACCATTTGTAATGTTGATTTTATTTTTTCCCCACCCCAAACATGCCTTTCTTAATTTCATCTTTTAGATAATTATTAATTCTAACCTGAAATTTTAATTCAGGTGCACATAAAGTTATAGCATCAGGCATGACACCTACAGCAAACAAATTAATAACAAAAACAAAAAACAATATGTGATTCCTATATTTTTATACTCTAGAAACTGAAGGATGGTGCCAAACCTGTTTTAGCACTGGACAGCGATAGACTTTTACAAAGGTTTCGGGCATAATCATATTGTATTTGTCACCCTATTAAAATGTCTTTTTCTTTTTTGGGGAAAAAAAATATTCCTAAATTATCTCCTCGTGATGCAAATGGCTAAAATTTTTGTGTATCCTGAAAATCTAAAAAAAAAAAAAAAAAAAAAAAAAAAAAAAAAGACTTATGTTGTACTGTACTGTGTTTGTTGTAGCCACAATACACATGGCACATGACTATCGGTGGTCCCTTCGGAAATTTAATAGGGCCACCTTGTGTTAGACGTATGAGCTTCTTGACTCCACGTTGGCATTAGGGCAGGTAACTCGTTCAGTTTGGGACGCGTGACTTCCCGTAGTTACATCATCGTATGGAAATTGTCAGAGTGGCAAGATGGCTGCCGAACCAAACAAGACTGAAATTCTTACTATTTTCAAACGACTGAAATCAATTCCTACCAACAAGGTAATTCGGTACTACAGATTTATTATACGTGTACCATCCAGTCGATATGTGTTTGATTGATAGTCATTGGTTAGTTTCGTGTCTTATTAAGAGAGGCCCAGCTCCTCGGTCGAAGCTAGCGGTGGCTAACAGCTGCTAGCCTGCCGGTGAAGCAGCAAACATGAAGGCCACGTATACGTTTGGTGTTGACCGTTGGAGCGAGTCACATATGGCACTTATGTGACTTCTAAAATGAAACTAAATATGAATGAACCGATACACCTTTACTTTTGTAGTTAGAAAGTCGTTTGACAGGTGTATTTATAGCTTGGTTGGCTTCATTATATCACGTCGTGCTGCAGTATTGATTGTAATGCTCTGCTTTACCGTGTCTTGAAATTTTCCACGTACTTTACTCATCCACACTTAAGTCTAAATTAGATTGCCAGTATGTTTCTATTACGTTATATACAGTGTCGATTTATGCTAAAGCAAGAACATACAGCTCTTGTATGGGGGCTCAGTAGGCAAATTAGATTTTAAAAATACTCTCACCATAGTGTGGATAATTACTGTCACCCTCCGATGTGGAAGAAAAGTTAAGATTGCAATATTTGTACTTAGATGTTTAAATTGCATTTCATATGCATTTTTCCTCCACAGGTGTGTTTTGACTGTTCTTCGAAAAATCCTAGTTGGGCGAGCATTCCATATGGCGTGTTCTTGTGCATTGACTGCTCTGGAATCCATCGCTCCCTCGGAGTGCACCTCAGCTTCATCAGGTGGGCTACAGTTTGTTTTTTTATGAAAAGTGGGTGACAAATGGGTAAGTACAGTGACAGTGTTTTATGTGTGTCTGTTGTTACTACTAGTAATAATTAACTAATATATTGTGTGTTGGTATATGCTACAGGTTGCGAGTACGCATCTCACTTTAACGTTGTCACCTAAGTTTATAAAACCTTACTTCCTGTTCCTTCAAATATGGTGCTGAGCTGGGCTGATGGCCCGGAATTTTCTCACACATCAACGGTCACATTTTAATAGGTACCCTGAATGTGTAATAATAAAAACTGATTTAATTGCTGTACTTGTTATTTAACATAAAAACTAGAACTTTTCTAGAACATTTTTTTTATGTAGTTCTAGTAAATAGCGTTTACGTTCCCTTGGGAATGGGATTGGAATGACTCTTCATTGTCCAGCCCTCAGGCATTGCAAGAGATAAATTGTTTAAGTAAAACTTTTTGACTAGAAAATGTGTGACAATATGAATGAGTACTTTCATTAATTCTTTTCATTGGCAACCATGATATATGTCCTTCAAGTTGTTCAATTTTTATGAATTACTGGACTTAGCAGAGGCAACCGTTCTCTGCAAATGTCACAAATTATTCAAAGTCTGGGAAAAGTATGGAATTTTGAGATCTTAAATGTGTAGGAACCCTGTTGCAATAATTTCTTTGTACATATCACTGTCTGTTGCTACTGTAAATAATTTGCATTTATCCCTGTCATTGAGTATACTTTGCTCCTTTTTTTTGTCAGATCCACTGAGTTAGATTCCAACTGGAACTGGTTTCAGCTTCGATGTATGCAGGTTGGAGGCAATGCCAATGCAGTAAGTTGACACTGGCCTGACAAACACAACACATGTTGGACCAAAGTGGAATTTAAAAAATGAACACTTTTGTCAGTTTTAGTCATAGAGTCCAAGTGCAATGTTGACATGTCTGCACATGCTTGAGACAACTCAGTTTCTCTGTATGTATGTTTGAAGATGGCATTTTTCCGCCAACATGGCTGCTCCACAAACGACACCAATGCCAAGTATAACAGCCGTGCAGCACAAATGTACAGGGAGAAGATTCGACAGCAAGCAAACGCTGCCCTGTCCAAGTACGGAACAGAAGTGAGTATAAGTCAAGCTGAACAACTTAAGGGAGGATTGCTTTGGAAATTTTGGAAGTTGCTACTGTACAGTACAATCAAGGTTGTACTACTTTGTATGCCGACAGGCATCATTATGTCAGTCTGTCTTGTCAGAAGTTGTAGAGATACAATAAGAGATTTCATCAAGTTGCATAAGCAACATTGTAGTTCAAAGTCCACAGGGTATATGCTAACAACAACACTATCCAATTATGCTTACTTAGCTGCCATTATGCTATGATATCACTGTAATTGTTAGAATTCTAACAAAGTGGTATTAATTGATGTATTTGTGCCCATCCTTCCTCTTTCAATTGCAGCTGTGGATTGACTCCTCTGCGGGAATCACTGCAGCAGCTCCTGAGAAGAAAGAAGAAGATTTCTTTGCCGAACACTCACAGGTGGTTTAGGAAGATAAAGTCTCATCAATTTTGACACCAAGTTTGGCAGAGTGGAGTGTTCGCCCCGAATACTTCACACTGAAGGGAAGATAAAAACTGATAGCTTTGTTTAAAAAGTCAGGGTTCTTTGTACTCACCTGGGCAGTCATGGAGCATGCATGATGTAGAAAACACTCTAAGGTTAAGATTTTAAACTTCAGTGCATCTTTAAAGGGACATGAGCGAAATTATCATGTGTGACTTGATGGGTAGTCCATCCATCTATCCATTTTCTTAACCAACCGCTTATTCCAAGGGTCACGGGTTGATGGGTAGTCATAAGGTTGAAAAAGCTGACAACCACACATCTACATTGGTTTATTTGCTTGACTGGACATTTTGTGAACAAATGGGGGCATTCATCTTAGCCGCTATTCACAGAAGTGAAGTCAGGAATATGTCAGCTGGCTGGTCCGCAAATCATATTAAACAGAGACACTAGTCTCGGAAACTTAGTCAAGAGAGAAGACCAAAATGAAGATGAAGGTAGGCAAAGAAAGACCTCATTCACAATTGCACTGCATACACCGTGTTAAGGGATTTACTTGATTTAACAACTTCAGTCAAATAGACAGTCATTATTGGTTGGACTTTTCTTTTGAAGTTGTCTTATTGCGCTGTGAACTATCTTTTAACTTATCTTGACCTTATTTGGTGCCTAAAAACACGCCATGCGGCACAGAATCTTCTTCATATGAAGCAATGTATTGCTGTAGACCCATTTGGTCGTGTTGGTTCCAGTCGAGTCACCTAATTCTTTCAGGATGAATACTAGAAACATTTGCATATGCATTGTTAAGACGTGACATCTCCATGCTACCCTGTCACATGTGATAAATATGGCTGTGCACAGTACTTTTTAAAATATTTTTAAAGCTGCTAAATAAATTAATCATGTGTTGAAATTATTACAGAAATATTACATTTTTCAGTGCTGTAAAGAAAAAAGTACATCACTTCAAAATGACAGCACTTGGCACATTGGCCTTAAAATTGAACGTTTATCTCCAAATTCAAAGAGATACAAAATCTTGTCCCTTCTGCGTAGCTTAGCTCAAGTGATCAATTGGTAATCTTCCTACCTGAAAGTTGCTGCCTTGATTGACAGTACATGATGCCGTCCACCTGGATATGATCACCCAAGATTCAAGAGTTAAGATATGTTCCTTCTTTTTGGAGCTTTGGCATGCCTTGGATCTTGTGTCCACCTCTTCACACAGTCATAAAGAGAACTCATTTCTCCCTCAAACCTCTCAGTCCTATTGGGTGGTTGCATAGTCTTGCAAGAGTATATGTAATTTTTTGTGACATGGAGCGAGTACGTCATTTGCAGTTCTTAACATGGCAGTCGCTTTCTTCTTTCTCTTTTGCTTTGTCTCTCTTTTTGTTGTTCCAATCCAGAATTTTTATTGATATAAGTGACCACATTATAAGATTGTCCATCAGTCCGATTTGATGACTTTAGACAGATACAAACTTCTGAACATGGTAAATGAAAAATTTCATTTTCAAACTCAGTTTGACATCGTCTGACATCACTGATGACAAAATTAGACATATTCACACTTGAAAGTAAAAAAAAAAACAAACAAAAAAAAAAGCTTTTTTTTTTGTTTTTAACATTGCTCTGTGTAACAATTTACACCCCAAAACTTTACAATATCCTTTTTATTTGACCATTTATGACTGAAACATCTTCTAATGATCTAAACTAAAACACCTTAGCTGTTCACAGTGGTTACTCCTGCAAGCCAAAAGTTTCAGACTGGATTCGGGTTTGAATTTTCTGCCCTCTGTCTGCGGATGTGAGGTCATGCATGCAGTGTGTACGAGTGCATTTTTGGCCACGTGGCAGTAGCAATTCAAAATTCAATTTCCTGCATTGAGCAGCTTTAATGCTTCAATGTTTTCAGTCTTGCAACGACTGGAGCGTGACGCCAGCCTCGGAGTCGGAGCAGAATGGAGCGACTGTCGCAGCGCAGCTGATGGACACCGTGGCCAAAAGCCAAGATGACAACCGTAAGCAGAACTCGCACTGCCAAATTCATTGCACCAGATAAGGAAGCCACCAATTTGAATGTTGTAAAAATGACCATATACTAGAAAGTCATGGGGTCAAGCAATTGTATTTGTTTTTAGATGTACCTATATTGCATCCACTTTCTCTGTCCTCTTAAATATTCAAAACGAATTGTTAAAATAACTCCTACTCTTAATATTCTACACCAAGTCAATAATATTTAGCTGTGCAACTTGCAATGAATTGATGGTTGTTTTTAAACATGTCTTTATTCAGAGGCAGAGGACGGACCAAGCATCGATGGTTTGAGCACATCACCCAAAGCCACAATGGGTGAGCCCATTTACTCATCTTGCTCACGCGCATCCGTCGTAAAGTCAACATTTCTTGTTTGACTCCAAACTGCCTTGTCGCTTCTGAGAGAAAGTGGTTGAGTCATGTTATGTGACACATACTGTATATACTCAGACCCCTTGTCTGTGACGTGTTTATTTATTATTGTTGGGGTGGCATGGCTCAGTGGTAGAGTGGTCGTCTCACAACCTAGAGGTTGTGGGTTCAATCCCATGCCATTGTGACCACATCGAAGTATCCTTGAGCAAGATACTGAACCCCCAGTTTCTCCTGATGCTGCGTCATCAGCAGGTAAATGGGTAGTTGAATGTAAAGCGCTTTGAGGGCCTTGTAAAACTAAAAACGCTATATAAATGAAATACCATTTATTTTCTGTTGAGACAGTTATGCACATGCCTTTTTTCCAAGCTTGTAAAGCTATGCAAGCGACTTAAATTTAGTAGTTGGTCCATGTAATATGAAACATAGATGGAACATTTCAGCAAAACTCATTTACACACATAACTAGGCTCTTTAAAGGGAGGTGTCATGTTATGTTTTTTAATATGAGCAAGCAGTGTCAATGAAACCAACCCAACCAGCAAGCTGCATATTTTCCTTGTGAAAAAGTAGCCTCAAGCTTTTTATAATGTCTTCCTGTTGCAAGCTAATTGTGGGTTTGTCCTATACCATTCACTAGATTCCATGCTATTGTCGTCACAAGAGCAATGGAAATCCCCAGGTGATTATTGCGCCACTTCTCTCTGCCATAGAAGCTTGGCTGCATTGCTTGTCCGTTATGTCCTAATCTCACTTTGCTGCTAATTAAATATTCAGCAAAAGCTTTAAAAAAGAAAAAAAAAAGTGCATCAGCTGCTTTGACAAGACAAACGTCAGCATTGTCAGCCATGAAGAGTTACAGTCGTGTCATTTCAACAAGCTCACTTCTTGGTGTGACTATTTTGCTGACAACATTTAATAATAACACACAACAGCACCAGGACAACTACAGACATGCAACATTGTTCATAGCTGACAGCTTGGCATGCGAGATATGAATAGATTCTCTTCCGTCTTTGTCAATTCTCTTAACTTCCTTTTTTGCTCACGACACATTTTCTTGAGAGGTCAAGTTAGGGCTGTGAGTAGTTTTGCTCATCTTTACTGTCATGCCAGAACATCACCACAAATGAGTCATGTTGGCGTTCTTAAGATGTATTAACAACGGTGTGGTTTGCGGTCTGGTGTTGCAAGTTCCTAACGCCGATTTCTTTCACGCTTGAGATATGTTGCAGCTCATTAACAGGTTGCACTTCATTTTACAGAGGTGAAACCAACCATTATTGGGAAGAAGAAGCCAATGGCTGCCAAAAAAGGGGTAAGCAAGCAATTATATATTTCACCAATCAACGCAACCAATATGGGTGCTGCAATCACTGATGCTATTTGCCGTGTTCCCATGATGCAGCTGGGGGCAAAGAAGGGCCTTGGTGCCCAGAAAGTGAGCAGCAAGAGTTTTTCCGAGGTGGAGAAACAAGCCCAAGTGGCTGAGAAGATACGCGAGGAGCAGGCAGCCGAGGCAAAAAAGCAAGCAGAGGAGTCCATGTGAGTGTCTCAATGAGCCTCTCATGCGTGAAGACAAAGTGAAGCATTTCAAAGCCATGCTTTCAATCTGGCCTTTGCAGTGTGGCTTCCATGCGTTTGGCCTACAAAGAGCTGGAGATCGACAGGAAGCTTGAGGAGAAGAAGCTGAAGAATCTGGAGGGCAAGAAGAGGGAGCAGGCCGAGAGACTGGGCATGGGCTTCGGGAACAGGAGGTGACTTAATGACGGACACACGCGGCACCTTGCTTCATTCATACGTATCTTTGTCATCTTTCAGAGCTTGCAGTCACACTTTTTATGGAGGGGATGGATGAGTTTAATGGGTCATTTTATTTATGACGTTAAATTGTTTAGGAATGTGTTAACGTTTATTTTTTACTTCTATAATCTAAATGGAATAATTCGGTCGTGGCACTTGCTTTGGTTTAACAATTTTTTAAAACATACTTTACAACTGACTATTTGTTGCTCCATTGTCATATGCTGCACAACTGATAAAATTCCAAACGACTGACAAAACTGTGCATCTTCAGAGAAGTAGCTCCTCTCAGGTCGCTACCTTGTCATTAGTGTAGACCGTGAACGTCAGGCTATATGGAAGGCGCTAATGGGAAAGACCCTCCACATATATATATATAAAAATAATAATAATAATAAATCACATATCTTTATTAAACTGCTCAGCCCTACTTGAAACAGACAAAAGTAATAATATATATATTTTTTTTAAATAAAATTTAACTTGAAAAACACACACACATTGCTTTTTATTTGTGGTTCAGTGAATCATTACAAAAAAAAACCCACACAAACAAACAAACAAACAAAAAAAACAGGCCTGGATGAAAATGATGGTACCTTCAAAATATGTACTGTAGACTGTAGAGATGTATGTTAAACTAAGGTGTGTCCTTAATAGGCATTGCAGGTGTCTTCAAACATGTAATCAGTCAGTCTGACTATTTAAAGAATGAGAAGGCTGGTAAAATGGGATGAAGAGTGTGTACAACATTGATCACGGGCCATAGACAGTGAATGAAGGAGGGAGTTTTCTCAGCAGATCAGAAAGAAAATTCGAGACAAGAATGTTAAAAATAAAAGGTGCCGCTGTAAGCATATAGGAGGAAGAAAAGCATACACGTTGGGCTGGGCCAGTTTTGTTTTTTCATCATTAGTTTTAAAGTAATGAATGATTTACAGTACATAATCTTCATATTTTAAATATATTTTTGTAATATACTGTATTTTAAAATTTCTTTTATCATATCTTTTTTTCAGTTATTTAAGTGGCCACTGGGCTTTCATTAATAGAGTACCACCACCCATTTTGCCCATGTATGTGTTTTTCCAAATGTTTAAGCCAGCGTGAACTTCAGAATGCATACGAAAGCCAAACAGCTGCATTGATCGTACATGTACTTTTTTTGTAGTTTTAATCAGTCCACCTGATTTTGACCCATATACATGCTTGGTTAAGCAAAAGTAAGTGCGTTCCCTGATTAAAAAAATAAACAAATTAGGCAAAGTGTGGTACAGTAGTTTGTGTGTCTAGACTAGTGTGATCAACGTTTTAGAAACGTGTGTTGCTGTTTTTTGTTTCAGTGCCGTGTCACATTCAGTGATGTCGGAGATGCAGGTGATTGAGCAGGAAACCCCAGTGGGAGCCAAGACCTCGACTCGTTCCAAACTGGATATGTTTGATGAGCCCGGTTTCACCTCAGGACCCCCGAAGTATATGTGACATCCTCACTTTTCAACTCATGTTTGATTCAAAGTTAAATGAACGGCTCTGTTTTGTTTAACTGTCCAGATATAAGGATAACCCGTTCTTGGTGGGTGACGGTTTTGGATCCCGCTGGGATACAGAGGGAGGGACCGCCTCCTTTAGCACCTCCTGGGCTCTAGAGAAAGAAGAACCCAAAGAGGAAGTCACCATTTCCAGTATTCAGCCAATAGGAGAGAGGTATTGAAACAGCATTGTGCATCATCATCTAGTATCAAAAAGTCAATTCTGGTTTCATCTGCATTTAAGACTTCCCAGTAGAAGAAAAGCGGAGGTGTCCACCCCAGCGTCGGAGTCGAGCGAGGCCCGGCAGAAGTTTGCCAACGCAAAGGCCATCTCTTCAGACATGTTCTTTGGCCGTGAAAGCAGCGCTGAGGTGAGCCCTTTCATATTGGAGGCTTGTGGCGATGTTGACTGTGGTGTCTTGTTCATGTCAGTATGAAGCAAAGAGCCGACTGGAGGGCATGTCTGGAAACACGGCCATCAGTTCAGCTGACCTGTTTGGAGATGGCAGTGAGCATAAAGGTGCGACGCGTCACCTCGTTAAACATTCCGTTGTTATCTGTCAGTTAAGGGACTGACATTTTGTCGTCATTTCTTGCAACCGTGACCTCAGGGCGCTCGTCAGGTTTTGACAGCGTCCTTCCCGCCGGTCCAGACATCACCCAGTTCAAGCAAGGAGTGAAGACTGTTGCAGGCAAAATGGCCGTTCTTGCCAACGGTGTCATGAATACCATCCAGGTGAGGCTTGATCAGTGTGGGAGCACCCACTTGAAGAATAGACAAGTCATGTTTGTGCATTTTTTTTGTACTCAGGATCGCTATGGCTCCTACTGAGCAGCCTGCATAGACTGGCATCTGTGGCAGGAAGAAGTACAAGCGAGACGACCGGCCCCCTTTGACAGGTGCATTTGGGCAGGGATGAAACGAGAGAGAAGGGAAGCTTGAAGGCTTTGCATGAAGAAAGAATATCTTCCTTCTCACGCTCCACCTTTTTAGAGACAGTTGCTGGAGTGAGTCAGTATTTTGCTCTCTCAACATTTGAGTTTTTATTTTCATAAAGCAAACCATGTGTGGTTGTAGTGTATCTAAAGCCAGAGTTGTATCCACAGTTGAACTTTTTTTTTTTTTTTGTTCTTAGATTTTCAAAATGTCAGATTTAATGATATATTTTCTTCAGCCTCTGATTAATGTTATCAAATACTTCCATGTTTTGTCTTTTGTTGTCATTGTGATACTAAATAAAAGGTGCAGCAGTATATTTTTAACATCATGTTGAACTCAACCGTTTGCATTCAGTGTTGAGGACGCTGCTGCTCACAAGTGTTTGTCAGTTTACACAAAGCACTGAATGCTGACGATCTCCAGAATCCGTGAGCTTGGACTTGTACATTTCTGTCTCATCATTAAAAAAAAGTCTGATATCCTCATGTCTTCATTTAATTTCAACAGGTATCCAAGCACGTTTCACCTCTTTGTTATAATTATTCCTGAGCAGCTTCATGTTCTGTTACAAATACTAAAGGACTGCAGCTATGTCAGGAGAAGTGTGAGCAACAACAAACTGCAGAAAGTGTTACAAAATATTTATTTCAGATGAACTTCTCCATTCCGTGTTGTGACGACACGTCTACTGTCCATACAGATGGCTTCTTCCGACTTACTATCCATTTTGCTGCTTTATCCCCAGTTGTAGAAGTAAATCTGCTGCCAGGTGGGCAGGTAATCCATGAGAGGCCCTGAACAAACAAGATAAGACTAAAATAATACAACTGGAACAATTCAAAATCAAACTTTCTACTATTACCATTGAAACCGAGTTATGGTACAACAGTAGAAGTAGTGAACATTGTGAAATCAGAATTACAGACTCAAGAGCGTTTATTTGGGGATTATGTTATGATATATTGACAAGCATGATTTTTTTTTTTTTTTTGTGTGTTTTTTTTTGGTAGTAATATTGTGTCAGGACACAATTTATGTGATGGTTTACAGTATAAAACCATCTGTTATGTTGACTGTATTTTTTTAAATAACTGTTAAACCAAAAAAAGGAAATGCTCGTCTCATCATGGTTTTAACATCTGAGTCAGGAGTACTTACGTGCTATGAAGCCTATTCCTGGAACATGATTGGCCAGAAGTTGCAATAGGAAGAGAATCTTTTCCCTGAAAACAAAGACATTTTACAACAACGTATTTAATTTGAAACCATTGTGATGTCAATATCATTGACAACAATCGTGCAAGACAAATTTGTGCGACTGACAGAAGTATAAATTCAGTTGCTGGATAAACCTCAAAATCTCAACATACAATTGAAATAGATTAGCAATGGGACTGTTTCAATCAGATTTCAAATCTGATCCACAATGACGTCACAACTGTCCCGTTCTCTGATTGGTTTTTCAGAGCAAAACAAGTTGAACTAGCAAAAATGCCTGTCTATCTGTACACATGAATACATTTATGAGTTGTTATACTGTATATTTGTGTATTTATGATTTCTGTAATTGCAATGTGGTTATATGAAGGTACCAAATACACTTTTACGTGCACAAAAGTCAGACTATCACAAGCAAAATCAGTTCAAATGAACACTGGTAGAGAGTTTGTCAAATTTCACTTACACTAGTTTAATGCAAATGAATCAATGTTGTTAATACATAAGCACCATAATCAGAATGAACTGTGATTTTGTCTGTGACACACTGAAGAACTACGCAAACTGAAATCACCTCACAAAAGAAAAAGAAAGACCTCATATTGTTTTAAAACTAATTTGTGTATCGGTACTTACTGACAACTTTCATTAATTTCACATTCTGAGGACAGCATAGCAAATTGTCTTTGCATTTTTTTCAATGTGTGCCTGGTGGCCTTTAAACATACTCACTGTGAATATCTGTCATAAAACGGGGAGCGGACAAGGTAGTAGAGTAACAGAAAGGTTCTCCTCCTCATTTCTTCCTGCTCCCATCTGTTGTCAAATATTCGCTGATGGAGCACTGCAAAGCTAGAAAGGGAAATGGGGGTGGGGGGGGAGTCAATACAATTACGTGTACTGTTCAGAACAATCACATCCTGACATGACACAAATGCCAGAGATGGCAAGAACCGTGATTTGCATTCCAAACAAGCGGTGGTCTTACATGCAATTATTTCACCTGCAGTTGCTCCGATTTTCAGGCAATGATTTGAAAAGGGAAGCATGTCTCTCAACCAGTGATAATATGTGAACAATATGGTCACCATGTTGTCATACCTGACAGCAGCTCTAAATATCATTTGTCCAGATATGAAAAGAGCAATATTACAAACCTGGAAAGTTCCAGACCTGCGGAGATGAGCCACGGCTTCCACGACTGTTTTCCGCACAGTCCAAGGCTGAGAACTGTGGTCAAAGTTAAGGACAATTACGTAATTTATAGCTTCAATATAACAATCAAATGATTTTGAAATTGTTGCTTACTTGTGTTTCTTTTCTTTTCTTTTTTTTTTTGTAATGTGACCAACACAAGATTTTACAGCACCTGTCAAGATGTGATGTTGCCACCAATGACATCATTTCACTACTCTCAGACAAACCATTCCTTAATTTCACACAGTTTGTTGCCACCTAGTGGTCAACGAAATGAATTCAGGAACCCTCATGAAAGAAATACCCAACTAAACGTGCTGGTGGGAAATCCATCCATGCATTTTCTATTGCACTTCTCCTCATTAGGAGCAAGGGTGGACTGAAGTTTATCTTCTTTGGGCGAGAGGCGGGGTACACCCTGGACTGGTCGCCAGCCAATCGCAGGGCACATATAGACAAACAACAATTTAGATCCTGGCTATCAAACTCGAGGCCCATGAGCCAGATGTGCTATATAGTTGTGTTGCACACCAAATAGAGAACTTCCATACACCAGTGGTGGTCCAATATAAAAGGATACGATGTACGAGAGGTCGACTGATGTAGACGGTCTCCGCGATGGTCTCCTGCAGCCTCAAAGGTGTCGGTGTGCTGTGGAGCTTCTCTTCCCTCAAGTTCTGACTCCTCTTCTTCTCACTGGCTGTTCCCAACTGTGCACTGGGCTGCACGGAGGCAGCTGCCACGTCACAGGCAAGTGGAAAAGTAGAAAATTAGCCTTGGGCAGACTTCAACTGACAAGAACCGTTCTTGTTGACTCCCATTTAAATACTTGTGACCAAAATGTGTGACCAAGTTTCTGTGTATGATGCAGAACTTGATATGGAAAAACGTGTCTCTCAGCATAGAAAGGGGAGACTCGTGTGAATGTAAATCATGCAAATTGTAAGGAACAAATGGTAAAAACAATAATACTGAGTAACGTTTCCCTTTGCAGACAGCACTGTTACCATTGACTTTTTTTTTTTTTTTTTTGGTACTGCTTAATGACCACTGCCGGTGAGGTCATCGGGCTGGGAAAATAATGAGCACCATGCAACAACGTCAGATGCTCCACATCAAAATTGTTATGCGCACGCCTGTCAATAAGAGTTATTACACTTAATAAAAGTTACTCCACTCTTTAGCCAGAAATCATGAGGGTCCTAATTCATGGTCACCAAAATTATATAATTTTTTGATATCACCATATGACACACAAATGATGTTATCCAACATGCATTTCAAGTTTCAACAATTACCGCAGCCTAGTGATCTGATGACCCGGCCCGATCTCTGGCCCACAAAGCAGGTGTCTTGCTGATCGACGCGACCGTCATCTGAGCAGGAAACACAACAGGAAATGAACACAAGAAAGTGTTGTAAAAATGTAAACGAGTCATGAAAAAAAAAAAAAACTCAAATACAAAGCAGACCATCACTGACCTTTGCCACTTAACTCTGCACTTCTGTCAAGAGGGATGATTGGCGGTGAAGTCTGGATTCCCGATTTGTACCACAAAAGAAGCACGAGGCGAAAAACTGCCCTTTGGGATTAATGGGAGAGGAAAATGAAGTCAGATGAGAAGAAGATAGTGAGCTTGTGATTCCACTGCAATGCATGAGCAGTTGTGCTTATTCGATAAGACACATAAGACGCAAGTATTTTCGTTGTTTATGGCGGCACCATATGGACAAATGCGGAAGACCAGATTTCGCATGAGGGCCAGCGCAAAACCTCGACTTTGAGCTCACCCCAGCAAGTGAAAGCCGGGCCAACGTTGATCCCTGACTGTCCTTTCATCTGGGTAGTTTTCTCTTTTCTTTTTTTGTCTCCTTAAATAAAACTTTCAAATCGACTTGCGTCTTTGTAACAAATAGGGAAAGGGGGAAATGACATATGCCGTAAAGTAGTCCACGTTTATAGTCTTTGTGTGGCCTCATCAAAGTTGCTTAGTGACAGTAAAAGCGATACAGACCCCCTCAGACCATGACAAAGGTACCATTTAACTAGCGATAAGAAGTGTTATGAAAATATTTTTAGACAGTTGAAAAGTTCCGACGTATTGCTAGCAACAAAAGTGAGCATACCCCAACGTGAAAACGTTCAAATTGGACCGAACTAACCATTTTTCTCCTATTTTGTTACAAGGTCCCAAGTATGAATGGGAAAACTGTAATGGATTCAAATAAAGCTTAAAGTCCACATTTGAATGATATTCTCATGTTTATATTTCATATTTATTGTGGAGGTTGTGCAAAACTCATTGCCCTTATCCAAATAATGTATTTCTGGAGGTATGCATGTCACTGTTGACATGGCCCAAAATTCAAATCCTATCAAAACGCACTTACTTCAAAATTTGAATGAGTCCGATGACCAGCCAGCAGCCAACGTCACCGCACACCTTTTGGCTGCCCATCTCCAGGAACACTTCCACATACTCCAACACCGAGAGCCAGGTGAGGATTCTTTGCTGTGAGATGGACTGGACAACACCATTTTTTTTAATATTACAGGAACTGGACATATATTACATCATATACAGGCAAGCCCAAAATTATTCATACCCCCGTCAAATTTGGATTGAAAGTTACTTGTATTTGAATTCCACCAGTATTTTTTCTTGGGCATCTGTGGACAGTTTAGCATGACAAAATCCCAAATCGAAAACATTAACGTTTTGCAGTGGTCAAGACGGTCCAGACTTGAATTAAGTCGAGAAACTGTGGAAGAACTAAAGATCAGTGTGATGACAGGAAGACCCTCCAACTTAAAAGAGATGGAGCACATGCAAAAAGTGATCAGCAACTATAGGATGTGTTTTATTTGCTGGAATAGCCAATAAAGGCTTTTCTATTTATTTCTATAAGGACAATAAAAAGCACAGTACCATGATTATGTGTTCTGTAATGCGATGCTCTCGATTCAAGCTTTTTGCAACAATTTTTGGATCCGAAGACAATCTCTTCAAATGAATTTTGCTTTTGAGTTGGTCATCATCGAAGCCCATCATCTGTTAACAGTGCTTACCACAGTCAGGGCACACTTCAGCCCTTTGCGCAGAATGCTGTCATTGAACAGCACCAGGAGATTGGAAGCAGAATAGACTGAAAAAAAACAACAACACACACACAGCCATGCCGTGAATCCCATAAACATAACAGATGGCGATCCTAACCGAAATGTGCAACAAATGGCTCTTCAGGGGAAATGAAGGTATCCTCAACAGTATCCTCTACTTTCTTTGCCATGATGCTGTGACATAAAACGGCATTGAATAAATTAACTAAAGGTGACTTTTTACGGCCTCAACTGTATGAAAATGTGTTTACATCACATAACATGTAAAAACTGACAATTAAGGCAATGGTTGGACCTCATTGCATCATTCTCCCCATTACTCCTTTCTGTTTCATTCTGTCTAGGTTTCATTTTCATGTTTAGTCATATTGGTTGAAGACAGGAAACTGTTAAGTTTCCTTCTAATATTGTGCTTTTTTTTTTTTTTTTAAATTGTATCTCTGTTGGACAGTTACAGGAACAGCCATTTTGCCATTTCTGTGTAAAAATGATCATTTTAATTACAAAAACTGCATTTTGCATGTATACACATATCAAACAATAAAATAAACATGACCTGTAATTATTTATATAAAATACAATTCTCTAAGCATAAACTAAAAGGTTGCACTTGCGATATGGGAATGTGTGATTCAACATTTATGGGCTGTAACAGTTTGTATGGACTCCTGTGCCAACATTTCTGGCATAAAGGAGAGAATGGACAATTTGGTGCAGCTCCTAACTAAAGAATTCTGTTTGTGCAAAGCCCATCAGTCGATTTAAAAAGAGGCAATAAAATAAAGTTTAACACATGGTACTTGGATATTTTTTCATAGTTCATGTTACTGATGCAATTTACATTCACTTAAGCACGACAATTTCCTTCCTCACACCACCTAAAATTGCACGTTTTTTTGTTGATATTGACATTTTCAATATTCACTGCCTAAAAGTGTGTTTTTTTGTTTTTGTTGTTTTTTTTAAATAAATACCCTTTCCATTACATTTTGTCATTCTCTTTTCTTTCAGTTTCTTTTTGACATTCTTTCATTTTCATTCTTTCTCATTCAGGATGGTAATTCTATTTAAAGTTCAGTGATGTAGGTGTGTTTCAGTAACTCTTTCCATTCAACAGCTTAATGAGTTATTTAAATGGTCACCTACTACACTACAAAACAGAAATACAATTTTAGCCTATATTGAATCTATTTCACAAATTTTAGTTTCAAGCTGATACTGAACTGCAAATACATCTACTTACTGCTTATATTAGCAATGGTATTGTTGAACTGGAATGAAATGACTAGAGACTGGCATAATTACTTGATAAACTTGACTCTTGTGAATTATATTGATTATGGAGAATTGATGATCTGTTATTAATCATAAATTGAAGCAACTGAGGCAAAATGGAGTGCATTACTTGACTTCAAGCAGCACAAGCTCTGTTTATTCGATCTGAACAGCAGCTGCTTGTTTATGAGCTAGCTTATAAAGCAAACTTAGCTTGTAGCAAATGTGTGTGACATCATGCACGTTGAGATCATGTCTCTGATCAACTGCTGAAAGGAGACTGATTCTGTCCTTTTTAATCTATAACTGCTTCAAACATCAAAGCATATGTAGGGATGGAAGAATGTTGATTTGTTGTGATTGTATTGTATTGGTGTTTATGTTTTATGTTATGTTATTTTTTTGTGTTTCTGTAAAGCACTTTGTGACAGCTCAGGCTGTTTGAAAGTGCTATATAAATAAACTTGAGTTGAGTTGAGTTAACTCGTTGATGACTCATGATATTAGTTATGGCAAGATGAGTTATAGCCACAAATACTATGATCAGCTTAAAACAACACTGGCATGGGAACCAGACCAACATTCTAAGGATTATCTGGTCAATTTAAAAAAATACAAATAAAAGAATGAAACAATTAATTGTTCATTTATTTTTGCTATACTGGAGTGACAACATTTTGCGTAATATCAAAGTGTGCATTTGCCATAAAGAGATACTTGACACATTGAGCCATTTTCAGCAGTAAAAAGTTAATACTTTGTATATAATTAATGTGGTAACTTCATTATTTTTTATGTACAATTAAACGACCAATCATGGCTCAGTTTACTGACCAAACACAGAAAACAGGTGCACCATGATTGGCCATTACCTACTTCCTCAGCACAGGTGATGTCATCATCAGTCGACAGCAAGTAGAAAAATATACCTTTTAAATGTATTAATTGTATGTGAAAAATAATGAAGTTATCAAATTTATTCTGAACAAAAGTTTTTACTCTTACCAAGTTCAGACAGTTCATGCGAATCTGCAAATCTTCCTGCCAAAAACAAACAAACAAAAAAAGAATCAGCGTGATGATTTCCTCAGGTGAACTCCATTGTTTTTTGGGTTTTTTTGTGTTAGAAGTCAGTAACCTGCGATTAGGTAAGAGACAGTCCGAACCGCACTCTCCACCTGCGCCGTTGCAGCTGGGTTTCTTCTTACATACTCTGTGTATCGCTCATAAACCCCAGTCACTTTATCAATGTGCTCTTTAAAGCGAGACATTTTAGCAGTAACTCAAAATCTACACTCTACATTTAAAGGTTGTTCTAAACACCGTTAATTTAAAAACACCGCAGTTATTGAAACACAGATAAACAAACTGCACTTCCGCCTCCGGAGAAGTGGTGCCACCCCTATTGTAGTCCCCGCTGATCGCAGCACATAAGTTCCCGACCATGAGTATTTAAGTGAGCCGTGGTCTTCCTGACACGTTATTGTTGCATCAGCATCCAACAGCGTCTCGCCGTAGCAATGTCAGCCACTGGGGAGCAAGGTACTTTTGCTACTTTACCTGATTCTAGCCTATATGGTTTTGCCACTGCAACTACTACAACAATATATGGCTTAGCTTTCTGACTGTAAAATGTAGGCATGCCTGGCTACTTGACAATCGCGATACGCTAAACGCTCTGGGTGGAAGAAAAAAAAAACCTGATTCAATTTGATGTTTGAAATAGTGTGCTTAGGCTCCTGCTTTTTTTTTTGTTCGTTTGTTTGTTTGTTTTGTTTTAATTAATTCTGATTCGCAATGAAATTTTGTTCCGAAACCGTTTTGTTTTTGTTTTTGTTCCGCGAGTTATAAACTTTGGAAGTCATGACGATATGCTATAACCAATCCACTGTTTTTAAACAATAAATTAATTTGAGCCTTTACTATAATTATGCAAGCCTTTCATAATAAAACATTTAATAAGTCCTATGAGTTTGAAAATGTTGACAATTTATTATTACGCTGTGATCTGTTTTCCAAGACATTTTTTTTTTTTTTGTGGTTATATGCTACTACTGTCAGTAAATTAGCTCGATTAAAATATTCTATTCAATAAAATTGATTTAGGACTTTGGTTCGAGTCCAGGCTCCGTCCTTCCTGGGTGGAGTTTGCATGTTCTCCCCGTGCCTGCGTGGGTCTTCTCCGGGTACTCCGGTCTCCTCCCACATTCCAAAGACATGCATGGCAGGTTAATTGGGCGCTCCGAATTGTCCCTAGGTGTGCTTGTGAGTGTGGATGGTTGTTCGTCTCTGTGTGCCCTGCGATTGGCTGGCAACCAGTCCAGGGTCTCCCCCGTCGCCTGCCCAAAGCCAGCTGAGATAGGCTCCAGCGCCCCCCTCGACCCCTGTGATGAATAAGCGGTCAAGAAAATGGATGGATGGATAAAATAGATTTATGGTGACTTGTGATGGTTGCTTATGAAGTTACTCATGTATTTGAGCACAATTTGACTAAAATGCAAATTGTTTATTTATCCTTTTTTTTCGTTTGTTTGTTATTTCTTCTTGGTTATTTCGGTTTCATTTTGACTCGGCAGTCGGCACTTGGCTTCATTTTCATTCTTGGTGCCCACAGGAAACTGTTCGGTTTCACTTTTAGTGTGCATGATAGACCAACAGTACACTATGCCTTTTTTTCCCAAGGGTCCAAATATGCGCAGCTTTCCTTCATTTGCTTGTGTCTGTTGATTTCAATTAAGGCTTTATTACATCTATGGTTTAATCCGTCATCATATAACCTCATTTTCTGTGGATAATGTTACTTGAAATGCATGACCAAAAACTACTACTTGTTTTTTTTTTTTTAATATCACAAAAACTGGCATTTGAACCGGGGTTTGTAGAAGTTTTATATAAACTTTACAATAAAGATTGCATCAATTTACAGTATTATCATATTATTGTGATTGCTCTACCTCTGAAAGCATTTGTTTAAGTTCTCATTTCTGAGCCATGAAGGTGCATTTTACATTCTGTGGTACATTATGTCATTTATAAATCTACTTTTCGCTAAAGTGAGGCGAAAATTACACTTGGCAACAGCAGTATTGCATGCCAGTATCACAAAGATGACATGGAACTACAGTAGATGACAAACTAGAATACGAGTTGCTGCTTACATTTAATGTGTTTTCTGCTAATTTTTCAATTGTGCTGTCCTTTATTTTTCCTTTCCTGGTTATCCTAATCCAATCGCAACTACCCCGGGGAAGCCTATTGGGCTGTTACTGTTTGCTTCAGGCTGGTGCAGCCTTCCTAGTCTTATCTGCAACTATTTGCTTTCTTTCTATTTTGCAGCCTTTGCGTATGGCTTCTTGCTCCAAATAAAAGAGGATGCTGCACTGGTAGCAGCACTGAATGACTACTTAACCACTCGCAGCTACCTGGCTGGTTTCAGCCCTTCACAGGCTGACCAGAAAGCATTTAAGCTTCTCCGCAGGCCCCCAGACCCACAACATGTCCACGCTCTGCGTTGGTACAGACACATAACATCCCTGCAGCGGGACCTGAGCCCAGACAGCAGCAGTGAGTAGACAGCTGAAGACCTGAGCAGGCTAGACATTGTCTGTAGAACCAGCTAGGATGTTGAGGTCCACTCCTCAGGGAGGGAAAGTGGTTCGTCACTCCCACTACAAACACTTTCACTTTCATTGTTAGTCGTAGACGTACCTAACCTTACGTTATATTTATTTGCAAAATGTAAAAACTCAATTGTAAAAAAAGGGAAAAGAATATTTATCTTGGCTTTGACAGATAAATGCACACTGAAATGGCCAGTAAATGACAGCTACACAGTTAATAAGTTCTCATTTACCATTAGCAACACTGGTACATTTTTCTGTTAACTGTCAGTCAAAATCTGTTTTAGGTTGTTAATGATTCAGTGTTGATGCAATGTAAATTTTGCCACCTTTTCCAACCGTGATTGTGCCAGTGCTTACATGCGCCTAAAAACTGAATTGAGTCCTGAATTGTCGCCTGGAAGGACACACCCAAGGCACATCTAAAAAACTGTTCCGGTTCATTCAGCCGTCACAAAAGAATTCAAAGCAGTCAACAGCGTCACTATGCTTAATTGGCCCACTCCCTCAAAAGAGACTGCTCCACGGGCAGATGGCAAAGTCCGATTCAAGTTCTGACACAGGCCAAATGTGACGGCAAGACAGACTGCTTGAGTGGCCATCATCAGTCACTGACATGAGAGATTATTGAAAGTCATGGGTATTAGGTGTCATGTTACAAATACGCATACATGTGGGTGGCCAATATGTAAAGTCACATTTGTGGACCACCCAAAAAAAGAAGAGTCTTTCTTACTCGGTAATGCATGCACACTTGGTTATTGTGATCCAATAAAGTGATGGAACTTTCCTGGATAATTGTATCATATCTTTAAAAAAAAAAAAAAGGACCATAGACTCCTTGTGTGTAGATGGTGGACGGAGGATTGACATCGCTCACGATTAGTGTTGGCATGGAATGTGTTGACAGTTGTCATATGAAGTAAATGTTGGCCAACTTGGCCCATGTGTAATACTTCTGAAAATCTGATTTCAGGGAAAGGAAAGAGGGTACAGCCTCAGTGGTCGCCACCATCTGGAACAGATGTTCCTCAACTTCGACTCTACAATAGTCTCACCAGAGCTAAGGTAAGGAAGATAATTGATGGGGGAAAAAAAGTGTTGAAAAGACTTCCTAAAACTGAAGCACCTAAACTTCAGTTAAATTTGCCTAAATGAACTTAAAGCTTCAAGGCATTATGTGAGAGAAAATAAATGCCATCTTTAAACGTTATTAATATTAATGACATTTTCACTTAGGCTATTCATTGTCTAATGTGCAAAAGAACTGAATTTCTCACAAATTTCATTCGTGTTTTGAGGATTTACATTGTTTGTATCTGACCTTTTATTTACAGTAGGTATGTGAAGTCATACTTCACCTGACTTGGTCAGGCAACGCTGCTCTTAAGCAGCCATCGACTACTGTGCTAAATCAGATAAAAACGTCAGCAGTATATTCACTGTAGGTGTCAATGTGCACAGTCACACAAAATATTTGGATGATAGCATATTTTTCGAGCTTCCTTTTCATTTCATGCCAAGCTTTCCTGTGCATTTACCATATTCAGTAACTGACAAGAGAACTGTTAAAAGCTAATGTAAAGCATGCTATGATTCTTGATGCATTTCACAGGCATGTTCTGAGGACACCTGGAAGTTGTTTGAATGTAATTGCATGGTGTTTCGCCTTTTCAAAGCACATTTTTTACTCATATAAACTTATCTTTGTGTACATGCATCTATCTAAAATGTACACAGTTGCAGTGATGTGACAGGTTCATGCATTACTAGTGTGTCAACAAGGTCAAAGTGCACAATGTGCAAGCACGCCCCTAAAAAATAAGGGTCCAGTTCAGTTTCCATTGTTTTCAACAGTAATCATCAAGTATTAACATCCTTCCTGTGAAATATTTTAGGAGCTATTTGTTCCTCAGAATGGAAACAAGGTCACATGGTACAGCTGTGGGCCAACAGTGTATGACGCCTCCCACATGGGACATGCCAGGTAAACAAACAGGACACGGTGAAAAGCATTCCACCTGTCGAGATCACACAAGAGCACCTCCCGTTCCTTCATACTTGTAATTTCTGATTCCAGGTCATACATCTCTTTTGATATTCTACGAAGAGTGCTGAAGGACTACTTCAAGTATGATGTTTATTACTGCATGAACATCACAGACATAGATGACAAAGTAAGTACATGCTAGAAAGTATGAAAAACACGTCAGCATCAGTAAATCTGGGGTGGAGGGGAAATGTTATTAGTGTCACAAAGTCCAGTTTCATCAGTATGGCATAAGTCCTTCTGGGTCAGGCTGTGAACTTTTCAGCCCACCCTCGAACATACAGTAAATATCAAATTTTAAAATCTGCAAGATTACATTGCTGATGGTGAGAGGCGAAAGGATTGTTTTCTCCATGAAATAACCCGCCCTGAACTATAACGTGACGCTGACTGTATATATGCAGTGTTAAATTTGATGCTGAAGAGAATGTTCAAATATAAATGTGATTTGAGTTCAAATAAAATATAATTGAGTTCCGGCTTCTTTTGGGTCCATTTGATTTTTGCTCCTGTTGCTGCCCAGTCCCATGACTAATAGTGAAATTTACGCCCATCGGGAGTCCTGGAAAAAAATAAAAAATTAATATGTACCTTTCTGTCTGTGCCAGATAATTAAAAGGGCACGTCACAATTATCTAATGGACCAGTACAAGGAGAAGCAACCACAAGCTGCTCAAATACTGAAGGATGTGCTAACTGCCCGAGTGGTGAGAAGTTAACCAAATACGTTTTGGTGTCATTATCAGCACTTGAAGTTGAACTGTGGAGATCTGTCAATGGCTTAACAACAGTGGATGTATGATTTTGAAAAAGGCTTATTTGTTATCCTCAGCCCTTCCAGGCCCGTTTGGCCTCAACTACTGACACAGATAAGAAACAGATGCTAGAAAGACTTGATGCCGCCATCACTGGTGCTCTGCGGCCTCTGCAGGCAGCGTTGGAGAATAAAGCTGCGGATGATGTGGTGCAACCTCTGGCCCAGGTTTGACTCCACATTCTTTATAACCACAAATGTATTACCTTCACAAGGAAACAACTTTGTAGTGCTTACTGTTTTACATTTAGAGTTTGGAAAAACAGCGGTGTGTTTCTTTTTTGGCTTTGTCATTTAATATAACTTACTAGGATATTTCAGTACTGTGATAAGATGTTTCAGATGTAAATACACACACACAAAAAAAAGTGTATCTTTCTCTAGGCACTACTGGCAAATTCCAGAGATATGCTGTCTGACTGGCTGGATGGTCAGTTTGGAAGTGAAGTCACAGACAACTCAATCTTCGCAATTCTGCCTAAATTTTGGGAGGGAGAGTACCATAAAGACATGGACGCCTTGAACGTACGTAGCAGGGCACAGTTTTATATGAAAGATAACATTGAGTCACAAACCACTGAGTGAGTGTCGATCCTCTTGTCTCAGTAAAATGTAATAGGAATGGTGTTTAATTAATACTCTGTATTAAAAACAAAATGCATATTGAAATGAAAAAAGTTGATTTGATATAAATGAGTTGTACAGTACTGTATGTTCGGTTTAGGATAATCAGTTTGTTTTTCTAGTATAGTCGACCTCCGCTATTTGTGGGGGAAAGGTACCAGGATAGCCCACGAATACTTAAAATCCACATTTACGGTGATTGACGGCCATCGAATTGCATTTGTGGGGTGCAAATTGGGTTTAGTTTGTATTTTATAGTTTTTCAAACATCCAAAACTTCTTTAGAAAATGCTAATAAACTCTCAATATACATTTTTCATGAAAAACAGGGAAGGTGTGGCGGGGAAATCCCTGGAAAAGAAAACCTCCATAAACTTCTTGAAAATTGGAATGGGGGGAAACACGAGTAAGCTGGTGTCAACTGTACTGTGCTAACGTTATCTTGCTGTTCTCCAGGTCCTTCCTCCCGATGTTCTAACTCGCGTCAGTGAATATGTTCCAGAAATCGTGGAGTTTGTGAAGAAGATTGTCTCAAATGGCTACGGGTAAAGCAGCGTATACCAATGTTGATGGCTTATAACACACCTTTATTATCTCAGTATAAATGCTAATAGATCAAATGTTGCTTTCAGGTATGAATCAAATAGCTCTGTTTACTTTAACACTGCAAAGTTTGATGCCAGTCCACAGCACTCGTATGCCAAACTTGTGCCAGAGGCAGTTGGAGATCAGAAGGCTTTGCAAGAGGGAGAAGGTACATGATAACATGTTTGCCGAAGTTTACATGACTTATCATAAACTAGCTAGTTTATATATTTTTGGGACACCATATTCAAACCAAAAATTTAAATCTATTCTCGAAGAGTAAATGTGTACAACATCACCTGTAGAGGTAAGGTATAATTTTGATCTCTTATCATTTTTTTTCTGTCTTGTAGGTGACCTGAGCATTTCTGCTGACCAATTAAGTGAGAAAAAATCACCCAATGATTTTGCCTTGTGGAAAGCATCCAAGCCTGGAGAGCCTTCATGGGACTCTCCTTGGGGAAAGGTGAGAGTTGTTTCCTTTCTGATTCTAAATTAAAATACTTTGATGTATTAAGTTTGAAAACTATAAAGACTTTGGAATGTTTTAAAAAAAAAAATATATATTTTTTTTTTAAATAGGGAAGGCCTGGCTGGCATATTGAGTGCTCGGCCATGGCTGGCTCCATCTTGGGGGAGTCTATGGACATTCATGGTGGTGGATTTGATCTCAGATTCCCCCATCATGACAACGAGCTGGCTCAGTCAGAGGTACAAAAGTGAAAACTTCTTATCATTAATATGAAAGGTCAGATGAAACATGGGCAGCTGCTGACCTATTTTATACTTTTTTGTTCTTCCAAGGCTTTCTTTGAGAATGACCACTGGGTCCGTTACTTCCTGCACACCGGTCACCTGACAATTGCAGGGTGCAAGATGTCAAAATCGCTGAAGAATTTTATTACCATTAAAGAAGCCTTGGCAAAAAATACAGGTATGTCTTATAATTCTCATTTTCTCTCATCATGACACAATTTAATTTGTGCATATAAACATACTGATTTGAGTGTAAACCTATAAAGCAAGGATAGCTCATTTATTAACTTGTGTGACAGCCAATCACAGCAAACCTACAAACGTTTAACTGTGTGCAGTTAACTGTTGAAAAAAAAAAAAATGATATTGTCGTCATGTCTCAGTGCGTCATCCGAACAGCTTTGGTAGGCATTTTTAAGCAATTTTGCTTTTCTTATGAGATATGTTCGCAATACTGTGACATGTTGAGATTACTAAAGAAAAAGAAAATATTATACTCAACAGGAAGGAGTCTGATTACTCTTTGTGGTTGTTTTTGTAGCCCGTCAGCTCCGACTAGCTTTCTTGATGCATTCGTGGAAAGATACTTTGGATTACTCCCCCAACACTATGGAGTTAGTTGTCCAATACGAGAAGTTCCTGAATGTATGTAATCCAGGTCAAATGGATCTCTCACTCAAAAAAAAATAAAAATAAAAAATCAATGTTTAACCCTAAATAATACAAAAAAATTAATGTTTTGTATTGTGTTGTTTTCTTCCATTTCATGCAACAGGAATTCTTCTTAAATGTGAAGGACATTCTGCGTGCACCTACTGACATCACTGGGAAGTTTGAAAAGTGGGATGTAGCCGAGGCAGCACTTAACAAAAGGTAGGCGAGGAGAAAGGCGATATTGCGTGTTGAAGCTGATATCCTCTTTGGTCAGTCTTCATAAGAAAGAGTTACCAATAAATAGTGATAGACCGATATGGTTTTTTCAAGGCCGATACCGATACAGATTATTTGTAGTCAAGTTGGCCGATAACCGATATTTCAAGCCGATATTCATTTGCTGTAAAATGGGGAGGGGGGGGAATTCTTTCAAACTATATATAATTTCTCACTGAGTAACAAATTCATGTGAATGTAGCTCATTTGGGGTTTTTGTTAGGGTTCGTAAAAACGTTTCAAAAAGATTTTTGCGGTGAAAAATTGTGTGAATATGTTCCAAATGTGTTTACGACAAATAAAAACTGACTGCGAACATCTTACAAATCCTGATGAAAACCCCAAATTCGCTACGTTCGCAAGTATCCCCTGCTCAGTGAGCTTTATCGGCCTTCAGATTCAAAACATGGCCGATGCCGATATTTGTCAAAATGCCAAATATCGGCGCCGATAATCGGCCCCGGCCGATTATCGGTCTATCCCTACGCAATAAATTTACCAAAATGTGTTGTCTGCTCCACCCAGCCACAAATTTAGGAGGCTATGATGTAAATTTGCTCTCAAACAATCTTCAATGAAACATATGACCTTTTTGGTGTATTATTTTTTACTATGTATTTACCAGTATGTGTATAAAGTTGCATATAGGCAGTAGAGTGTCCTAGCAGTCGCCAGTTAACACATCACAGTTCTCAAATCACATTCGGGTTTTCTCCATGTACTTTAGCACAGTTTTTGTTGTCATTACTCAGGCAGTTGGGGAAGGTTGTATGGACATGTTTACCTTGGGCCCCATATGATTAGCTACGGCCCTGGGCTGAACCAGTGCGGTCGCAAGGTGGCTGATTTTACCCAAAGCATGATTAGCGACTTGTGCAGTGATGAAGAAGGCAGCTAAAGGCCATGAGAACTGTGAAATAAACAACACATCATTGACTATTGACACTGCATACGTACGTCGCGGTAACATGCTTCTTTTCAGCGCAAAGACATGCTCACATATGAGCAGGGACTCTCCTCCCTTATCAGTTAGTTTTGGTTAATTTTGCGTTAGTGGAATATGATTTAAGCAGCAAAATCAAGCCGTTTTTATCCATCTCCGCGGTGGCCATTTTACCACTTGCTGTCGAGTGAAAATGACATCACAGTTGCTCAGATCTCAGGTAACAACCAATCATAGCTCATCTCCTGAAAACAGGTGAGCCGTGATTGGTCGTTGCCTGAGCCCAGCAACTGTGATGTCATCTTCAATCTGCAGCAAGTGGCAAAATGGCCGCCTCCGGAGATGGATAAAAACGGCTGTGTTTTGCCGCATAACTCATATTCCACAAACGCAATATTAATCAGAATGTCATGTTTAGACTAGTGAGGTCACATATAACTGTTAAAGGTTGACTTCCTTTTTAAGCCCTCGGTAACGGCAGCCACTCTGTATATATTTTTTTTGAAGAATCACGATGTGTCAGGTTTACTTGTTTGACATTTATTAAACACAACACAAAAAGGAGAGAAGACATTCAGTTCAAAGCTCACGAGGAGAGAGGAGAGGAACTGACTGATACAATTCACTACTACACTCTGAAAAAAAAATCTCCTCCTCACCCTCTCTTTTTATTTGTTTTTCACGCCCCTAGTTACGTAAGTGTTCCAATGCTAATAATGCAAATGCAAAACACAGTTGGAACACAGTGTACTTGTTTATGTGTAGTCAAGTTTGCTATCATTTCTTAACAAAAAACAGGCAGCGTCAGCAGCTGTGTTAGATGTTCTGGTTCTTCTGCTTCTTGAGGAGTCATCTTCTGTTAAGATACCATATAGCGAGGCTATGTGAGTGTGGAGCAGACCAAAGCATTCTTCATTGCAAGCAGAAACAATTCTTCATTTAAGCAAATGTATGATAACTTACATTTACAATCATTCCTACAAAAGGGCACAACGAGTTCAGTAATTTCCGTAACATCTCGCAGTTCTGCGTTTTGCCACAGAAACGCCCATTTGCAGTTTTGTGTTTAAGGTGCAAAATACAAATTTTGACTTGCAAACTGCGATGCGAATCCGCTGATGTGACGGTAGCAAATATTTTTATATTGTCTGGGTTCTCCAGTTTTTTCGACAGGAAGTCAGCCGTCCACGAGGCGCTGTGTGACAACATTGATACCCGCACAGCCATGGAGGAGATGAGGCAACTGGTTAGTCAGAGCAACAGCTACATCGCCAGCAAGAAAAGTTCCAAGCTTAGACCCAATCGCATGCTCATGGAAAGTATCGCCATGTATCTCACCAATATGCTCAAGGTGAGAAGATTTGCTCCCTCCTATGATGTTCCTTTTAAACTGACTGCATTTTTTTAAGATGATTCAATATTATTAATCCAATTTCATTTTATTTTATTTTTTTTAATCTCACACCAGTCACTCTCCATCAACGCATCCTGTTTTACTGCTATGAAGTTTTGACATTATGAAATTGTTGTTTGGTCTATGTGTTATTGTCAGATGCTCTCATAAAACATTGTCAATGTCTTCTAGATATTTGGTGCAATTGAGGGATCGGAGCCCATTGGTTTCCCAGTTGGAGGACAAGGACAGAACGTTGATGTAAGATGCAACCACTTTTATAATGATTCTTTTTGTAAGTGATTATGTGTCTGTTGGCATTTGAAAGCGGGTCAAAATGGACATATTAAAACATGACATTTGTACCAATAATCACAGGCTAACTAACTCAAGTTTCCCAATTAAAAATCTACTTCAAATAGGTCAGAAATTACCAGGTTACCATGTCTGTTTGCCTCAGAAATGTGTAAATCTGCCTGACTATTTGTGGCACACCTGCCATGAATTTCACCACACATAACGGAGCCTCATGACACATCTTGTGTGTGAAACATAGTTTTGGGACCACCAAAGAATATATTGTCCCTAATATCATTGTTATGATGACCGAAGATCACCTGTTGGCTAGCATGGACACCACATATGTTACACGTAGTGTTGAGTTGTCTTCTTTAGCTCCTTACCACGATTTTGTTTAATAACATGTTTTTCACCATCAATCTGAAATTATCACAGTGGTTTAAAAGTAAAGTACTGTACTCATAACAGCTGTAAAGGAATGGGTGGAGAAATAAAAAGTTCTTAACCGATTAAATTTGAATGTATGTCAGCTGAAATATATACCAGAAGTCAAAACTGTTTTAAGAATTAAATCTTTGCATCACATTCAGATTAATTTGACATTTTGTCAAGAATAAAATTTTAAAACGACAGCCAAATACAGTTTTGGATCTTGACTGTTCAATGTAATGCTACTAATGGTCAAGAGATGCTGAGACTTTTGTTCTGTTGACATTTGCAGCTGGAGAGCACAGTGATGCCTTACCTCTCGGTCCTTTCCAACTTCCGAGAGCAAGTGCGAACAATTGCCAGACAGGAGAAGGGTAAGACTCATAGAATTCTGTCCTTCTTTGATTTTGACAGAAGGGATTTGTATTATTTATTTATTTTTAACTAACAGTGTAAATATTTGTTTTTAACCTTACCAGTCATGGAGTTGCTGAGGCTTTGTGATGATGTCCGCGATGTGACATTACCGGATCTCGGTGTCCGACTCGAAGATCATGAAGGTAACATCTTACAAGTATTTGTGTACTTGTCAACTGTGTGAATGTGTATGTGAGGGTGCTGCGCACACGTCTCCATATCTTGTATGCCGTAGCCGGCGGGTCGTGACATCGCTCGTGATTGGGCCGTTTGATGGGCTGCTCAGGAGGAGAGAATAAGCGCTTGTCAAATAAATGACTTTTACCCACAAAAGATCCTTAGTATAATACCTTTGATATTAACAAAAAGTAATACCTGTGGCCAAATTCAGTATTATTTATTTATCATGTAGTCATTGCAATGTTACTTTGTTGCAGGATTACCAACTGTGGTGAAACTGGTGGACAGGGAAATTTTATTGAAGGAGAGGGATGAGAAGATCAAGGTAAGGAGAGGCGGTAGCAATTGAATTGCAGTGCGTGCATCTGGGTACTAGTGAGGTTCACACACTCACCCAGCGCCCTGCTGGCCTCTATATGCATGAACCACTTGGATAAAAGGGATGCCATCGGAGAACATTTCTGCATTTGCCACCTGAATGAAAGTACATTATTGCTGTGTCATCATGGTGAATAGGATGTAGTTGAATATAAGATGGAAGATGTGAAGTGTCAAATATTATGTTTATAGATGGAGGAAGAGAAGCTGAGGAAGAAAGAGGAGGCGGCCAGGAAGAGAGAAGAACAAGAGGTTAGTTTGGACCCCTTCAACTCCTTTACCATTAACCATCCTGTAATGGTTCCTCATTTGTTTGCTTTTTTTTTTGTTTCAGATGGCTAAGCTTGCTAAAATGAAGATCCCTCCATTTGAGATGTTCCTTGCAGAAACAGACAAATATTCCAAATTTGATAAAACGGTAACACATTATCCAAGTTTTGAAACTACATTCCCTGTCAAGAGTAGCAAAATTTAAGTATTTTCAAGACTTTAATATCTTGGACCCCTTATAATGAAAGCCAGCAATATCTGGCCCATTTTACCAATAATTATTGTGTGAGCTTGGTGAATCAGCACATCTAATTAGCAAAACTCCAGCTGTGTGTTAATTAACGAAAAAGTCCATGTCCTCAATCTCGTTTAAAATTTCATTTTGCCACCTTGAGTCTCACATGAGATGTGTACAGGTCTCGTCATGTCATTTCTCCGTCTGCCCACAGGGTTTCCCCACTCATGATGCTGAAGGGAAGGAACTCAGCAAAGGCCAAGAGAAGAAACTGCGCAAGCTTTTTGAAAACCAAGAGAAGATACATAAGGAGTATCTTTTGAGCAGGGGCGTGCAGTCAGGGGAGGCAAAAAATTGATTGAATAACATTCTTTAAAAGTTTAGTTCTACAGTTTGTGGGTTTTTATTTTTTTTATTTTTATTTTTTTAAGCTGTTATAGAGAGAGAGAGAGCAGTTTCATAGGAATTAGCAGTTTTTAATGTCGGGTTGCTAACTTTACATTAGCAAATATTCCTAAATGTGTAAATCTGACTGTCACCAGCCATGAACCTCACCGCACGTCACTGCTTAAAAGCCCAAGTAGCAACTAATTGAGTTTACAAAACTGATGAGTCTGCAGATTAGCAGCAGGCTACTTCATGGTATGAGATGAAGAACACAGTTTGGTTGTTCAAAGGTGTTTTCGCTGTGAAATAGGTTTGCAGGTCCAAATCCCTACAACAATCACATGCTGCATTCAGTTTGTATCCATTATCCAATAGGGATGTAACGATATGCATTTGTCACGATATGATAAATATCACGATATGAACCTCACAACACGGCAATTATCACGATATTGTGGGGAGGTTGGCGATATATTTATGTTTAAAACAAAAACAAAACAGTAATGATACTGTATAAAAACTCACGATATTGTTTAAAAAAAAAAAATCATGTTGGATTTGTTATACATAATAAACAAAATATTGTTGTAAATAAAGGCGACAAAGAAATAGGTTTGGCCGCAGTGTCATTGTCTGTATACCATAGTTTGTTGTGCTTGGCTGAAGTTGGCCAAAAGTATTTTGTTAGTTATTTCTTGATGGCAATGTTGAAAAATATGTGCTGGTATGACTCCCGTGGCCAAAACCTTCCAAATTGCAACTCATTGCACTAATAAATGAACCACCAGAGGGTGATAGAACTGCACTAATCAAATAAAACCTCGCCTTTTTAACAGATGTGATTTTAAATATCGTGACATGGCCATGATATTATGGCAATTTTAATATCACAATATTTCCGTTATTGTTGCATCCCTATTGTCCAATCAATTTACAGATCCATTCACGTTCTGAAATCCAACCCGAAAGAAGCTGACACTCTCATGTTTATACTGTGCAGGCCGGCAAATCACTCAAATTGAATGTGTTGAATGTGATTTAACTCCCAATTGAAGATTCAGTTTCGAATAGCAGAAGGACATATGTATACATACACATACTTGTAGTGTTCTTGCAAACTATGGAATAACATCATGAAGACTTCATATGCAAACTTAGTATGGTGCCCACAGTGTGTAGTTTAGGGTCACTAAATGAGTAAAATTTGTGTTTTGGACAGCGTAATCTAGTTAGATTGATTGATTGATTGATTGATAACTGTAAGTGTGACAACCTTTTTTTGTCGTAATGTAATTCTGAAGGCCCATCACTCATTAATACTTGCGCAAACAGGATTCTGCGGGAAGACTGTTATCATCTCTTTGTAAATAAATCCCATTGTTCTCACAAAAAAAAAAAAAAAAAAAAACTGTAAAATTGTGTGTGCAATTAACCTGCCATGCATGTCTTTGGAATGTGGGAGGAGACTGGAGAAGACCCACACAGGCACAGGGGAGAACATGCAAACTCCACCCAGGAGTGGAGGAGGCCAAAGCCTGGACTCGAACTTACACCCTCAGCACTGCGAGGCAGACGTGCTAACCAGTCATCACCATGCCGCTCGTTTGACATTGCGCATGTCAAAGTCATTATTTGCTCTTAAGATATTATCAAGCTTAAATTGCATTTTTCACTGCAAGCTGTTTACTGTTTCATTGACAAGTGCTCTGTAGTTCTTTGAAAAAAAGTGATTTGGTTAAAAAAAATAAAATAAAATCATTTTATTGAAGTGAGTATAGTGAACGTAGTTGTGTAAAAATGAGTGTGACAGTCTGTAGATGAGCTGAGTTAATTGAAGCGCACTCTTCTCATGGAGCCCACTGTGCTGTTCTGGCTTCCCCAATCTGAGAAGTTGTTGAAGTCTCGTTTCTCCAGGATGTAGTGAGACCCTCTGTAGTTTGGCTCCTGATACACAACCCACCTACAGACACACAGCCAAAGGTTAAGTACGGTGTAATCTTGCATGTCAATTACAAAGATGCATGCTGTCAGAAAGGATTGTGAAAAGGCATGCAATGCTGGTGAAGGTTGCAAGAAAACACGAGCTCTTCAGATTGCCTGATTTTTTTTCATAAAGTGGTTAAAAAAAAGGAAAAAAAAAGTGTTTTGATCATTGAAAGTCACAACAGACAATTTTGTTAACAACCCGCAGGCAATATCGTGACCCGTTTTGGGCTTTTTGATGGTTCAACTCATTTCAAAATAAGATACTGTTTAAACTAATACACAAATGAATTCCAGGTTTTTATTGAACACATAATATCACAGGGCCAATGAGGTGCTAATGATATTGCCCATGACATTCTCCCCCTGTTTTACGAGACTATTTAAACAGCCCACTGATCTATTTACAATTGACAGTACAGTAAACTTAAAAATAAAAAATAAAAATCAACATAGCTAGTAGCTGGGGAAACTTAGGAACTTAGCAAATAAACTTAACCCCTTTGAGAAGGGTGGCAGGTAAAAAAAAAAAAATCTATAAATGTGGACTGCTTTCCCCATTTGTTAAAAAGACGGAAGTCAATGCGAACGTATATACGCAATTGTGGCTGTCATGACAGAAGCTGAAAAACAACTGAAAAGTTTTATCTGAGGAGACAAAAAAGAAAGAAAGTAAAAAGGAGGTTACCCGGATAAAAGTCAGACAGTCAAGCAACAACATTGGCCCGGCTTTCACTTGCTTGTCCTCATGGGAAATGTAGTTTTCTTAGAGACAAACACGACACGTTTTTGCTAGTGGTGCACTGATCGATCCGGCCCCGATTTCCTTCATTTTGGGAGATCGGTGATCGGCCGATCCCTTAAAAATGAAACGATCTTTTCCACCAATCTCATCTCCCTCCTCAGAGGTCTGAAAAAGTCAGCCACTGTTCTCTTCTGCTGAGATGACTAATAGGATTTTCGTTTTTGTTTAAGAGAACAAATTGATGTGCAGTTAAAACAACCCATTTGTATTATTTCACCGATATTGTTCAATGTTTACCAATAAAATAAGATTGGAACACTGAAGGTATACGCTGCTTGTTATGAGGGGAAAAAAAAGAAAAAAAAACGGCATCGGTAAAAATCGTGATCAGCGGGTCAGACTTTTTAAAAGAACAGTTTTTGGTGATCGGCCTGAAAATTGTGATCGGTACACCTCTAGAATTTTGCCCATATGGTGCCACAATAATCAACGAGAACTGAAAGCGCCTTGCTTTTACCTCTACCAAATATGCACAGGAGTTGCAGGTCACACCTATAAGCACAGTTAAAGAGGAAGAGCATTTCTCTCTATAAAAATCTCAGTCAGCTCAGCGACATTTTTACAATGTCTAGTGAGAATCGTTTTCTTGCCACAGCATCTCTATCGAGTTGTTGGGCCATTCCAGAAGGCATATTTTCTGATGTTTAAACATTCACCCAAGTCCTTTGGGTCATTGTCCTGTTACATCATCTTCTGTAAGCTTATGTAAGCCAAAGATGGTCTTAAAAAGGTGTACTATAGCAGAGCAGATATAAGTTGTAGTAACAGTGTTATCACTAGATGGCAGACGAGATGGCAAAACGCAGTGCCAAGACCAAACTATGTCAAGAAAATTGTGTCTTTCAGGTAGCTTGGTTTGCTTATAGAAACGTTATCAGCAGTGAAATATGTCAAACTAAACTGCTACGATGGCACTGGTCACAAAAGTAGACAACAGTGATTCCCCCCTGTGCTGTACTTACGCTCCTCCTAGCACACGAATGGAGGCAACTCTGTTGAGGCTGTAGCGGCTCATCAGGTTAGGAATGTCATCCTGGATCTCCATCTTCTTACCGGAGAACCCAGCTCGCTCAAACAGCTGAGCTTTTGCAGGGTTGTTGTCCTGCAAAGCAACATTATCCAAATGCACCTTGTTATTTCAGTGTGCAAATGTTCCCATCATTGAATGTGATGGCAACCCCCAAAACAGACTCATTTCATTTTGACAAGAGTCATTTGTGTGCACGCTTTACCTGCTTGACAGCTCGGACAGAGGAGATGTGATCCGCCTGTGCGCACCACTTGTCAGAGCAGTTGTACTCGCCACGATCAGACATGTCCCACAGATACTGGCGTCCTCGGAAGTTGTCATGCTCGTAACCGATCCATCTGGAGTTGGTGGAGAGAAGTGGTGAGCTGCATTCGTTTTTGTTTTTTTTACTATCAAACCTCAAAACTGAGCTTGTTTTGCTAAAATAGTGGAAGTAAAAATTCATTAGCCCAACACAATAGTCAAGTGAGTCACCTTCTTATCACATTCATTTAGAAATTAACAGTGTCCTCAAAACTCTCCTGCTAATGTTATTCAATGGCAGCTTAACAAATTTAGATGAAACTGTAAGATGGCCGTGTCTCAGATGGGAACTTTAAATTGAAAACTGGTCAGTCACTCGCGCTAAACACGGCTAACTTTTATGACTTTCGACTAAAGGTCTGCATGTGAGTGTAACTGGTCATGTATGCTATTTGATTGACAGGTGACCCCTGAACCTTTGTCAGCTTGGATAGACTCCAAAAAACTCCAATAAGTGCATTCATTATTCATTCATTTTATGAACTTATATTGTTCTGAAATATTTGCATATACAGTACTGTACTTTTTAAATATATTTTAAAATCTCACGTATACCATTTGAGAACCACTTTGAGAATGATACAAAGCTAGCACCAATTTCTGTTGACTGGGGAAGCTGTTCATTGGAGTGTCTCAGTGCATTTTTTATTTTTTTTTCCCACCTGCAGATTGCAGTGTGCACTTACGCTCCGCTCTCCACCTGCACAGAGTTGCATCTCTCTGGGAAGTTCTTGTCACTGAGCCTTGCACAGTCAGAAGTCAGGTCCAGATGTCTGCCCGCAAAGTTACGCTGCTCATAAAGGGTCACCTAAGGATAAAATAAAGACAACAGTTGAGTTAGCTGTCATGTTTTGACTTGATCGGGCACAGTATTATGCAGCATATTTCTCTAAATATGGTAAGGGGCAATTTAGTAACCAACAGAGAGCAGAAGACAGCATCTCCAGTACATAGTAAATTTTGTGTAATATTTACTCTTAAAAAAAATAAGACTACATTCGGTCCCACTCTAAACAAAGTAAACTTTACACTTGGAACAGAGTAAAATATTATTATTGAGGAACAATCCCACAACCTTCAGCATGGAAGAAAGCCACTCTACCACTTGAGCTACACCAGACTTATTGTTAGTTAACATATTGCTGGAGTGTCTAATAGGAGACCAAAAATGGAGGATTCCAGCTGTCACCTGCGATATATTAACACAGAGCAGGAGTGGAATGGGTCTCCCAATTTGAAGGTTCTGTAATTGTTCCCCAACTGTTGAGTGTTTTTGTTTTGTTTTTTGAATATTTTATTCTCTTCCAAGTATAAAAGTTGACTTTGTTTAGACTGGGACCGAATATTGTCTTTTTTAAGAGTAAAATTTACTCGACAAAAATTACTTTGTAGAGAGAATTTGCCAGAACAAGTTAGTGCTTTGACCTAAAGAACTAAAGATGTACAGTGACTTACCCTCCCACTGGACCCGTAGAAGGCACGTTGGAGCACAGACCCCAGCTTGCTGTAGATATAAATATATTCCTTCATCACATAATATATCTAACAATGAAACTCCTCTATGATTTTCTAGTTAAAAAAAACAACAACAACAACTTCAGTCCCATTCAATTTAGCATAAATCATGCTAGGGGAAGGAGGAATTTGGTGTCAATGCATCAAGTCTTAGCTATATTTTTGCACCCAAGTGTGCATCATGTTGGAGTTGTCACTCAGAGCACAGCAGGGGTGGACTGCGGACTTCTACTGACCTGAACCGAGGGCCTGCCTGTGCTGCACATGGCTGTCAACATACCTGGTTGCTTGAACTAATCCTGGGACCTTAGTAAAGATGTTCATGTCAGCTCGGTGAGGCCACAAGAAAGCTCCTTAAATACAGCATGTTAGTTTGAGCTGACAGCTACCAGAAACCTCACCGTGCTTCTCTGAACAGTCGTCAGGGCTATAGATATGCTAAACGCACAAGGCAATTGGCGACTCTGTCCACATGAACACATCATAGAATTGCAAATGCAACAAGGTGAGAGAAGCATCTGACATTCCGACATGTTCATGTGTGTGCAGAAAAGTGCCATGCTAGCTGGTTTAGCTTTGAACAATTCAGCATTTTGTAGAAGAGCCTGTATACAATGCAGCTCATGATAATGACTGTATTCATGCTTTGTGTGTCGGCTGAGTTCCATGCCACTGTGTTCACTGAACAGGTCATGACCCTGACAGGGGCTCACTGTACACTATTACTTTTGTTGCTATTTCCCAGTGAATGACACACTGATGAGACCTACAAGCTACAACCAAGAGACTGTCACACATGTAGCTTGAACTACAATGCCCGGGAACACACTGTAGGGGAGAAGAGTAGCACCGATTCTGCAACAGGTGATACACACGGGTGATATACGTGCTTTAAACATGTTTTTTTTTAATTAAAGCATATACAGTAGATGCACTAACATCAATAATTTGTTCAGTCCACAACTTGGACGTGGTTTTCAAGAGTTCAAGATGATCCCCGCTGTTTTGCTTTGGTATGTTGTAACATGTGATGGTGGGGAGCAAAAATTGGCTGAATGGCCACATGTAAATTTATTAAAAGACAAAAAAAAAATAATAATAATGTGTTTTTGGGCGCTATCACGCATCATGGGTAAGCGTACAATTATGTAGCCAACTGCTCAGGTCCATGGCAGAAAATACATTGAAAGGCAAAACGGAAAAAAAGGTGTCCCATAGGAATAACAAAACATAGTGGCGCCACCATGTGACGCGGTGCCATAATTCATATTGTTCCAATGTTAATGTGGTACTTTTACATCAAGTCAAGTCAAGTCAATTAATATTTTGTTATAAATTACTAAAAGTGACCAAAATAAACAATTCGTTTCTGCTCACATTTCTTTAGGATTTTCCCATGGAGACCACTCATTGACATTTCTTTCACTTACCCCACATTTCCACATTTAATTACAGTCAACTGAACAGCTGCCGACATATAATTAGTGCCAAATATAAAATGCAAAATGTTGAGCCCAAAGCAATTCTTGAAAAATGTAGGCAAAACCACCTATTCTAATTTTCCACTGTGTTGGGCTCCCAGAAAAATAAAATTATGAGCACATTCTCCATATTATGTCACAAGACTGGTGGAATTTGTTCTGAGGCAAAGAAAGAACCGTAGCAGGCAGATTTAACTAACAAAAGTGACTTTCACCAAATAGTTATTCTATTGATTTCTTCTTTTCTTCCACACATGGAATCAACGCTGAACTTTTAGAGACATTAAAATCTGATCCCTTTTTGCAGATAAATTAAGAATCATGGCTTACATTAACTTTGCTTGCAGTGACAAACTCTACTTGCTCCAAAAGTTCTGTTGGCCACAGCAGATTTTCACACTTCATTGACTTTAAATGGTGTGGCGTTTGCGTGTGCGTGCGTGTGCGTGTGTGTGGACTTGCTGTATGTGAGCTGATGATGATGCAGTAAATGTACTGGATGCTTCACTGTTTTGTCACTGCTCAGTGGCTGACAGCGGTGCCTATTCAACCAGGCCAGAAGATCGGAGACGTTTCCTTTGCTTTGGAGCACTTTCCCGCAGTGTCCAATGTGGAGCAAGCAGCAGGTCAGACACGTATATGTGCTTGTGAATGTAGGCGGGCCAGCCTGGGGCACTAACTGAGCTAAGGGTCAAGAGTAGGGAGCGAGACAGCACAGCCAAAAGCAGGTGGATTCACTGGGAACTTTCCCTGCTTTTCATTTGCAACTGCATTTTGGCATTTTCAAGCTACAGCCACAAGATATGTCTCTTGTCCTGGCAGTGCTGGACAAGCTGTCATATTTTCTGTCTCTCATTGGGTTTTGTGTCAGCGTGTCTTACAGTTGGCTCAAATGAATCTACACTCACAGCCAGGAATCATTTCTAAATTGTGATTCCTCATGTTTAGGGTTTGGGTAAAATGCTTTTATTCAATACCTGGATATCTGACACTTGTGAGTTGAACTCTTCTATCCTCATTCGAGTCCATTGTCGGGTGAAGTGCAGTATTTTAATGTGGTTGTTTTCTCATTTCTACTGTCTGTAGGTGTGATCGCAGACAGAAAGATTGGAAGCAAGCATCACAATGCGGCGGTGCCTCCTGAGGTTTTACCATGTGTTTGCACTGGTGCTGTGTATGTCAGCTGGGGAGGACTTTGACTGGACCAAGACTGAAAGAACCTCTTTTTATTACGGGACCTTCCCAACAGGTAAGGCCCCTTTCACACTGCATTTAGCAAGGTGCAGCATGACATCGTTAAAACCATTCATTGTGTATGTGGTGAGGGACAGGGACCACGGAACTTCTGCCGCGGCATCAAGGAGGTTCAAATTTTAAAACTGTTCTATTCAAGAGTGTCAGTGTCATGATCTCACCGCCAATTGGAGAGAAGCTGGAGGACTGATTTTGTATTATTTTGGTGGACTAACTAATTGCACTATCACAGTTACCGCCAAGCCATTAGTTTTTCATCTGCGGCTCTAGTCCTCCTCCTCCTCCTTAACTCATTTGCTCCCAATAACGTGTAAATACGTTTTTTTTAATGTTTTAAGTGTCCCAAAGACGTATTTATACGTTTTTTTTTTTTTTTTTTTTTTTGTTTTTTTTTATGCTAGAGCATACAGAAAGCTTTGATGCAGCCTCTCAACTGCAAAGAACGGTTGCAGAAATGGTAGTTATTACACAAACGGCCAGCAGGTGGCAGCAGAGCAAAGGAGATCAACCAGGGCCATGTAGAAAAAAAGCTAAATTTCTTACAATTTTAAATAGGTTTGTGAAAACTGATGAAACGTAGCTCTCTTCTAATGCTAATTACTGCAAAATGGAAACAGAAACTTGCTTTTTTCCTGATGAAAGAAGAGACTTGCTTCTGTGAAAATGGCTGGGAGTGAATGAGTTAAAATGAGCAAATTCATCTTGTTGAGGTGGAGTCTAATCAGTGGCAAAAGTGTCTTTTTTTTTTTTTTTTTTTTTTAATTTATATCACTCACTCACACAAGCTTACATCTGGTAAGCCACACATGGTCTCCCAGGCGGAGAAGCGAACCCACGCCAACTGGCACCAAAGGCAAGTGATGGTTCCACTCCTCCACCTGGAGTCCGCAGTGGCAAAAATCTCAGTTTTTACTTCCTGGTAGGTTGTTACATCATCATGTCCAAATATGGGCTCACTGGTACTTAGCATTGCCTCGCGAACCTTTCATACAGTGAGTGCAGTGCAAAAAAAGGACTTAATGCAAATTGCCCAAGAATAACGACCTCCATTGGCCAAAAGTCCCAAAATGAGTTGGTAAGGTCGTTTGTGGAACCAATATTTGGACTGTCGTGTACTTTTTTTGTATTTTAATGAATTCCAAACAATACAAAAATATCATTTTAAATTTTCACCCCCTTTGCAATCCAACTATGATGCTGTGTCGGTTTGCATTTGGATCATATGAAATCACAAATCATTAACAATTTGAGTTGCTTTAATGTAAATATTGCAATAACATTCAAGTGCAATGGTAATTTATTTTTTCTGTGTGGAAGTAAATAAAAGTCCCCAAATTCCCAAGTCATCCGATGAAGCAGATTTGGAACCTGCCATGTGACTACACACTGTTAGAGATGATCTTCAAAACTATAACTACAAACTGTGAGAGAAGACATCAATTAGTTAAAGGGAACAAACATGAAATATATTTACATTAAAACTGAACAAAATATACTCTCAGGCCTTATTCAACCTTATCTAATGTACTCCGCCGTGTTAAAAATCCTGCCTTCACAAACGTAATTGACATCATTGACTCAATGCATTAATAATCATCACATTTGATGAAAAATGAGAAAAAAGAAAGCATCTTAAGTGACACTGATTTTGTCTGCAGGTTTCACCTGGGGCGCCGGCAGTTCCGCTTATCAGACCGAAGGAGCTTGGAATGTGGATGGCAAAGGAATGAGCATCTGGGATGCATTTTCCCATATAAAGGGGAAAATATACCAAAATGAAACTGGAGATTCCTCTTGTGATGGCTTCTATAAATTTAAGGTGAGAAAAACCCAAGATGTTTTCTGAAGGGGATGGATCAAGGCAACAATGTGACATTTGAATATTGTGTCTGTTTGCTTTTAAGGACGACATTAACTTAATGAAAGAGATGAAGCTGAATCATTATCGTTTCTCCATCTCGTGGCCAAGAATTTTACCAAGTGGTCTCAAAGGTAATGAGCACAATTATTTGGCTGGAATGATTTTCAAATTGTTCATAAGAGTGTTGATAAAACTATTTAAATAATGAAAAGATTAACTGCACTTAAAACAAAATAATTTCACTTACATTTTTTCACAAAGTCCTATTTTGTATGTCTTACACAAAAAGATCTTAAGTAATTGTCTGGAACACATTCACATAAAATTGTATTACAAAACGTATTGAATTTTTTTCCTAATGAATGCACTTTCATTAATGTGATTCTATAAATCTATTGCAGCTGAATATGTAAATGAAAAAGGAATTAAATATTACCATGACCTGATCAACATGTTGCTGGAAAATAAGATCACTCCCATGGTTACTTTGTACCACTGGGATTTACCACAGGTGAATGACAAATTAAATGGTTTTTTTTTAAGTTAGGAATACTGTAACTGATTACAAAAACATATATGGTTTCATCATCTGTCCTGCCAGGTGTTACAGAAGAAATATGGTGGCTGGCAGAACGTAAGCATGGTCAACTACTTCAACGACTTTGCCAATTTATGCTTTGAAAGGTTCGGCAGCCGGGTGAAGCATTGGATCACGTTCAACAATCCGTGGGTATGTAAAGATAAAGATCACATGGTGCCTTCACCGTCATGAAAACGCAATAGTTAAAAATGCGCTCTTGTGTTTCCAGTCGATTGCTGTGGAAGGATATGAAACGGGGGAACATGCACCAGGTTTGAAAATGAAAGGAACGGGAGCTTATCAAGCTGCTCACCATATCATCAAGGTAAGATGACATAAAGAGGTTGTGTATTTGACAGGTCTGGTTTCCCTAAAATGTCCTCAAAATCTGGACTCAAGGAAATTGAATTCTTAATCTTTTTAATGATTATCATGACTTGGAAGACTGAGATTCTACACTGAACTACATTTAGTCTTTAAAATCCAAGCCCCTACAAATACTGCACACAAGTCACATTATGTTTAAGTTCAGAGATTTCTACAGGCCAAATTGTACCTGTTTGATTGATTTTGGTTTAACTCAGTAAAGTGAAAGTAAACAAGTCTTGTCAAAGATCACGTGAAACCACCACAAGTGCCGAATATATAAGTACATTTTAAAAAATCATTTCCTTTGATGACACAAGCTTTAAATTGCATGTCATAAAAATGAGTCTTAAAGTGGATGGAAAATACATCCATATAATAATTTTGTGCAGTTTCATATCTGGTACACCCTGAACTGGTTGTACCCCGCCTACTGCCCAAAAGCAGCTGGGATAGGCTCCAGCAACCCCCACGACCCTTGTGAGGAGAAAGCGGTTAAGAAAATGGATGGATGGGATCTGAACATCATTTGTATTTATTTTACCACAGGCACATGCTAAGGTTTGGCACACATATGACACGGGATGGAGGAGCAAACAGAAAGGTATGACATAAAGGAAAACAGATGACTCACAATGGTCACATCATCATGACTGTCAGTTTAAATTTGGCTAATTTAATATTTTGTCACAAACTGAAATGAGTGGGCTTAAGTGTGTCCACTCAATTTTAAAGTGGAAGTCAACCCACCATTTTTTTTTTTTTTTTACAATAAGTGATATGTTCTATGCAGCCCCATTAGTCTAAATATGGCATTCTGTTTAATATTGTGTGAGTGGAATATGAGTTAAGCAGCAAATCCAGCAGTTTCAAGTTTCAACTAAAGATGACATCAATATTGCTCAGGTCACAGGTAACAACCAATCACAGCTCAGCTTCAGAAAACAGATGAGCTGTGATTGGTCGTTGCCTGAGTCCTGAACATCTGTGATGTCATGTTCAGTCGACAGCAATTGGCAAAATGTCCGCCCCCTAAGATGGATGAAAACGGCTGGATTTTGCTTCATAACTCATATTCCACAAATGTAATATTAATCAGAATGTTGTATTTAGACTAGTACAACTAACATAGTATTGAACAAGAAATATTTAAGGTTGACTTCCACTTTAAATGATTGACCAAACTAATGTGTTGAAATTAGCTTGCTCTCTTTGATGATGCAATGTTAATAACTAACAAGCACATTTTTTTCCTGGTTCCCTGAAAAGCAATGGTTTTGGAGATGCAACGTTTCCAGCCAACAGTATGATGGAAATAATAATAATAATAATAATAATAAATGTGTGTGTTCAGGTCTAGTTGGCATCTCACTGACAGCTGACTGGGGTGAACCAGTGGACACCAGCAACCAGAAGGACATTGAAGCAGCAGAGCGATACATCCAGTTCTACTTGGGATGGTTTGCTTCACCCATCTTCAGTGGAGACTACCCTCAGGTTATGAAAGAATACATTGGTACGTTTTAGTGCTGTCACACTAGAATCGATTAATCTATTGATTATTCAATCGATTAATCGACTAATCAGACTCATTTTAATTTTGCATTAAAGTTTTTACAAAAGCATGTTTTCCCGTTGATTACTGTTTATTAACCAGTGATTGGTGTTTATTTCGTACGTCGTATTTGATAATTGAATACTTGTCCATTAATTTTGACAGCTCTAGTATGTTTTGGTCACTCTGTACAACCTTTACTGTTAAATTTTCTCAAGTATTTGTTTGACAGAGTTTACTTTCACACACTAGCACAATAGATTTGGAACAAAACAATCTTATATGATTTAAGTGTAGACATTGGGCTGCTTGATTATAGTCAAAATGCGAACAATTATTTTGATCTGTATTGTAATCGCAATGACAATAATAATTCATAAATTATAATTATTAATTAGTCAATTAATTTACCCAACTAAGTTAAAATTTTACCAAAGGCTAATATGCTATCAACATGTTTGAGGTCACTTTCCCTGAATCCAAAACAAATCCAAACATTGGATGTTGATCACTTTCATGACAATAGTTCCTCACCGTGATGCTCCTCAACGTCGGTTGATGCTGTACATCCTTCTCTTGACATGACTCGCTCTCATCAGCCCACCGAGTGACTTCAGGCGCCCGTTGTTATTTAGGCATCTTCATACAACCTCTGTCCGCCCAATGGAGATTGGTTGTCTACTGGTTGAGAAAGTGCTTGATTAGATACACAGCTGACTAGAGTTTGCATTTTAAATGACAATGTTGTTAATGGTGATTTAATTAAATTGTGCAGCCCGAGTAGACATTCAATTTTTGAGGCAGTTTTTCCAAACATATGGTATATTCACTCATTTAAAAAGAATTTGATGCCAGCAACGTGCTCCAAAAAAGCGGGGACAGGATTATGATTACCACTGTGTTATATTATCCACAAATGGTTTGTCCAAGTTTGTTTTTTTTTCCTACTGGATAATCCTGCTCCAGCCTGCTCCCATGAACTATCAGTCTTTTGTTTCACTTGTCCCTGAAGCTATGTTGTAGGCATCAAATTGAAAATGACAATATTTTACACAATAATGTTTATCAGTTTCAGTATCTTGTCTTCGCAGTAGGCCGTATGCAATTGAAAATAGGTTGTAAAGGATTTGCGAATATTTTTTTCTGTTCTGTTCAACATTTTACACAATGTCCAAACCTCATTGGAATTGTCATTTATATTTTTTGGACCTAACTTGATATCTCCCCCCCCCATTAGGCAGGAAGAGCGGCCAACAGGGCCTTGGAGCTTCACGGCTGCCTGTTTTCTCAGCCCAGGAAAAGGCTTACATCAGGGGTACCTGTGACTTCCTGGGCCTTGGCCACTTCACGACTCGCTACGTCACACAAAAAAATTATCCATCCAGCATTGGAAACAGCTACTTTGCAGATCGGGACCTGGCGGAGCTTGTTGACCCGGAGTGGCCTGACCCTGGCTCTGAATGGCTCTACTCTGTGCCCTGGGGCTTCAGACGCCTGTTGAACTTTATCAAGGTACACATGGGTGGAGTTTTCACTATTGAACTTAAATTTACTTTTAGTCCAACTCTGCAGGTTTTGGCATTCCACCAAAAATGAGGACTGATCAATTTAAGTTTTCTCCAAAACTGAATTTAGCTAGAACCGCAAGCAGATACCACCACTCCACTAAATCAAACAACCTTCTTGGCGTTAATTGAAATAACTACGTCAGTTGCCCTGCGATTGGATGGCAATCAGTTCAGGGTGTCTCCTGCCTACTGCCCAAATCCGGCTGGGATAGGCTCCAGCACCCCTGCGACCCTTGTGAAGAGCAAGCGGTTCAGAAAATGGATGGATGGATGGATGGATACTTCAGTTGTTGAGTCCTTTAGATAGATTATGGTTAATAATCTGTAAAGCTTTAGCTTGACGCCTCAATCACATCCTCATGTCCACAACTCTGCCTACCATCTCATCTTGTAGAGCAGCAAGCAGTTCCGCCTTCAAGTTACAATAATGTCACACATATGTGGAAATCTCACAGACTCAGTACGGGAACCCAATGATCTACGTGACCGAAAACGGTGTATCAGAGAAGACGTTGTGTACTAACCTGTGTGATGACTGGAGGATGCAGTACTTCAAAGACTACATTAATGAGATGCTTAAGGGTGAGGCCAATATACTTAAGATTGCATAATTTAAAGTTATGCAACATTCCTGTCATTTTTTTTTCTATTGATTTGTGTTGCAGCTGTAAAGGATGGAGTGAATGTGAAGGGCTACACTGCCTGGTCTCTTCTGGATAACTTTGAGTGGGATGAAGGCTACTCCGAGAGATTTGGTCTCTACTATGTAGACTTCAGGAACAAAAATAAACCACGGTACCCAAAGGCTTCAGTCCACTACTATAAACGCATCATCAGCTCTAATGGCTTTCCCAATCAGAGAGAGGTAAACTGCAGAAACACACATTTTAAGATCATGCACAAAACCATGCAGCATTTTTGAGATGTTGGGCTTCTTACAGGTGGAGAGTTGGAAGAGGAAAGCAATAGAGACGTGTTCTTCCAGTAACCAACTCCTGGCAGCAGGTAAGCACAACACAGCACTTTTACAGCAGGGACTGATGAGCCAAATGGAACCAAACACGAGCTGGATACTTGGCTATCTAATGGGGATTTTCTTTGCTTTGCCCCTCCAGCTAGAAGAAAATCCCAGGGAGGTCAGGAACATTCAGGAATGCAAAAGACTTGGCCAGTTCATGATGAAGTTTAGGTACAAGTGTTGAAATCTCAGATCTACAGTATTGTCCCAGCAGACTTATTTGATTTGCTTACCACTCCATGCAAAATGGCATACGATATTTCAATATTAACATGCAACACATTGATGAGGATCATAATGGTGTTTGAAAAGCATTTGATAAATACATATAGGCTACCTATCCCTGTTGAATGACTTTGGCTCAAAAAAAGTTAATGCAGGATGCAAATGTCATCGTCATATTACTAATATCAATTAGGACGTGCAGCACACAAAAATTGACCTTTTATTATTACAATACTTTAAATGCTTAACCGTATGCAGTACCAGTCAAATGGTTCCTTCTCATTCCATCACATGAGCAATTGTGCCACAATTTTTACTTGGCGAGTTAACTTATTAAAAACACATACACAGTACCCACTCACTGATTCTTAAAGTAGTGCAGTTTAAAATGTTGATATTCAAGATTTATTTACATCATGCATTTTCCACCAATACCCAGATGCGTACATGATGCCTGAGTTGTTGTTGTTGTTGTTTTTTTTAAATTTTTTATCAGCTTTTATCTTCACTTCCCTTCAGTGTGGAGTGCTTACTAACTACACAAGAAGGTCAAAATATATTGAAAAAAAAAAAAAAAGTGTGATTCAGTTTTTTATTTATTTATTTATTTATTTATTTATTTATTTATTTATTTTCCCCCAGGAACTTACCAGCACAATAACAAACGTGAAATGAACTCCTCTTTGACATTGTCAGTCTAAAAGCATTATTATTGACAGAAATGGAAACACAACTCTTATTACATTGTGTAGGTGCAACTAATAAAGTGGCCAGCATTGTATGTGCTAATTATTCATATATGTACAGTTGACATGTCCTCACAAGTTTACATACCGAGAGTATGAAGAGTATGTCTAGCACAACTGTACTTTGAATATTGTTGATAGTATGTAAATACTGTACTATAAAGGCAACATTTTACTTTTAATCTAGATTTAGAATGTGCAGGTCATACAGTTTAGTCAAATACAATGAGCTACAGTTGGACAAGTAAATAGTCTATATGTTTGTTCATCTCATCAGAGCTCTTTTTGTGAATTTTATAATCACAAGAATTAGAGCACCAACAATTTGCTGATGTTTCAGACTCTCTCCTGTGTTTCAGATCCGCTGATAGGCCACATGGAGATGGTGACAGAAATTGTGGTTCCCACTGTGTGTACACTGTGCATCCTCCTCAGTGCAATCTTCCTCATGTTCCTACTGCGAAGACGCTTCTGAAACACTCAGACATACTCCTTTCAACTTCATCGAACCTCGGGGGCCATGTAAAAAGTAATCAGGTCAATCTGCGAATGATTCAAAATCAGTAACACTACAAAGACAACAGACCTTGTTGATATGGTAGCTTGCCTTGATATTCTCTTTTGAATAAACGTGGTATGGCGGTTATCTGGCTTTAATTGACTGAGACAGTACATATCCAAGCAGCGAATTCATGACACATCTGCAAGTCGGCAACAATCGTACTCGATCGTACCACTTTTCCACATCAAAGATGGCGGCGGCGTCAACGTATTATTATGCGCAAAAGGCGACAGCCATGTCTATGAAAAATGCGCTCGTACCGGAAGTCCCTGTCGGCATTCTCGCATTGTGTGTACCCCGTTTGTGTTGCTCACTGGACTGGCTTTTTGGTAAGGCAAATCTTCAAAACTAGCTTGTGTTGTCTTGGAAGTCAATATTACGTTGGATGCTTGTTGCTCTTGTCAATGCGTGTCGGAACCCAACATTTGGTTTCTAAACATAACGTTTAATGCAAACATATCAGAGTCTTACAAATTCGTGTTGTCTTTCTCTTACGAATTGCATTGTGAGTATAAGGAAGTAGGTTTGAACAGCAGAGCGGTATAACATGACAGATGCGAGTGATAGTGTCATGTAAACAGCAACATCGTTTTAGCCTTTTAGCTTCATATCCTGGTTTGGTTCCCGCCATACTGACGCTGGGGCGGAAGTGGGCGTTGGTAGTCGCCCAGGTACTACTGCGCATGCGTGATGACAGGGTCAGTGGGTCATACTCATTATGCTGCCTGTTGGGTAAAATGAAAAGATTGTCGTCCACTTTAACAGTTAAAAGTGTCCTTTCCCTTTAGAATTGAGATATACTGTTATTAGTGTTATATCATTTGACAGTATAACTCAATCTCTATCTCAATTTGTGTCTCTAGCCATGTCATAGGGTTACAACTAAGTTAATTTGATATCTAGCTTAGTTTTTTTTCTTACTTTTTTCATTGCTAATTACTACTTAGAACAGTTGCAATCATCTGAAATTAATTTAAGATGCAATTATGTCTGTCATCTTTTATTCAAACAAAATAGAAAATTAAGTGATATCAGTAATGCAACATTTGTATAAAGCCACTTGAAAACAAATGTGCCCGTTAAAAGGTTTCCCATGCTACCACACACCTCTGTTTATTGATTAAGAAGACTACCAAAACTAGCTAGAATCCCAAACTTAAAAAGCTCAATTTTTTATGACAAATAAATTCTTAGACATCCAGCAAAAAATAAGCTGTTAAGTTCTTTGAACAGTATTCAGAATTTCAGATGAAAAAATAAAATAGCTATTTGACTGTTTTTCTTCAGTGGAATTACATTGTGAATGCTGTGTGACTGTGTCAATAAAATACTGTACCACCTTGTTGGGATGGTGTATAAACTCCCAAGTCATGGTGTGGGATTCTTGTATTTTTCCACAATGCAAATTTTATGCAAATTACATTGCATTTTTTATGAGCTTTTTCTGTCAGAAAATGTGTCATTAAGCAAGTGTTCAGTTTTGGTGGCCCTTCATTCTGTAACAGTTGGCCTTATTTAAATAATACCACCCTCACACCAAGTTTCTCCACCCATGACTTGGCAGCTACCTGGGCGAAGATCCACAATTTTCCCTCGCAGGCCAGTGACGGACTACACAGGACCGCTATTATGTCGAAGTCAAAAGCTAAGCAGACCTGCCACGTTGTTGGATGCTTAGATCGTCACACATCATTACATCGTCTCCCAGCCAGAGAGGACGTCAGGGCAAAGTGGATTCATTTTATTTACAATGGAAACATCCCGCCTTCTGTCAGCAAAAATCTTGTCGTCTGTGCCAACCACTTTGCGTCTGACTGCTTTAGCAACCTCGGTCAGTATAAAGCTGGACTGGCGATGAGACTGTTCATAAAAGATGGATCGGTACCAACTGTCCGTGGCAAAGATACAGATGAGGGAACTGTAAGTATTAAAAAAAAAAGTTTCTTTACAAAAGACATTTACCGTAGGCAGCACTTACAGCTAACAAGGATTAACTAGTCATAGTTACTTTTTCCATATCGCCTAAAAAAATGGTAATGTCATATGTGGCTGTGGTTCCAGTCAATCTCCTTGGATGTAACATTAAATTGAGATGATGGATTTAATGATACAGACTTTGAAGAGCAAGGCTTTCATACCACATCCATGTGCATCTTATCTGCAGTCAACGTTACAATATGTTGTTACGGTACTGAAAGAAAATGTGTTCTCCGTCCTGTAATTTGGCAAATGAGAAAAATTTGCAATGCATTTATTACGGTTATGTTGCTGCTCGTGTCACAAAGCCTCACCTGAGCAAATTGAGCACAGCATAATGTTATCTGCAGTGATCAGCAATGCATTTGTCTTTGTTTAGTAGTTACCTGATGTAAGATTTGGAAGTGGTAACTATTTTTCATTAGTAAAGGCGTCAATCCTGTTCATTTTGCTACATAAATTCTTAATCGAATTCAAATGGTGTTACTGGCATGAAATCATACAATGCATATTGCCAAAGCATATTATCATATGGGTACTAGGGATGCATGACATATATTTTTCAAGCCAAAGCTGATAATTTCCTGCTTGTCAAAACTGATGCTAATAACTAAATTATTATTAATTTTATTATTGAGTTAACAGCACTTTGTGCGCACCTGCAGGGAAAAATACTCAAAGATTTGTGCTAATCAAAAATGACAAAACATCACATCAAAACCAGTCAATATTCAGTAGATGGGAGTGCTTGCTTTGCTCATTGAGAAGTCCTACACAATCAACGCTATGTTTGTTGTGACGGTGAGAAAGCTCAGTGGAGCGTTTATGACGGGCCGTATTCAATAGAAAGGAGCATATGATTTGTCCAACCAATTGTACCGAAAGCAAAATGATCTTGCTTCATTTGGAATTTCATCTTCGTTCTTTTTTTTTTTATTATTATTTTTTTTAATCTGAGCTATTTTTGATTTTGTGGAATTTATTAGTATGATGTCATAATATTGACTTATCATGCATCCTCAATATATTTGTAAGATATAATTTTTTTTTTGTCTGAGTTCATAAAAGGCATATTGATATGGAAAATGGATGCTTAAATAGTTACAATCTTTGGTGTGTAGGCAACCAAGTCTGCACTGGCGGCTGTGGTACACCATGTGGCCTGCCAGACGGACCCCCCGGCCACACGCAGAGTTGGAACGCAGCTTTCCATGCAAACACTCCAGCGTAACTTCAAAAGTACAGGTTTGTTGATATCAAGTTTGTGCACTGTGATTGTTATACCTGCCAGTTGCAATTTGCCCCTCCTTTTTTTTTTTTTTTTTTAACCAGAGGGGGCAGCATGAGCATGCCAACTACCTACCACAATATCGTACAAAACCACAAAACAAGAACTCTTAAGTGTAGGATTTACCATTTGAATGAATTTCTGTGTTGTTTTTTTTGTTTTTTTATTTTTATTCTAAGGCTCACTGGAATCACTGACCCGCGTAGACGTAGGTGTTAGTAGCTCAGCTGTTGCATCCACAAGACCATGTAAAAGAGCTCGCTTGGAACAGGAGGAGGATGAGGAGAACCCACTAGAGGGCAGCTCTTCTATGGACATTACAGACCCGCTGGATCCTGCCTCGGAGGACCCTGTCAACGTTTTGACCGAGTCAACAAATGCAACGTGAGTTAATAACTTTGCTATTTGCTTGATTACTATTCAATTTCTTGATATAAGTTCTACCATTATGGAAGTTATGTGTTTTTTTATTTTAAAACTTTGTTGTTCTGATAGGCTGAAGTCTTGTGGTCCTGTCCATAAGATGGCATCCTATATTGTCCACAAAAGTTGCCTCCTGGAGCTGTTTGAGGTGTGCCCTGTGTGTCAGCGGGTTGCTGATGTGCAGACAAGAAGCAGAGGCACGTTCCTCTCGGTAGAACAGCAGTGCCCGCACTGCCTGTACTCCAGAAAATGGAATAGTCAGCCAATTATTGGAGACACACCTGTGGGCAACCTGCAGCTTTCAGCTGCGTTGTACACTACAGGTTCATCTTTCTTCAAACTTAAAAAGGTAATGGATAAAGACTTGGGCTGTGTTTGGAATCTCTCCGCTCTATAGTTATTAGTGAGTTTGTCACTTTGCTGTACAGTTTTAAAGCATCATGACTATAAAGTAGTGAACAACTCGATTACTATTTTTGTTTTCATTTGAACTGTTATTTATCCGCGAAAGACATTTGAGAACAGTCTAATGTTTTATTATTGATAAGTCACGAAAGGTATAGGGCAGGGTTCACCAATTCCAGTCCTCGAGGTTTTGGATGTTTCCACCCACTAGCACACCTGATTCATATATCAACTCATCAGCGTGCCTGATTACGATCCTGATCTTTAGTTTCAGGTGTGTTGGTAGGCGGAAACATCTAAAACCTGCAGGATTCCGGACCTCGCGGGTCGGAGTTGGTGAACCCTGATGTAGGAGAGAAAAAAAGACGAGTTTTGTATGCACATGCAATCATTTTCATATATTCAAGAAGTATTATATATGTTTTTACAGAGAAAAGTAGGTTAATTTAGTAACATTTCCTGAGCGTTGAAATAAGGTGAGCTGTATTGACAATCCAGAGTTTTAGCTCATTCATGGCACCCTGTGGTCCCAAATCGGAGACGTAGCCATGGCACATGTTGGGCACTCCGATTTAGAAACGATATAATTATTTATTCAAAAGAGTTATGTATTTCGTTTTATTTTGTACCCATACAGAGAAGGCATATGATCATGATATGGCATCTGTGAGTAAACTGAGTATCATTTTACAGTATCTCGAGCTGGGCCCAGTGTCTTCTTTTATGGAAATCAAATATGGTCAATCTAATTTGATAAACATGGACCGATGAATTTGTCCGTTGTGGGTCAATGAACCAGGGAGTATTTTTAACAGTGGTGTGTGTTAAAGGGAGCCCTGGTGACAAAGGGGGTGTGAATATTGTTATGGTGTCTAGCTTGTGGACGAGAGTTTTTGAAGCTGATCTATATTGTATGTCTTCATATTCTCAGATTGGGAGGATGGGAAGGAAGAAGCAATTTATTAGGAGTAGTTAGTGAAGATTTATTTTGGTAGAGAGAGCCTAATCTGCTTTGAACTTTTAAGAGTAAAGACATCTCTAAGTGAATTCTCAAGTCAGATTCCCATGCTCAGTTCGTGGGAGGTGTCTGTTGAAGAGCATGCATTTTGCTCATGTTCAGTGATGATTGTAGAATGGAATTGGCTTTTTAGTGCGAGTAAAACTTGTCTGAAGTGCAGACTAGGTAGTGTGGAGGTAGGAGCTAGAAGTTCAAATAATTTTGTGGTCGGTAAACAAATAGGCCAAGAGAGTTACTGATCGCATGGGTTATATTGTTGGTGAATATACTGTCGAAAAGTGTTGGACTAAATATGGAACTCTGCGTGGACACTTTGGGCCTCCTGCGTGAAAATTCAATCCAAAAATCCCATTATTTTAATTAGGGAGTAGGGAATGATTCCAAACACAACCTTGCAGTACAAAATGACAGTAATAGTATCAGTCCTAATGTGCTCATTCTGACCTCAGATCTTCCAGGTAATGCAGCTGAAGATGTTTCCTTATGACACCTTTCGGCGGCACACGCGGATGTACATAGAACCTGCTGTCATACACAAATGGAACACGGTGCAGGCTGGCATGCTGCAGCACCTTAGTCAACAGCACGATGTCACCGTAGGTGGTGATTTACTCCTCATGTCTGACTCACCAGGTAAGCAATACTTGGTGGTGGTTCAGACCTAAGATATAACTATGAGATGTCTCAAACAAGATTTTTGTGTGTATTTTTGAAGGTCATTCTGCCAAGTTTGGCAGCTACTCAATGATGGATCTCAGCAGCAACACTATTGTTGATGTGCAGTTACTTCAGGTGAGGAAGAACATGTGGAGGGAAATGTTGTCATTTTCTGGACTTATTTTCTGTTCTTGTTTTCCAATCAGAGCAATGAAGTAGGTGGAAGAAAGCACATGGAAAAAGAGGGTCTGAAGAGAAGCCTTACTGTCTTGGAAGAGCGAGGTGTGACTCTGCAAAGTGTTGTCACAGATTGTCACCCCGAGATTGAGAAATTTCTGGAGGAGGCCAACATCACTCATTATTATGATGTCTGGCATATGGAAAAAGGTATTTGTTCTGCTTATGTCGAAGAGGGAAAAATTGTTGTCCACACACAACACTTTTTGAAAAATGACTAATGTGTCCCATGAGTTCAACTTGTATTGTGTCTGAGGATGACCCAAATATTTTGTTTTTGTTAGGCCTGTCCAAGAAACTGGAGAAAATTGCACAGAAAAAAGAATGTGAGAAACTGAGCAAATGGCTTAGCAGCATAAAGAACCACATTTACTGGACAGCAGCTTCTTCTCCATTTGGGCCAGAAAGAGTGGCAAAGTGGACCACAATCCTGAATCATGTCCAAAACATCCACACCCATGAAGAGCCGCTTTTCCCTCACTGTTTGCATCCACAAAACAGCCCCACATGCAAGAGCAAGTGGTTGACAGCAGGTACATTATAGCAACACAACATTTGCGTAACGAACTCGATGATTCACTGTTTTAGGCAAAATATTGTTACTACATGACAAATAATCGTTAGTAGGTATAGAATAAAATTCAAATTAAAGAGTTTCTTGACTCATCCATTTTCAAATTCCAAAGAAAATGCGTTGGGTGAAAAATGTTATGACATGAATGCAAGGGAATTGTGGACTGGGCGGAATAGCATAAAGTACAAGATGTTGCTCGACTCCATGCAACAAATGTTGACGCAGCTTCCAGAATCAGTGGTTTAAAAAAAATAAAAAATAAATGAGAATATATATAATGTGTGTGTGTGTGTGTGTGTGTGTAGCCTATATATATATATATATTTAGGGGTGACAGGAGAATGCTAAATCCTAGACATTTTTTTTATTTATACAGTAAATGTTTGAGTTTGTCAAGAAAAATGTAGCCACTCTTGTTTTGAGAGGAGCCCACTATTCATTTATTAATTTCTTTAATAACAAAAAAGTATACATTTTCCCTATGTTTGGATTTTGATTAGAATATAATTTGCAAATTATTGAGGACAACAAACACAATAAAATGTGCACATGTAATTGTGCTTGTTTTTCTCACTCACTAAATGATGTTATTAAATCATGCTAAGTACTTTTTAAATATATTTTTTTATTGCCAGGAACGCCAGCCTTTTGCAGATTAGAGAAAGTGTTGACAAGTGAACGAGTTCTGAAAGATGTGCAGAAGTTGAGCCCCCACTACCAGACTTCGTCCCTGGAGGCCTTTCATGACGTTATTCTGCGATTTGCACCCAAGAATGTCTTCTTTCCTTTTCCTGGAATGTTATGTAGGTAAGATGAAGTTGAATATGTTGGTGTGTTCTCATACTTTGGAAGGGGAAGTTAAAATCTGATTCATTTCAGTACTTCAAAAAGTGACATTTGCATGCTATAGAAATTCACTGCACAGGTTGAACTGTTCTTTTTTTTTTTTTTTTTTTTTAAATGTATTTTAAATACATTTTAGAAAGAAAATGTATTGCATGATAAGGTGTGTCCAAACTTTTGGCCTGTACTGTATATGCACACTCATAATCTCCATCTTGTCTTAATGATGATTTTTATTTATTTTTTGTCTTCCCAAGACTCTACCTGGCAGCATTGCATTTCAATGAAAATGCTGGACGGCGTGAACGCCCGCAATCGACTTCACCTGAGCCAGGTAAAAGAGTCATCGATTCCTTACCCAAGTTAAAACTTCAATTTTGAGGGTGCGGGTCCTACATTTCATTTTTTACAAATGTGAAAATGGCCATCATACACGTGAAAATGAGACATTATAACATGCAGAACTATATGACAACACCACTGGGTTAATTAATGCACATTTTCAAATATGTTGCTCTTTTCAGATTATGTGGAGGAGCTGTTAGACCTCATTTTTGAAAAGGTGTTCCCAGATCCCAGCCCATACTTGGATGAGCTCCTAAAGATCCCCATTCCAATGAGCCTGCCAGCCCACTTTGAGGGAGTTGATACCCGGGAAGTAACCTAAGTCTTGCGGGTCAACCTCCAACATGTAAAAATGAATTCTTCATTCTGTCCAAGGCCATCAGAGAATTCTGTTTGTGTCTGCAGAACAGCAAAGGCAGGAATTACCAGCATCATCTGTCAAGCTGACTTGCATCAGCTTACAAACCTCCTATCAGCAACGTCTGAATGGACCCATGTACACTCAAAAAAATTGTAAAATTCAATATTACTGTCAGTTTTCTTTTTAGTGTTGCTTCTGTGAGAGCTTTGTTCATAATAGTGTATTTTGTAACTGTATATGTGATGAAAGTGGTTTGTGTACTTGCACATTGTATTTGTGTAGATTTGCAATGAAAGAAATCAAGTTTTTGCAGATTTGCGACCCCTCTGGCGAAAAGCGGAATGTAAGCCAGCGATGTGCACGCGCCCAGAGTGCCGAGACGTACGTTAGATGTCGTTTGTGTTAAGGTTTTTTTTTTTTTTCCTTTTTAAGTTTCCCTCCATTCAAGGCAATTTTCATATTCAAACTTTGCACCATGTTACAGGTGTTTATTTATTAAATGCACTTTTTTTCGCGATAAAGCCTCTGCCTCGTTTTTTGATCAATCATGCCTGCTATTGATTGAGATTTTTATTTCGAAAACTCAAAACAAAAATTAATGAATTGAATTGTACAAGTACAACAAAATTGAAAGTACATCTCTTAAAAGTGCACAAACAATTTTAAAAAACACCGCATACACACAAGCGTTCACCTCACATTCACAGTGTTTCGTGACTCGTTTTTGCACAGATAATTATTTTTCACTGAACATTTGGTTAAACTGATTTATATTTTTATGTATTTATGTTTGGACATTGCTACTAGACTATTTTAATAGTCAGTAGTAGGGGTGTTTTGATATATTGTGATATCACAGCCCGTAATTCTCAAATTGATTTAGCAGGCGGCCGAACTTTAAACAATTTTTGATGGAAAAATGTTCAGCAAAACGTCTTACTTAGGGTTCGAACCTTAAGCATAGAAGAATCTTATTTTAATTGTATACAGTGCACATGTACAAATTTACTGATTAGTATTATCTAAATTTGAGTAAAAAAAATCACAACGATCACTTATAAATTCGTATTGGGATTTATTGGTATTGAATCGAATCATGACTTATGAATCGTGATGCAAATCGAATTGTCGGATGCTAGGCAATTCACACCCCCAGTCAGTAGTTTAGGGTTAGTTAGTTGGTTAGTTCATCTCATTCATGTACCATACTTGTAAAGTTATAGATTTTTCATTATATTTATTTTATTTTGACTTGTTTTTAAATTGTGTTAATTCATTTTTAGAGTATAGCTATTTTATTTTTTCAAAATGTATCCGTTTTTAATAGTTTCAGGGTTTTTTTTGTTTAGTGTGACAGCAAGAGGTCGCTAAGTTAAAATTAACTGCAATTGTCAAATGACTGTTTCACCATCCTTCTTCTATACTGATGTACAGTAATATGGAAATAGATACATTTACAATGAAGCCCAGAAGATGACAGACTTGTATGATACTAATTGAAAAAGATGAAAATGAATCACAGTTTTATAAACTTAAGATACTCTTAGTTTTCTGATTTTTTTTTCCATTTTTTATTTTATTTGTATTAGTTTTTTTGCAATTTGTTATTTTGTGATTTTTCTTTTTTGTTTACATTTATTTATTTATTTAACTCGTAGTTGCAGTATATAGTTAGTTTTGTTTAGTATAGCCCTGTCTTGGAGAACCAAGTATTTTTTTTTAGTTGAGAACCACTACACTTTGTTGTATTTGTGATCCCTTAAAAATATACAATTTGCTGCCCCACCCCCACGAACACCCAAAGGAAAATGATTATTAAGTATGACAAGAACAACTCGCTCATTTTCCATTTTCTCCAGGTGCTGGCCATCATGGTGAAAACTGCTGAAAATGAGCGCTTTGAGACCTTCTCTCCTCTCCCTCCACCTCTGTCCCCTGGCCAGCAAGGAGACGCCTTTGGGAACGGTGAGATCGCACAAGCTGCCTGTCCTATCCAAACGGTGGCAATTATACAGGCAAATCATGGAAGCTTTGAATGAATGATATAAAACATGCCCTCCGTTATCGTGCATTGCCGTTGATGTCGATGAAGAAGCCGACGAGGTGTCCAAGCTTGCTGAGGTTCCTGCTGCCAAAAGGAAAACGGTGAAGAGGCCGCAGCCCAAGTTGGACTCAAACAGGTTGTTGTCCATTCGTTTGTAAATGATTACTAGAAAATCACAATGTCCCGTCACTGATGAGCTCTTTTTAGAATATTGTGGGCTAATTATGTGGTCCTTGGGGGATACCATGTTGGTAATTACTTTCCCTGGTAAATTCAGCTGTTAATTCAATTGTTTCTTTCCATCAGGCTGACGTCTGAAAAAGGACTTCCAGCTCTGCGAACTCTGTTTGACGACGTCCATTTTAAAGGCAAAGGGCATGAGGTCGGGAAAACATCCCAAACTTGAATTGAAACATGAACTTGATGACGTCTGTGTATCCAACGAATCAGGCGGAGGACGTGCGGCTGCTGATGCACAAGATGGAGAACTGGGCGCACAGATTGTACCCCAAACTTCAGTTTGAAGATTTCATGGACAGAGTGGAGAAGCTGGGCGCTAAGAAGGAAGTGCAGGTAGGACAGACAGACAGACAGACGTTTTGCGTTTGTATTTGTACTGAAATGTTTGTCGTCTGGCAGACTTGTCTCAAAAGGATACGTCTGGACATGCCACTGACACACGAAGATTTTATTGGTAAGTGCTTGTAAGGATTGTTTTGAAACTGTCTTAGTTTCAAAGAGCGTATTTTTTTTTATTTTATTTTTTTAAAAGAGCTCAGAATTGTTTATTCGGTGTTCTTACCGATTCAACGTCGTATCATCATTGCTCTTTTTTTTTCTTTTTTTTTTTCAAAGAGCGTTTTTCTAAATACTGTATATTCAGGTGAAGATGAGGCTCCTCCTGAAGCTGACATCTTGGAGGATTCCGATCCATTTAGCAGTCAAAGTTTCCCCGACGGCCCGCGGGGGCCGATCCACTCCACCCCTGCCCCCTCCCTCACAGATGAGCAGCAACAACGCATTGAGCTGAACAGACAGCGGGCGCTGGAGAGGAGGTTAGCTCGCCAGCAGCAGCTAACAGGTAAATGTCTTCATTTAAATTGTGTAGGGTGTAGCAGGGGATCACTATAAAAGTGCGCAACTGTCCACAACTTAAATGAGTGATGTCATGTTTACAATTGCGATCTTTCAGACTCGCAAACAGTTGACTCCTCACAGCAAGCTGGCGAGTTCTCCACGAACACCTCAGAACATGTCAACCATTCCAAAGGACATGATGAAGAAGAGGAGGCGGAGCCAGCTAGTAGCAGCTCCCCCCAACTGTCAATCAAAGCCTCTGAGTTATCCCCTTTGTTGTGTGAGGAGGTTGCGACAGAGGCCACGCCCACAGCCAGAAACAGCAGTCAGGATGCTGAATAATGTTCACACAATTTAGCTTGAAATGATTGCCTTCAATTTACCTGCAAATGACTTCATGGACCACACATTTAAAAGTAATTTTTCATGATGTAAATCTGTTATGTTTCACTTAGAGTTGACAATAAAAATAAATATAAACAGTACTGGCTGATGGTGAAATTTACTGGCAGAAGCATGGTTAAAATAACCTAAAATACGACAGATTAATGATTACAGTTTGGTTGACTTTGAAAAAATGACAGACTGGAGATGACGGATGGTGGCCCAGGACGCTGATGAATGACAGACTGGCAGCATTGTGTAAATTGACCATTTCTGCTAAACAATGTGAAAAAATAAACTTGGTTAATAAATCCCCTCAATTTGGTTTAAAAAAAAAAGTTATTCACAGAATTTTACAGTAACTACAAATGGAACATTTTATTTAAAAATGCTTCCTGTTAAAAAAAATCTAAAAACTATTCAGTCCATGTTCAATCAGGTAGGCAGAGTCTCTATGCTGTGTTTGCACATTCCAGGTCCATCAGCGAAAGCTCTCGAATCTCCTCCAAGACTAAGTACAGGTTTGGGCTTTTACTTTGGCAGAACTCTTGCTCCTCTTTGGATAGTTTGGGCCGCCGGGTCGCCTTCCCCCGGGCCTGCTGGGACGCTTCCTCGGCTAAACGCACGACCTCCTGAACCAACTGGCTGCGGCCATGCGACGGAGGCTGGTGGAGCGTCGCGCTCTGGTGCGGCCTGTTGCCGACGAGCTCAAGGTTGACACTATCGGCGTGGCAACGCGACAACTGGACTGAAATACGAACCTGAGGGAAGATGAGAACTCCAGTTGGATGACATCACACTTCAGTTGTTACAAACTTGACAAGTGTACTTTGAACCTGTCAAGAACTTTTTTTTATTAAAGGCCCAGTCTGCTGTTTTCACTCAGGAAAAGGTACTTTTAAAATACAGGATTTAAACAAACAAACAAATTCTCAATTTACAGATCTGGGCTTCTCTTAATGTCTGGTGGTGATTTTGTCCTAAACCGCCACCCCCCAGCCTGTATTTTGTAAACAGCGGGACGTTTCTGTGGAAAGATGGTGTTTACAACCCTCCGGGCAAATTGTCGGCTGCGTGACGTCACTCCCGCGGCAATTTGACAGCACGCACGGATTTTTTTTTTCACTCACTCATTCACACATGTAAGCTTCTGTGAGTGAGTGAGTGAGTGAGTAATAAAAAAAGTGATAATCCGTGAGTGCCTCTCCACAGAAACGTCCCGCTGTTTATAAAACAAACACAAAATGGCAAAATACAGGCTGGGTGGGTGGGGGTTTAGGACAAAATCACCACCAAACATTAACATAAGCCCAGATGTGTAGACTGAGAAAAAGTTAAAGTGTGTACATCCTGTATTTAAAAAGTGCATTTTCCTGAGTGAAAACGGCAGACCGGGCCTTTAACATCATCTACTACAAATCATGAAAAACTACGGCTGGGCCTTAAAATAAACTCAAAGCTGTTTGTCGACTCACAGTGATGTGGTTGAAGAGTGTGAAGGTGGTGTTTCCAATGGGCGACGTGGTTGTGATGTGGTCCGAATAGCGACGCACAGAACCGCTCTGCCAATCGCAGACGCCGTCCTGGCCTGCAGAGAGCACCTGACCCTCTCGGTTCTTCAGGTACACGGGCCCCCTGATGCCATAACTGCGCACACGGCAGTTTGGATACGACATCAACACAGCAAGACTTAAGCAATCGTATTTTCATCTGCTGCAAGTTGAAAACTTACAGTGACACAAATGCCAACACGCCGTTGTCTCGGATGCCGTAAATGACGGCATCGGCCACACAGCACTGGTCCGTGTTCGGGTCCCTTTCTTTGAAATACAGACACTGAAACAACTCTGTGGACACCTTCTGCGCCTGCTGGGCTGCCTGCAAACATCACATGGTGGTCACTCCCTGAATGGACGCAGCTAAATATACACATAAGTACTATCAAATACTACATTTTGCAAGAAAAGAGAGAGCTGACCCTGTTTTTCTTGTTGATATGCTGAGACAACTCGTCAAGTTCCTTGTTACTGGCGAGTACTTTAGCAGGGCTCCGCCCGCTCTCCACATCAATGGCTGCTGTCAGAAGGCGGTGCACCACAATGTCGGCATAGCGACGGATGGGTGAGGTGAAATGTGTGTAGCGGTCCAGAGCCAAACCTGAAAAGTGTCATTTAGCCACAGGCTTTATGCATTACATCATAGGAAGTAACTTTGGCCGTCATTGCCTCTCAGTTTTGCATTGCATACCATAATGGTAGTACTGGTCTTGGGAAATGGCACCGGTGGAGAAATACATTGCCTGAGACATGGCCTGGGTGGCCATCATTCTCAGCAGTCTGTTCAGCAGTGGGTCTTGTGGGTCCACAGCCTGGTCCAGTGAGTCAGCTAAAGCCTTATTGGACCTACACAGATATATAGAAGGGAAAGGAGCTACAAAATATACATTTTACAGTATGTAGGGTGACCGGATGTCCCGGCATTAACTGCGTCACGATTTTGGGCCTTGTGTCCCAAGTCCCGTTGGAATTCATCAGTTTTGTGTCACTTATGCCCGCATTATAAGGCGCACCTTCAATGAATGACATATTTTAAAACTTTTTCCATATATAAGGCGGTGCGCATTATCAGGCGCACCGCATTATCAGGCACACCTTCAATGAATGACATATTTTAAAACTTTTTCCATATAAAGTCGCTAAAGTAGAGGCTGGGGTTACGTTATGCATCCATTAGATGGTGCTGCGCTAAAGGGAATGTCAACAAAACAGTCAGATAGGTCAGTCAAGCTTTATTAATAGATTACAAACCAGCTTTCTGGCAACTCCATTCATTCCCAAAATGAATAAACAGCTGTTTTATTATTTTCTCTGAGGTAAAGTATTAGTATTAGCTAGCGATCCAAGATGGCGGGATCTTCTGTGCATGCACGTCATCGATCGTGCAGGGTCACCGATAGCGTCTTGACAGCGAGACCTGTTGCGGCTCAATATTGATTCAAATATAAGGCGCACTGGATTATAAGGCGCATGGTCAGCTTTTGAAAAAATTGAAGGCTTTTAGGTGCGCCTTATAGTGCAGAAAATACGGTACTTCCTGCTTCCGTGTCTAAGAATCATGGGACATGTAGTCATGAACGGGAATTGAGCATTTCTGTCGGCACATTTACAAAAGTTTGGATCCTGGTGAGTGCATTGATTTGTTTGGCGCTTTTGAACTGTCAACCAAGACAGCATTTAGAATTAGCTAAACACAACCACTAGCGATTAAATTGCTTCCAAATGATGAGATTTTTATTTTTTTTATTTTTTTTTATTTTATATATATATATTTGGATTTTGGGGCAAAATTGTAGTGTCCTGGTTTTTAAATTGTAAAAATCTGGTCACCCTAATTTCATATTCATATATTTTGAACAACAATAACAGCCATGTTTGCAACAAAGATGTGAACAAAAATATGAGACACTATAAAACATGTCAGTGACATCTTGGATGGTCAAGATTTAACTGCAGACAAGCTCCAATTATGAACGTACTGTTTTGATGATTGACACCTTTAGGTACAGAATATTTTCACACATCTGAGTCCGAGGCATGTGGGGCAAAATTTGGTGGCAAAATTAGCCATTAAAACTATGACTTGTGCTGCTCAGACCAATTACTTACTTACTTACTTTCCAGTGTCACATTAATGCACACTAGTTGCGAATCACTGTAATAAAAAAATAGTACATTACGTACTTAAGCTTCGAACATCTACCCAAAACTGACCAATGATAAAAGAGAAAAGAAATTGTTCACCAAACCTGGTATCGATGGTGAAGCCCCTGGACTTGGCGCTGTCCACCAGCTGGCTGAAGAACTCCTGTCGAGGCGGCGGGTGATGTCGAAGCAGAGCCTGATGAGGAAAAGCCTCCTGGATCTTGCGCGCCACCCAGTGGTTGGCGTAGATCATGCACTCGGCCACCGTCTCGTGGATCTCCAGGGGTTGGCGCGGGACCAGAGCAGTGATGTTCTTGTCGTCGTCCAGCTGAGCACGCACCTGGGACCAAAGCATTGCAATCAAGTCATAAAAGACCAGAAAATATCATTTATCCGAAGATATTAAGTCATTCCTATTTAATGATATGTATTTAATAATTCACACACCACTCATACCTCCACCCCTTCCAGTTCCAAGGCTCCGCCTCGATCTCGCTGCGCCCGGAGGTGTCGCGCCACGTGGGTCAGCATCTCCAGAGCCTGTGTGAGCTGAGCCAACTTGGCGTCCTTCTCGTAGGATTGGAGCCGGGTCAGCTCGGGCACCTCGGCCTGCTCGCCGTTGAGGAGGGCCTGGGCCAGCTCGTAGTGCAGCTGGTAGGAGGAGCGGATGACGGTGCGACCGTACCACACGCTGTTGACGGCGAGAGTGTGTGCGTCCAGCTCCCACATCACGCTCATTGCATACCTGGATGGCACACATTTGTCGGAGAAGCAATCCTTCCAACTGCATGTATTATATGCAGTGCAGATACGTGTCGAGTGAAGAGCCACTAAATAACTATTAATTGCTGCATTTTGAGTTATTTATTTATATATTTAATATATTTAGGCAGTTACTGTATAAACCAGTGGTGTCCAAACTACGGCCCGGGGGCCATTTGCCGCCGTCCATTTTTCAGTGGCCCCCCGACATATGCTAAAAATAGCATTTGACTTAGTTCAAATAAAATAAACAAAACAAAAATGTTTGGAGATGGTCAAAGAAAGAAGGGAGGTTATCGAAAAACAGGTGCCATTAAAGGTTATTTTAGTTAACAAAAACTAATGAAAAATCTAAAACTAAAATTAAAAAAACAATATTGTTACCGAAATAAAATAAAACCAAAAATGCTTTTTAAAAAAAAAAAAAAATCTGAAACTATATTTTATGTTTACAAAACTAACTAAAACTAACTCTAATTATAGCAAAAATGCACGAGCCTTTGTGGATAATTTAAAATGGGATTTTTAGTAGATTTATTTTGATATAAACCTGAAAAATAACTTTTGAAAGTATGTCACACAGAAGTGACGTCATCTAGCAGCAGCCAATAGTAAAGCACCTTCAGATGACGTTGCTCCCATGGTGTTTTTTTTTAAATATTGCGCCCAAGTAATACACATAAAAAATAAAAAAAAATAATAATAATAATAATAATACTGAAACTAACAAACTAAACTAAAAAACTAAGCATTTTTTAAAGAATGAAATTAATAAAAACTAACAGAACCACCCTGAAAACTATCTAAAATGAAAAATTCCCAAACTATAATAACCCTACTGCCATATTACAAATAAATTGGTTTATATACTGTTGCATCTTTCTAAATATGCAAAATCACAAATAAATTATTTGTACATTTTTTAGGACTAAACACAATTTCTCTTCATAATATTATGTGGCCCTTGCGTCCTTCTGTTTTATGTATGTGGCCCTCAAATGAAAAAGTTTGGACACCCCGGCTCTAGACTGACTACTTTTCATTGTGTCAGTGTCATTTCTTCAGTGTTAGCCCAAAAATGGATGGCTATGAAGCGTGCACTCACTTTTGGCAGATACTGTACACATACAATATATATAGGGTCTCCCATTGTGTATTTTCACCGATGCTACGTAATCTAACTTGTTCACTGTAAATCCCACTGACCTGTCGACTCCTCCCAAGAGAGAGCAGAGATCTGCGCTGAGAATTGCTGGCAACATGTCATACCTTCGGTCGGCAAGGTAGTAAGTTGTAGCCCTGAAACACGTGAGGCACTGTAAATTTGGACTATCATTTTCAATACTGTCATGATAAGATTAGGTAAGGGTGGGTTTGTCACATACTATGTCTTAATAAAAATGTTATTAGTTTCCGTGTCGTACAATCTCAATCCAACTCTTGAGCAAAAAGAGCCTTATTCACATACACTGCTAAAATCTCTCTCTCTCAGTTACTCAGTTAAACCCTGACTTCCTGTGAGATCTAAGGCAAAACACGCACCAAATGGTGCAAGACGTGACAACTTGATAGGGCCATGAGATGCCTGGGATTACATACAGTATGCTTCCGGTCCCACTACATAATGCCACCTATGAAGTACTTGGATGAAGCTCCATCTTATCTGTCTGTAGCATCATGCATAACTGGCCATGTGCTTTTGGTTTGCTTTGCAAATACTCAGGCTTCCTCCATCTTCCAAAACCAAGCATATCAACTCATTCGCTCTCAATAACGTATAAGTACGTTCTATTTGTAAGATGTATTTGTACGTTTTTTATTTATTTATTTATTTTTTAATGCTAGAGCATACAGAAGGCTTTGACGCAGACTCTCAACTGCAAAGAACGGTTGAAGAAATGGTAGTTATTACACAAACGGCCAGCAGGTGGCAGCACAGCAAAGGAGCTCAACCAGGGCCATGTTAGAAAAAAAAAAGCACAATTCTAAATAGATTTGTGAATAATGATGAAACTTAAGATATATTCCAAAGCTAACCACCAATTATAGCTCAACTTGTAAATATAATATAATCCTAATATGTTTTATTGGCCAGATAAAGAAAAGATTAAGTGGCTTTTTGATTTTGATGTTTTTGTAATATTAAATTTTACATCGAAATTCTGGAAAAGGAGACAAGACAGATTGTTCATGACATAAGTTTTTTGTTGCTTTTGTTATTGTTTTTTATTCTGGTGCCGGGCCATTTTGATTGTTTGGTGTGTTATAAGGCCATGCGGGCTGAATATTAATTTTATATTATATATTATTGCATGCATGCATGACACAATAATAAAAATGTCAATGTAAACGTTAGCTAGGCCGTGATTGGTTGTTTGTTACCTGAGCCCTCAACACACGTGATGCCATTTTTAGTCGACTTGACACCAAATGGCAAAGACCTTTTTAAAGATGTTAATTTTACATGAAAAATAATGACATTATCAAATTAATAATAGGCAAAATTCTTTTTCAATGAAAATTGAAATGAGTTTTTCGCATTTGTATGGGCTTAGTCACAGAAAATGGAACAAGAAAAGTATGAGTACCAAATTACCCCACATTCTTCCCTGGCTGGGAATGAGACAAAAAAAATAAATAAACAAATAACGTACACCCCTAAATAATTCCTTTATGACTGTGAAGGAACAAGTCAATGTCTGACCTTGCATGTGCCTCTAAGTCGGTGAGGGAGCCTTCACAAACAAAATGCGTCACATCAGCAATGTGGACGCCGAGCTCCAGCAGCTTCGCGTCTGCGAGGCTGCGTACAGACAGCGCGTCATCGACATCCTCGCAGCCGGCGGGGTCGATGCTGAACACCAGGTGACTGTCCCTCAGGTCCCGGCGCTCAGCCACCTGACAGGGATCCACCTTCCATGGCTTCTCGGGAGAATTCGCAGGCATTTCTCTCAGCTGGGGACAACCAGACACAATGTAAGACTGAAAAAAAGGAAAGAACTAGAAAAAATAAGTAAAAAAAATCTGTGTTTGAGTTAGGCCTCCGACCTGTGCATCGGAGAAGGGAGGGACGTGGATGCAGTTTTCGATGAGGATGGTCTGTACTTCGGTCTCAAGCTCACCAGCCTGACCCAGAACCCTCACACTGTGCCCATTAGGATACAGTGATGTGCTTTCCCATGAGTCAATGCGTACCACCACTCTATGATCCTGGACAAAAGCAGATGTTAGCTTGTGATATTTTGGAATATAAATACATGGTTTAAAAGAAGATAGCCCATGGGTCTTTAACCTGCTACATCATAATCTAGTGCTTGAAGGCACGAACTGATGTTTGTCTACATGATTTTCTGCTAGACAGTAGAATTCATTCTTCCATGAATCACAGCAAGCCGTCCAGGTCCTGTAGTGGCAAAGCCATCCCAGGACATCAAATTGAGTCCACCATGCTGGCTGATGTCATGATGTTATTTTATATCAAATACTTGCTATTTTTATGCCACATGTAAGAAACACAAAAAAGTGAAACTTTTGTCTCGGCGGAACATTTTCTTTGAACGTCTTGGGGAGGATCAACACTTCAAGCATTTGTGCTCTTTTTTTTTTTTGTCAGCAGTGGCTTTTGCCTTGGAACGCTTCCATGGATGCCATTTTTGCCCACAAACACTGACCTTTACTGAGGTCTGTGAGCCCAGCACTTCTTTGGATGTCATTCTTTTGTAACCTCCATGATGAGTCGTCATTGCACCCTAGGAGTGATTTTCGTTAGCCGACCACTCCAGGGAAGGCTTGCCACTGTTACCAGTTTCTCTATTTGTGTATAATGGTTCTGGCTGTGGCTAGCTGACTTCCCCAAAAAAGCGTTTTTAACCTTTTCAAAAATAATACATTTCAATCACTTTGTTTCTTATTTTTGTCTCTTGAATTTGTTTGAATTGTGGCAAGACACCATTCTTTTGCAATCTTGAAGTGTGCTTCTGATTTACGACAGGTACAATTTAAGTGATTTCTTGATTCAGTGTATCTGGTGTAGAATAGTACCTCATCATATTGACCAATGACAATCTTGGGTGACTTTTTTTTTGTGTGTGAAATCGGAATATTTGACAAGAGCTTTGCAATGTCTTTCCAGTATTTCCAGTGGGGCGCCCATCTTATTGCACATTCGGATTACTCTTGTCCTCAAGGGATTGACCACAACCAGAAGTGTTGTAATAAATCATATGAACTATACATCACGTTACAAACATTAAACAATTACATATCAATCCGGTTGCAGACCATAATCGGCCCACGGCATAAAAATTCTTGTGGTCTGTCTGTTTATGCTGGGTGTCAATTATAGTTATAGATCAAGTCTTCTCTCATTTAAATATTGTCATTCGTCCCAAAAGAAGCCATCATCTTAAGGATGTTACCTACTTTTTAAAATAGGGCTGGGTATTAATTCAAATTTCCTCAATCAATTTGATTTCAATTCATGCAAGTTCAGTTTGATTCGATTTTGATTTTTCCCGATTCGATTCACTTCAGTTCAGTCTGAAAATGATAAATTATGGAACATCAATTCTTCTTATATATCTCGTATGATAAAAACTCCAGATAAAAACTGGAGTCAAAATCAGCAAAAAATAAAAAATAAATATAAAAATAAAAATTGCCCAGCAGAAAAAATGCGGGTCTGAAGGGGTTAAGTGTTGCACAAACATTGACATCAAAGATGAGATAAAAATATTTTCATAATTCAATAGTTGTAAAAACTAAAAAGATTCTGAATTGTCTTAAAGTGCAATAAATAAGTCAGGTGTTCCATAAATGTAAAAAATAAATAAATAAATAAATACTTTGAAATTCAGTACATTTGAAGAAAACAGTAAGATACAAAAAAAAATCTGCCTTTAAAATTCCATTTTCTTATGAATTGAAAGATTAAAATAATCTATTCATGATTTTATGAATCATTATTATGCTTGAAAAAGAAAGTCAATTAATTATCAAGAATATATATATATTTTTTTTAACTCAGCCCTACTTTAAAAGTGGATATCTGGACTCACACGGGAAAGCACCAACTGGACGAGTCACAATCCGGTGTGTAGCCTATCGCACAAAACTATAATATACAATAATACATATATATACAATATACAATATGTCGGGAACACCAGCAATTTAGGGACTGGCTTTAGCTGTTTCGACCCTGAGTTACTAACTACACCAGCCAAGGAAAATGCACAGCTGGCCAGTGCAGAATTGAATAAATTGACGTGTGTCTGTCAATAATAACTCAGGCTGCGGGAGCCTTCATAGCAAAGGACTTACAGCCATATTCTGTATAGGAGGACAAAGGCAGGTTTCAATACTTGTTGAGGATGCTGAAGTTGCAACACAAGATGCCTTCTGGTAGCCACTTTACAGATAATACACAATAAATAGGTACAAGCCTGTCATTATATTTGTATGTACTTCTTTGTTCCCTCTTCCGACTCTATCAACGGCAAACCAGACCTGCAAAGCATCAGCTTGCTGTGTGCTGATGCGGATCTTGGGGATGCGATGGTCCCAAGGTACGGTCAGGATGCGTTGAGAATTCCTGCTCTGGGACTGTGTGCTCTCCCTCGGAGGGAATGTTACCACATAGTCCCTCCAATTCCTCTGTAGGATCCCCACAACAATCCCTGCGTGATTTATTATTGCGACATTAGAATTAAAGCATGGAGAGAACACACAGTTGGAATGTTATCGACAAAACAATCTTTGACTTAAACAATGAGTAGTTTCAGATGAGAGTCCTCACCTGTCGGCATCGGTTTACTTTGGATGTCCTCTCCATTCTTCTCTTCCAATTGCCCTTGTGTCAGGACACTAACCTTCCCCCTCCATTCGCTCTTCGGCAACAACTCGACCACGACCACGTCGCCATGCACAGCCCTGTTGCGATTCTTATTTCCACACACCAACACCTCGCTGCTCAGCTCTACAGCAGATAAAGGATGGACAGACAGCGGAGCAGATTAAAAGGGCAGCCAAGAGAAAGTCTCACAAACAACAGAAAAACACATAGACAGGCACCGAATGCAATGTTTCTCTATCTAGCTTAAAATGAATCATACATCAAGGACAACTACTTTTTTGATTGCAGCAATACTGCACCTGTGTTTTTATTTGAGAGACCCTCTGCTCTGACTGAAGCTTCCGTCTGTGCTCGGTGTTTGTTGACATTCAGAGTTCCCTGCACAAAAAGAACGTGTGATTGATGTTGATCTTAAAAAGATCTCGGTTAACAAATTGTGCATGGTTCGGATATGCAAAACCTGTTTGGAGTTTTAAATAAAGGCACAAAGCAATAACACTCTCACTTTGTATGGAAAGAAGCCACAAGATAGTCAGACACAATACATTATCCAGATGATGCTGTGATGGTGGACGAATAATACTTGTTACTTTCATGTAAACTCTTTCTAGTTCTAAAAATAAAATCTCTTTTAATCAGAGATGGGACATCGCTGAGTCAATGATGTCAATATATTTAGGTTTTGTTCAGTGCCACTGTCAACATACAAACAAACAGCCATTTTATAAATATATGCAAATTGAGGCAAATAAAAAGAAAAATAATTAATGATAATTAAGTGTACAGAAATGCCAACAGATGGTTGCACATTCTTACGTGAATGTTGGATCGAACTAAAGAGGAAACTGCAGAGAACAGCTCCAAAAGTTTGATTGGATAAAACCTTTCCAGGTGTGCTGCACTCATAAGTTCTTCCAAGGACACAGTACTTGACAAAACTGACAGCAGGCAATTATTTTTTTGAGTCTAACAGTAACAATTTTATGGTAATAAAATATTGTGAAGTCAACTTTACTGAGAGTGATAGGAATATACAGATTGATAGCACTGTTGTATTTTCTCAGCCTAGCTACTGTGCTGAAGGTAAATTGATGGTTATTTTCATTTATTTTTTAAATTAAAGATGAGTAATCAGCCACTCTGACTTTACACCTTCAGTAGAGTTTAAAGACAGTAATTTTCTAACAAAAGAGTAGAACGGCACTTCATTTCTAATGTGTGATTTTTGAGTTCAAATCTGTTAATAAAGAAATAAATACAAATGGTAAATGGACTGCTTTTTATGTCGCACTTTTAAGTACACCATATGGTGCCCGAAGTGCTTTACAATTACTCACATTCACCCACTTACACACCAGTGGTGGGTTGCTGCCATGCAGGGCGCTGTCAGGTCCGTTGGGAGCAAATCGGGGTTCAGTGTCTTGCTCAAGTGAGGATCAAACCCACAACCTCACAGATGGCAGACGATCACACTACCACTGAGCCATTCAATAATAAATAACAAACATAATATTACTAATGAAATATTAATTAATAAATAATCTGCTGGCACCAACAAGAAGTCAAAGGTGAATAGGAAGTGGTAAGATTGGAGTTTGGAAAAAAGCGGTTACATTGGAAGAATTCATGAACAATTTGAATGTGGGAGTCTGACATTGGGTGGCATTGGGTGAGACCTCAACTGCATCCAATAATGAAATAATGGATTGGTTATCATTTATGGATGATCATTTTCAACATCTATACAAGTAATTTTAAAGTCATTCACTAAAATTATTTTGTCTACACAAACTACATGTGATAATACTGAGCATACATGTTAATGAAAACAAAGCTAAAAAGTTAAGCTTTCCTGTTATTGTATTTGTACGTAATTGTCTACATTCTAGGGGTGTGAATTGCCTAGTACCTGACGATTCGATTCGTATCACGATTCACAGGTCACGATTCGATTCGATACCGATTAATCCCGATACGAATTTATAAGTCGCTTGTTGCGATTTTTTTCATTCAAATTTAGAAAATACTAATCAGTAAGCTTGTAGAGTGTAAGATTTATATGAAAATGTATTATTTGTTTATCTGAAATTTCAGACTTATAGAGGTAATCTGTTTCATGTTTGAACAGCATTAAAATAAAATATTAAGGCTTAATGTTCCGTTCATATAACATTCTTCCATGCTCAAGGTGTGAATCCTAAAAAAAAAAAAAAAAAAAAAGAAAAAAAAAAAAGAAAAAAAAAAAATCGATTCTGCCGATTATTGAATCGATTCGAGAATCGCGCGATGTAGTATCGCGATATATCGCCGAATCGATTTTTTTTTAACACCCCTACTACATTCATAGTTTAAAACTTAAATATAGCACAAACCTATTAGGAGGACCAGCAAGGAGGAACACAATAATGAGTATGCATGTATGGAGTGTTGCCCTGCAATTGGCTGGCAACCAGTCCAGGGTGTGCCCCGCCTACTGCTCAAAGCAAGCTGAGATAGGCTCCAGCACCCCCCGCGACCCCTGTGAGGAATAAGCGGTCAAGAAAATGGATGGATGGATGTATGGACTGTAGATTAGGGGTGGGACGATACTGGTAAACCACGATTCGATACTGTGACGATATTTGACTCCCGATATCGATAATATCACGATACACGATATCTACGATTTTTGATATATGGTCAAAAAAATTTAGCAATATATCACGATATGTGACTGAAAAAGCCAAACAAATGCCCATAAAAAGGAAAATGTCTAATTATGCATTTATTTAATGCCAAAAGTTCTGTATTGTGCCTCACTGCCTCTTAACATTTTAACTATAAACATTGTAAAGTGAGACAAATTAAAGTGTATAAACATTTATAACATAACACTGCACAACTGGACACATGACATCGATATCCACTGTCAGTGTATCGCTAATTTATTGCAACAGAGAGCCCAACAATATATTGCAATATCGATTTTTTGCCCACCCCCTACTGTAGATGTTCAGACTAATGATGATTGACTTTTAAATTGCAGATATACAAATAGTTGGACCTGTGCCCACCCATTAAGTGTGGAAGTACACAATCAAGTAAAAATTGAGATATTGCGGTATGTCAAGGTCAGAAATCCAAACATTTGCTAGGATTGTTTTACCTTGAAAGCAATCTGATGTAAGACCACACTTCATTTTCAAAATGTAATGTACTGATATTGGCATTGGAATTACATCTCTACGCGTATATGATTTAAAAGTAAACATGCCAAAAAAAAACAACTTAAGATGAAAGAAATTGTGATTATCCAACATGCATATGAGTTCAGTTGTGGACAAAGCACACAGAGCTGCAGTGCCTGGCAGCGCTGTGGTCCCCCCCATTTGGGTCCCTGCCCCACCACTTTGTCCCTCCATTCCCTTTTTTAATGCACCACACATATACATATTCATTTTTTTGGGGGGGATACGGGTGTGTCGGAGTAGGGGAAATTTTTTCCCTCTGCTCCGACTCACCTGCTCCCAATTTTAATGCACCACACGCACACACTTGTATATACACTGGGTGGGGCCACATTCACGGTGTAAGGGTAGAGCTCGCCAGTCGGCGAGCTGGCGGACTCAGTAACAGGGTTAGGTGTCACTAGTACTCTGGCGTGACGACCGGGGCCTCTCCCCACCGGGCTCGGTGTTCTGGTGTTCCGCCTTCTCCCCTGGTGCTTCCTCCTCTGCTTCCCCCCTCCCGCCGCTGTGCAAATCTCGCGCGGCTGGAGGTGGGGTGGGCACATCTTCCCTCTCTGCGCTGCTGCCCGGTGCCGGTTTCCGGGGGGGGGTGGGGGGTTCTCGCGGGGGGCCGGGTTCGCGGGGGGGGGGGGGGGGGGGGCGCCCGTCGGGGGGGGGGCGGCTTGTTTGGGGGGGGGGGGTGGAGGTATGGGTGGGTGGGGGGTTGGGTGCTGGGGGTCGGGGTGTGTTCGGGGGTTTGGGGGTCGGGGGTGGTGGGGCCTGGGTCGTGGTGGATGGCGGGTTTGGGTGGGGTGCGGGGGGGTCGTGGGGGGATGGGGGCTGGGGACCGGTGGGGCGCTGTGGGGGCCCGCTGGGCCTCGTTCTGCGGCCTTGGGCTCGGGGGTGTGGGCCGGGGCTGGGGCGGGGGTGTTCCGGGTGTCTGGGTCGGCTCGCCGACTGGTGTCCGCTCGGGTGGCTTGGGGGTGGCCTTGGTGCTGCCGCGGCCTGGGGATTCCGGGGGGGGGGGGGGGGGGGTGCTCGCTTTGCTGGACCGCGGTTGACGGCTTCTTTCTTTGGTGGTGGTCCTTATGCATGCCAGATCCGTCGCACCAGCATCTACTGAAACTCAACAGAAGTACCCTCTCCCTCCCACAGCCCCTTGAATCAGTTGGTGCTGGTGTCTGTGGTTCTCACTTTGCTTTATCTATCCTTCCCTCCTTCCTCTCTTTAGTTTTTCCTCTGGTCACTTGAGATCTTAATTTATTAGAAGTATGAGGTTTCTGGGGTTGGCATAAGACTCCGGTTTTGTAACCACGCAGGAGGGGTCTTGTTGGTGCTGGACTTCACTTTGATGGATTGGATGTACTGGCTTCTATTGATCTCACTCTGCCTTATCGATCCTTCCCTCCTTCCTCTCTTTAGTTTTTCCTCTGGGCTCTTGAGATCTCGCTAAATTTGCTGGAATTTAGAGGCTTCCGGGGTTGGCGTAAGACTTTGATTTTGTAATCATGGGGAAGGCAGGAAGTGTTTGGTCGGTGCTGGATGTCACTTTGATTTACCTTTCTTTTCTCTTTATTTCTTTTTTTTTCTGACCTTTTCCTGACCATTTAAATCTCACGACTCTGGCAAGATTCTGAAGTACCTGGTTAAGGCGAAGGGTAATGGGATATTTATAAGGTTTTAGGTGAATGAATGAGTATAAATTTATATGTATTTGCACGCACGCACACGCACGCACGCAAACGCACACACACGCACGCACGCAAACGCACGCAAACGCACACACGCAAACGCACGCACACATACACACAAAAAAAAAAAAAAAAAAAAAAAAAAAAAAAGAGCAATGATGACAAGACGTTGAATCGGTAAGACTACCGAATGAACAATTCTGAGCTCTTAAAAAAAAAAAAAAATAAATAAAAAAAAAAAAAAAAAAAAAAAAAGCACACAGAGCTGAGTTCATTTTGCATTCAAGAGAAGATACCGGTCTGCTTTTCAACTCAGTGCTCCACATACTTGCAATCAGTAAAATGTCAGTTAATTAAGTTCATTTATTTTTTCTTTACTTAAAACAGATGTGCATCCTCAATCAAAGTTGCTGCTTTAAGACACACCAGTAAGCCTCAAGCGCAAACAGAGAGGTGGTACCTGAATATAGCGTCCAGACTTGATACCAGCCTCCAGGACTTCAGCCGGTAGGTGGTCAGTAAACTCTTTTTCTGTGCACTCGCTCTCTTTCTCCTGCAGAGCTTGACGAATGGAGCTGTACAGTTCATGAGCTGCCCGTAGCTCTGACCAGAAGTTCTGTAAATATTCCTAGAAAATAAGGACACAAATTATACAAGCCTGTTTGTGCCATAAATTGTTGCTAACGGTGGTCGCTACTGTACAATTTGAATACATTTCAGTAGAACACACAGCAGTTTCCTGTTATTATATTTGTAAGTGTCTGCATTCATAGTTTAAACTTAAATATAGCACAAACTATTATATCAAACTCATCTTACACTTTACAAAAAATAAAAGGCTCATAGATAATAGCATTTCGACAAAAAATAAAATAAAAAATGCACCAGATGCATTTGATTGACACCCCTGGTACTTGGTATATAAGCTAAACAGAGCCTGCCTGTTAAAGGTAAAGAAAGAATGTCGAAGCCACTCTCTCGAAATCAGGTCAATAAAGGTATTCGATAGAATATTAGTGTCACAGAAAAACGTGCCCAATCTATTACAGCTGTGATGTGGGAGGCCTGGTTGTGTTCAGTCCCATACCTGAACAGAGATGACGTAGACCCCAGAGTGAAGGTTGCTGTACTGAGCAATGATGTCCTGGTCCTCTGTGATCATCACTACATTCATCATACCAGCAAGGTGGTTATAGTACCAAACTGCTGCAGAGTACACACACCTGCATACACAAACAAACATGAAGCAAAGTCATTACATCCTACAACAACAACTAATTACAATTATTGCAGATGACTCTTTAAATCAGGAGTGCGGAACACACAGTACATGAGCCATATTACAGCTGTCCCATGATACAATTCTAGAAACCAAGTTTGTTTGTTTCTTTGTTTGTTTGTTGAACATATACACTCTAGCAGATACAAATTTAAAAGAGAAGAAACTCATAGCAATCATTAAAAACTTATCGAGTCCTACCCCTTCTTCTTTGTAACTTTTGACTTAATTCATTATTAATAGGGCTGCACAATATATCGAAAAAATATCGATATCGCGATATTGGCCCTTGCAATATGCATATCGCAAAGACATGCAATAAGTTTTATATGGAATTTTATGCTTTTTATATGAATTTGACCAGTCAAATGCTAACTAAAATGTGCATCGCCATTCAATAGTTGAAAATTATCAAGACATAATTACAATTAATTAACTAAGATTACATTAAGGTTGTTTATTTTACCACATGAAAAATGTTTTTCTTTCATTAGGTAATAAAAATGTCTTTAGGTAAATATCGCAATAATATCGATATCGCTATGTTCAGCAAGTATATCGCATATCGCATGTTTTTCCAATATGGTGCAGCCCTAATTATTAATACCGTAAATTAATATATTACAATAAAAGAAAATATGTAATCCTGCTTGTGTAAACAATTGCACTTTAACACATACGTACATTTTTCAATAGCGTATGTACATGAATTTCATACACAATAATAATACATCCTCATACCAACATATACAATTTTCATTACACTCACAATGGTACATGCCCTGTGATTGGCTGGTGACTAAAACTAACCATTTCCTTAAAAAAATAAAAATAAAAAATGAATAAAAACTAACAACCATGGTTTAAAAAAATAATAAAGTTGAAATGAAATAAAAACTACAGTGTAATGAAAAATTCAAAACACAGGAACACACACAAAAAAAAATGAACCAAAACATACAACCCACAAATATCTATAATATGCATTACGTCAATCCATTTTCTGTTGTTTGTCCCTGAACTGCTCGCGAGCCAATTGCAAAGAATGATACGTCATATATTTTATAAAATTATAGAATAGCATTCAAATAAAAACCAAATCCGTAAGAATAGTAAGAACATAAGTTATAAAGTGCAAACTTTAGTATGCTAATCTAAGTACAGTAGTTCTTCTTCCCACTATACACTCTACTGTGCAGCACTCAATTTAAAACTGTCCACGGCGCCAGAATATTGGGTCTGACCTAAACATAATATTGAGTGTCAAATGTTTCAGTCGCAGCTCACCTGGTCTGCCACTGTTCTTGACTCTCCCCATTCTCCCGCAGACAGAAGGAAAACTCTTGAAATTCATTGGCAAACAGAACACAGTCATGTCGGGGGTCTTTCAGCAGGTTTCGCAGGCGGTTATATTGTCTGCCCAGAGACATATCACAACAGGAAAAAAAGAGTGAGAGACAAGAAGGAGCAATCCTTAAGGTGGTTACATTTTGGAAGAGCTCTTGTTTATCTTCCTTTTCCACTTCACTGTACCTTTGAGGAACAAAATAGCCCCACTTGCACCTCCTGCTGTGTCGCCAAATGAGCTGTGTACTTTCCATCATCATTGGGTGAATGAGGCGGCAAATTGTAAAATGAGACAGATTGCTCAATAGATGCTGAGCATTGACCACTCTGGTAATCAGCACCTGCTGATTCACATGCATATTATATAACTCAAAAACCCTTCCACAGCACGGGTGGGTGATATAGCGTCTATTTGTCTAATAAATGATGCCATGACTTTAAACAGTTATATATGCTTCAACTTTTTGAGAATGTCATCTTTTTAAGGCTGAATAATCATCCATATTTAACCTGCATACAGTAGTTTGACACTTTGAATTGCTATATGACATCTGCAGCAAATCAGATCAGTCTCATGCTGCTATTAATGCTAAAAACAAAACAAAACAAAACAAAACAAAACAATAAAAGCTCCATTTGTCTGCAGAGAGCAGTCATCCTGTCAGTGTGGTGGAAGTGCCCCAATATGTAGCTACCTCAGCTATTTATCATTTGTGCTTCTGTTCATATGGACTGAAACGCGAGTGCTTCAGCAGTGCTCTATTGAGTTATTTGTTGACTTGTGAGGCATAAAGTACATTGATCCCCAGCTGTGAGAAGCTTCGCTTAGCCTGGCTGCGTTCCACGACATGATTTTGTTTTAATAGTGACAAGGAGAGATGTTCAATACTACTTTTTTCCCCAGACCAAAACCAGTACTCAACTCTTCAGTAGTCAACAAAACTGATACCAAGTACTGATACCACTAGTAGTTTTCATGCATAAAATAAATAAATAAATAAATAAATAAATAAATAAATAAAAAGACATAATTTTAAATAGACACCTACTGTATATATCCCAATATAGCATTTATCTTTGGAATTAAAGAAAATTATATATTCTTATTTCTAGTTGCTGATTGTAAAATGGTCACAAGAGGGCAGCGCATACTGGTATTAGCTGCTGTTGACAGTAATGCTAGCTTGAAACAAGGCCAGGTATCTGCCCGATACCAATATCTCGTATCGGTACTTGCCCATCATTCATGGGCTCATAATTTGCTTGCATTAATTTATGTCACTTTATCCATCCATCCATCCATCCATTTTCTTGACCGCTTATTCCTCACAAGGGTCGCGGGGGCTGCTGGCGCCTATCTCAGCTGGCTCTGGGCAGGAGGCGGGGGACACCCTGGACTGGTTGCCAGCCAATCGCAGGGCACACAGAGACGAACAACCATCCACACTCACACGCACACCTAGGGACAATTCCGAGCGCCCAATTAACCTGCCATGCATGTCTTTGGAATGTGGGAGGAGACCGGAGTACCCGGAGAAGACCCACGCGGGCACGGGGAGAACATGCAAACTCCACCCAGGAAGGTTCGAGCCTGGACTCGAACCGGAGACGTCACTTTATCCATTATATTATAAATTGTCTTTTTTTTTAACAGTATGGACTGTATAATATAGCATATATCTATTTTTATATTGATGTTTAGTTTGAAACATTTATTTTATGATAATGATTAACAAGAAAAAGAGCTTCAGCAAAGTCACACATCTTATACTTCAATAGTGTTCAAAGGACCAGAAAGTGTAATTTCTGACACAGTATGACATCAGCATCAACTAAGCCAACTATGTCCACCTAACACTGTAACAAGTAAAACTTCATCATATTAATGATGCAACATTTTAGAACAGCGCAGTAAGCAGAAATGTTCAACAAATTGCAGTGAAACCAGTCATGCGGGACTCCTTATTTCTACAATATTCATCAAGCTTGTCAACAGCACTTGTGGATGTTTGTGCTGGAGAGATGCATTTCAAGTCACCAGCTCATTCTCATTTAGCTTCATCAGCAGTGCTTTGATTTAATGAGGCTGACCGCTGTCAACTCTTGTACAAGGGCTTGCATTAGCCTTGCTGTACCTAAACCAGATAAATATTTGATCAGACTATTTATTCCAATTTGTTCCACAAAATAACTAATTATGTTTATTATTTACTGTTTATTCAATTTTGAAAGAAAGTAATCACTTTTGAGCCAAGTCGTTGTTGTTGACCTTTGTAAACAAAGTTCTAAAATTACTGTTAAAAGTTAATTTAGTCTGTGCAGTGTGCGCACACAATCACTGAGATTCCATGCATTTTTTCTGACCTCGGACCTCTTAATAACCAACCCCTGGGGCTCATTCAGTTTGTTCCGAGCGGCTAAACTGTATCCTGATAACCAGAGAGCTGCTGTCAAATCACTGGCGTCGCAAAGAATTGCCACCCTACTTTCAGCAATGAATCCATCAATATAAATTGCTAAATTCAAAATTGGATTATTAATGTGATCGTTATTCCATTACAAATTTAATGATAGCTTAAGTATTAAAGTGACAGTGTGTAGGATTTAGTACCTGCCATCTAGTGGTGAACTAATAGAACACAACAAATGTGAAGCACGTGCATTAAACTGCCTCAGACAGACCACACTTTGTAAGCCTGCACGTTTTAGATCAGGGGTGCCCAAGATCAGTCCTCAAGAGCCACTATCCAGACTGTTTTCCATGTTTCTCTCCACTAACACACCTGATTCATGATCAGGATCGCTATCAGGCTTCTTCAAAGCTTGCTGATGAGCTGATCATTATTCAGTTGCGCTGAAGGAGGGAGACAAGGAAAAAAGGTTAGATAGGGTCTCTCGAGGACCGGACTTGGGCACCACTGTTTTGGATGTTTCCCTCCTCCAGTACACCTGATTTAAATGATCAGCTCATCAGCAAGCTATTTAGGAGTCTAAAACATCTAAACACTGCGATTGGTTGGCAACCAGTCCAGGGTGTCCCCCGCCTACTGCCCAGAGCCAGCTGAGATAGGCGCCAGCAGCCCCCGCGACCCTTGTGAGGAATAAGCGGTCAAGAAAATGGATGGATGGATGGAACATCTAAACATGCAGGACTCCAACCCTCAACAATTTCTTGACAACAGCCTATGCTCTGAGTTTTATGGTTAGGATTAGGCTGGTAATGCCAATAACAGCTTCAGGGTTATGGTTATGGGTAGGGTCAGGCAAAGTCGATAACAGCCTACCTTCAGTGGCAAAACAAAATGAAAACTTAGTGAAAAGACACAGAAGGAGGTGAAGTGAGGCCGGAACCACACACAGTTCATGACTCATCCAGCGATTGATCAATCAGAGCTGTTCATGCCAAAATAGCGCTAGCAGGAGAGTTTCTGGTCACAGCAAAATACCCACTGCCTAAAAAAAATCTTCAAAAAGCACTAATTATGTTCTTTTATCATTAACTTTTCCCCCATAATGTGGTATAGATTTTAAGACTAGTGAACACACTTCAGTTCTCTACAAACCAGATACTATAAAGTTGAAGAGGAAAAAAACGGTAAGTACTCACCTGCGTCCTTTGCAGTGATGGACAGCTTGGCAGGCTGTCTGGGTTAAGACGATGCCCTGCAGCTCTCTGAACTCCAAGATCTCCTGGTAGTCAACCACCACGCCGACATCGGGCACCACATAGTGGGTCAAATCTCCCGGCAACACCTTGCCATCTGTGAAAAGTGGGTGGGATTCAGAAGTGTAGGATTTTTGCTCCCTTTTCACACAGGCTTATTTAGTAGCACCATAAATTGTAATTCATTTTATTTGTCTACTCTCTATAGGCTACCATTCATGTATTTACATTCTTTCCCACGTGTATTCCTCAACACTAAAACATCACTTGTATCATCCAGTATATGAGTTGCATAAAAAGTGATGCCTTTACAAACATAATAAAACTTGCAAATGTAAATGTTTTTTTTGTTTTTGTTTTTGTTTTGTATTGTAACTGCAGTGCAGTACCATGTTCCGGGGGTTATGGGTTTGTTAAATGGCATGCTGTCACAAAAATAACCACATAGTAAGATGAGTAAGATGACAAACGATGGATGCTGTCTATCTGGAGCGGCTTCAGCAGAGCATTTACTAACTCTACTGGGCAATCTTTCCAATTTGGCTGCCAGACAAAACATTTCACTGTTGAACTAAAATATTAGCTTCGGTGTATGTATACGTGCTATAAATAAACGCCCGTTTACTGTTTAGATCACGTTTACCGTTGTCACAGTTGGCTAGACACAAGGAGCTGTAGCATGGAACTCGCTCCCTCACATAATGTTCGCGGACAACACGGACCTTTCGGCCGCGGCTGCTTTTCAAATGAAGAATTTTTTCTGTCTTAATCATTTTGTGAAGTCAAGATGAAGCCATGCTCCTGGTTTTATCCGATAGCGATTGCTATTGTAGTTTAACGGCAGAAAACAGTTGGAAACACATTAGCTCTACTGCACAAGTGAGGAGGAAGTGCAAGGCGGGTACAAAACAAATGACGTCACGATGCATAGCCCAAACAACTATTGCCGCATTCAAGTACCATTGGACATTACAGATTTCATTTTCATTCTGAACGACTGCCGAGCTGCAATGCACTTTATACAACTACAATAAGCACGCTTTCAATGCGGATATACATGACATTATGCATGTTTTGTAATAATTAATGAAAAGGAAGAAGTCAGTGTCATTTTCAAAAGGCATTTTAATGCTTTTTATAGTTCAATGTGTATTTTATTGTGTGCATGTAATTGTTCAAATGAGAAGTGGAGCAGTTCTGATGAAAAAATATGTTAACCCCCCACCCCCTTTACATATTTTATTCTTTCTTTTTTTAGGTTGCAAATAAATACAACCGTAAGTTTCGAATGATTAAAAAAAAATACAAATAAAAAAGTTAACCTGTCAACTACTTGCAGGTGTTTTACAACCATTATTGTGCCAAGGCATCCATTTTCATGGGGGGGGGGGGGAAATCTCACGTGCATTAAACCACCACCCAACAAAAATGTCACAAAGTGAAGACTGAAGGAATGATGATAGTCTCAATTGTACGCAAAATTGTCAATGTGAAATCTGTGCCCGTTTAGTTGAACACGAAGCTGATATACGCGCAGGAATCCATGACATTCATTAAGGGTGGATACTGGATAGTTCATTCTGCAATCAAATGGAAGATCATTTAATTGTTTCGCCTTTCACTTCACGTCCCCGACAAAGATAGGTGAAGAAAGATATATGTGTAATTAAAAACTAATGTTTTTTTGTGACAAATTAAGAGTAATTGGATAATTTTCCCTACAGCATCCTGATGACATCCAGTAATATCCCTATACATTATATTAATAGTTGGTGAGAGCTCACAAGTGAACCGAAACAAGATTTGTTTAAAAAAATTATGTCTTACCAAAGGTAATATAGTGTCAATGTAGCTTCTCTTTATCGCCAGTCGTAGTGGAGTATAACCGAGGCATTAGTGATGTGGGTTACTCATCTTGCAACTTCTACTACTCTTTGGCTGCACCGCGAGAAAGGCTGCACCAGAGCATCAGCACAGACTGAGCACAAGTTCCTAACTACAAACATCTCATTCAGAATTTGCCTTCTCTTGGAAAAAATATATACAAAACTAAAAATGTTTACCACCGTCCAGTCTATGAATTCAAGTTACGAGAATTAACTTTCCCGAAGACGCAACGTAAAGGTAAGTGCTCTGACGTTTATGACTATTTTTTCCTCCAGGTTTGTTTCATTTGGATGTAGTCGCTGCATGGATTCGCGATTGTTTCTCTTTTTTAAAAGCACGAAACCTTTTACACGCCCAGTCAGATAGTTCCGTTTCGGAAACTGTACATTGTTACTTTTTCAAGCATTTCAATTTGGCATAGGCTAAATGCTGATTTTAATTTGTATTTATTTATTATAACCCTCAACGTATTGTATTGTCCAGTTTTACTAACTGCAGTAGGCGAACTAATTATTTTCATACCTGAGAATCAATATTTGATTGCTTCATCTTTAAAGTAGGAAAAGCAAGACATCACAACGGTAAGTTTACATGACATTTCCACAACTCTTGTTCTTTTCTTCAAACGTAATATCCGGTAGCATGCACGGTCAATTAACTTAAAAGGAAACTCGTTACTGATGGTGATGACTGGAGGGGAAAAAAATAGGCCTATTCAATACTGAGGCAATTTTTCCAGCAAAAGAATGGAGATGTTTGACTCTAATTAGACATGTCAGGATGATCATTGCTGTTTGTTGTTCTTGCATTGATCCCCTTGCGGCTTCACAAGAGACAGACCGTCACGAATTGATTCCCTTGAGGCAGAGCAGAAGACAGACTTTACACATGCTCTGAAATAACTAGTTGTCACTAGATGGCGGTCTTGAGCAGGACTGTCAGACTGAGACTTTCAGTGGCTTATATTTTCCCAACACTTGGCCTTTGAGTACCGAGCTTCAAAGGGTACTACTACGCCTTGTGTCAAATAAATTGAACATTCTCAATATTTCCTCAGTGACCCGAGACCCTGAAGAAAATAACCCAAGGGTAGTAAATAACACAGCGAGTGACAAAGCCTGGCGAGTGCTCGAGAGAAGTCCCATTCAATTTCTGTTTTCTTTTCTCCTCAAGTTATTCCATTTAGTGAGAAGCTCTGGTGAGTGTGCTCTGCAGTATGTCACAGAAACATTTGTCACAAATGTGCCCTTGCAATAACAGTAATGCAGTGTTTGACGACTCGGTTGCTCTTACTTTAATTAAATGTTATTCTTTTTTAAGATGATGCTGCAGGGGAGGCAGGTTGTTGCTGTTGGTTGTAGTGGGGGAGCCACAGTTAAATCTGGGCTCAGTCCAGGAACACACAGTGTAATTCAACTAAGTTTCTAATGAATTCAGTACATTTAGCAGTAAGTGTAGAGAAAGCTCAATTTTTGCTCACCTTTTCACTTTTGCGGCAGGTGTCGTTCGGGTTTAGCATAGTCATAGCAACCATGTAAGTTAAAGTGTACAAGCCAAATCTTCCAGAAGGCAACAACATCCCCCTCAAGCCTGATGTGCAATTCTGTTTGATTATGAAAATACAGTATGTGAAGCACGTGTTGTTTTTTTTGCATGATTTCAGTGCATAATTCATAATGCATAATTTTTTGCTTAGCTTGTCTCAGTGTCCCAAGCAGATACATTTCATTGTTACTAGCCTGTGATATAAACTCATAATTGTGTCAATGAGCTCAAGAAAGTTGATGATAAAATAAAGTTTTAGTAAGACAGCCATTTTTAATCAAAGAATATTTATAGCCATTGATTGGCATGTTAATAGTGTAGTTAGGAAATAATAGACTATTGAATGACGTGTGCCCTTCAGATATACAGGAAGAAAATTGTGACAGGCAGCGTAATATCCCTCTGGGATTTTTAGGACACGCTGAGCATTTTTGTTGTCTTTAATGTTGTTGAGACATTCAGAAGCACCCAGACCGCTAACACATTTATCTGGTCTTTTATCCTTTTTCATTTCTCCATCCATCCATCCATCCATCCATCCATCCATCCATCCATCCAATTTACATAAAAAATATATTACTTTTTTTCTCCTGCAGATAAACAAACCTGGGCAGAAAAATATCCTATACGTAGTTCATAGACATTTTTGTCTACGGCAAGATTCAAACCCAGTTAGGGCTCGTCAGTATATTTTTTAAAAAGTAATCTTTTCTTTTGCTCAGAAATATTTTGAATCTGTTTGTTCAATAGGAAACAGAAAATAACCTAAAAGATTTAAATAAATAAATGTGGCTGGCCACTAAAGTCAAATGCCCCCGTGCTCATAAAATTTGTAGCAAAAGAATTACAGAAAAAAAATATGTTGTAAAACTTGTGAGGTTCAACCAAGGTAATGACTTGCTTGACTCCGATTCAGAAGTTGGGAGGAAAATGGTGTACATATAAGATATAACACAAAAACATCAGTTGAATAACCAAAAAGTATTAACTTTGCAAATGATTTTCCGTATTTTCCTTCTTGATGCCCCTTGTTTCAAAACAAGGACGAGCTTCAACAAGTGGTGTTCATAAGAACAACATATGAAAACTTCATCTTCAGTAGACAGCAAGTGGCAAAATGGCCGCTCCCTGAGATGGATAAAACGGCTGAATTTTGCTGAATAACTCATCTTCCAAAAATGTAATGTTAATCAGAATGTCATGTATAGACTGGTGAGATCACACATAACATTATTGTCCATTGTGATTGGCTGACAACCAATTCCGGGTGTACACCGCTTACTGCCCATAGCCAGCTGAGATAGGCTCCAGCACCCCCGTGACCCTTGTGAGGAGGAGCGGTTCAGAAACTGGATGGATGGATGGATTATTGTCCATAAATGTTTAAGTTTGACTTCCTCTTTAAAATAGCATGAAATCAATGACAATTTTCTTTGTTCTAATTTCAAATTTTAGTTCTAATCATAAAACCACAAGAAGGCAGCCAATACTTGAGTTGGACGCTGTAGTGAGTACCTATGTATACTCGTTCGAGTTAAATAGGTTACGAACTTAGTGAGGGCCAATTGAGATGCGAATCACCCACCATCTTTTGTCACTAAGGTTAAGGCTGTTTGTCTTACTGTTTACCGTTAACACTTTTTAACATGTTTTTACACTAATATGCTTGTTTAATTCTTTGAAATTTCCTTCAGCGTTAAAGTATATGTTTAATGCAAAAAAATTTGACCCTAGAAAAGATTATTTTTATAGACCGTGTTATGGAGGTCAACAAGCTTCCAGAAAATTAATTGCACATGTTGAAATACTGTATCAAATGTGCCAAATGTTTATTGTATATGGATATGTGCTAAAACCAGAGGCTGTGGTTATAATATGTAAAAATCAAAGCGTAATTTGACAAGCCTGAGTGGAGGGTTATAATTTCTTGTCACCAAAATATAATCCTGTTTTGCTGTTCTACACATCCTGGTAATATTTGTAAGTCTGTATTTTGACCTGTGACAAAGCAGGCGCTATGTTTCCAGTCTGCTGAACCCTTTCAACTGGGAAGCCACCATGTTCTGTCAGATCAATACGTGTAATCAGTGTTGATAAATGGGCCAACGCTGGCTGTTGTTTGTTATAGAAGATGTTTCAGTGATTGCAGCCAGCGACTTTTGCATAAACTCACACAATAATGAATTCATTTGTCATCTGTTGGTTTGCAAATATGATGTGTGTATTTTTGTTAGTATCAGAAATGGAGATGAAAATCTTTCATTTGATTTTTACGAGAATAATCAGCTGGTCGCGCAGGGTAAAGAGTTATGAAGATGCTGTGAAGAAGTCTGAAATCCAGCCCTTATACTCGAGATGAGGCAAAGGCTGAATATCAGTCATGAAATTGAAATAGCGCACGAGGTGAAGGTAAAAGGGAGAGACCATTAAGGGCAGCTGCCCATCGGCTCTCTTATTCATTCTGATACAAAGACAAAGTGGTGTCGAAAAGGCAAAATAGAAAGGCAACATGAAAGACTCCAGAGTGCTTCTTGCCTTGTGGGCGCTCTGAGTGGACAGGAAGGAGGGTGATGGACTTGACCCATGAATACGCCCCTCAGGCCAATTGGCAGCAACACGTACACTAGCCAGTCTATCATTTCGTGTGTTGTTACTTATCAAGTGTAAATACACAACATTTGACTTGCTTTCAAGGTTTCAGGGATGGTGGTTGTTGTGTGTTGCAGAACCTGCAGGAAATGCTTGGAAAGTGAGACAGGTGTGTCTGGTGCGGCTCAGTCAATGTTTCTTGGCAAGAAGAATCATGAGTATGCATTTTGCTTGATTTATTGTCATCGCAAGTTTCTGCAGAGACTTGACAGCTTAACTTCCCACAAATCTTGTACTGCTCATTTCACATCATTCTGACCTGGTAATAGATAACCTTTCTAAGGACTCAGCATGCCACTCCAACGGGGAGATGATATAATGTTTAAAGTTAATTAATTTTTCTCAAATCAAACAGAAATGGACTGTTCACCAGTCAGTCACAGTGCTTATATATCCAGATCCACACTCATTTGCACACCTTTGGACTAGACTGGATTTACTATTGTACATTAGAGATGTAACGAGATCCAAACATCACGATACGATATTATCACGATATGAAGGTCACGATACGATAATTATCACGATATTGTGGGGGCGTTGGCAATATTTAAAAAAGATCACAGTATTGTAAAAAAGAGAGCTCATACTAAAAAACACAATATTGTGCTTTTGTACATAACAGCAATGCATATAAACAAACTTCAATCTCTAATAACAATATTGAGGCACTTATTTGCGAATGCAAGCACACATTGATCGCTTCAAAAGCAAATTAGATTCCCCTTCATTTGACAATTAGCGCAGATTGTAAACATAGAAGGCCAAAACATCCTTAATGAAAATTAAATTGCACTAATAAACTAGCCACTAGAGGGTGCTAGAACTGCACAAATGGAAATCAACCTGACTTTTTGAACAGATGTGTTCCTTTTAAATATTGTGAACATGACGATGACGATATTGTGGCAGTTTTAATATCACGATATCACGGTATTGCCCTTATCGTGACATCATTACTGTACATTGCAGGGCAAAAGTGACCAATTCTAATTCAATGTAAATATCGTGTAATTTTTTTTTCTTGACTGTCCGATTCAGTATAAATTTTAAGTGACCCATATCCAGATCGAGTATTAATAGGCAGAGACCAGAATTGCATTTAAATCACATATATTTGTCACTATATGTCACTGATTTACGTATTTCAATGATGTCAGGCTCTTTTTGATAATATATTATATAAAGTCAATTTATGCTTCAATCAAATTGGCAGCTATCCAATACAATTAGGAAGTGTAGCCACATTTAGAAGAGGCCTGATTGCAATCTGCAGATATTCAAATCTATGTCAATATGTGTTTTTTCACTGCCATGATGAATATCAGAATTATGTCATTTAGGAGCAGCATACAAACTGGGCACAGAGCTGACACAAGCCCCTTTCAATTTGCGCCTTTTCCCTTACCTTTTCTGTTTTGCTTTTCTATGTGAAAGGTACCGACATGGAACGGGGTGTTGAAGAAAATCACATTTTCCATCCTCCATCATAGTGTCGAAGGTGTATGAGAGGCTGTGTGAAACGGGACAGGGGAAAGTACGGACTTTATGTTGAAAGAAAAAACAAGTATTGTGTACGTCACACCAGGAAGTAGCGCAGACGATGGAATTTTTCTCATTATCGCTTTGCGGAAAGCCGATTGAGTCAGCTATGCAAACGTAAAGTAGACACGGAAATGGTAATGTTCAGCTTTGCTGAGTGCTGAGTTTGGTGAGTAATGCAAGGATGAATAAGTAGCTCTTCTTTTATGCCTCTGACGAGATTGATTTATGACAACTGAAAGGAGCTTCAGATTCACTCTAACAAAAGGCGCATCGGTGAAGTCTTAGTTTCTTTATCACTGACTCTGCATCTCCCCTCCTTAAGCCTACAGTATTTTTTTGCCCCAATAGTATAAGTGCAGTTATTTTGGCTGCCATATGCAACCCCTTGGTGTGTTGACTTTTACATGTTTATTTTTCTGTGTGGGGGACCGCTGTTCAGTTTCACCCTTCTAACATTGGTGAATTTTGTGGGGGCCGTTGTTGTGACCCTAAATAGCTAAACATTCACCAAGGGGCTGTGCCTTGAAAGGTGTGGCATGACTTCCATTCCTGGTTAGAGAGTAGACTTCTGGTTCCAGGTTACAAGGAGTGGCCTTGGTTACAGGATACTAGGGGTGTTAAAAAAAAAATCGATTCGGCAATATATCGCGATACGACGATACGAATCGATTCAATAGGCAGACGAATCGATTTTTTTCACATCCATTTCAGAAATTTCAAAATGAGCCTAAAATTTCTTCGACCACTTTACAGGTGAACTTAATGTGACCTTCTCTGAGCTTTTGAATGCACATGTCCAACTGTTAGATGTTTCAGTACTTTTTGCAAAAGTTTCTGTTCTCTATCGAGGAGCTTAATGGCAAAATTCACAAACGTCAATGCTCCAGCTCATTGAGGTGGCATCATCAGTGAACGGCTGTTGGAGACTGGTAGGAAATCACTAGTGCATCCTTCTACTTAAATGTCATACTTTCATGATATGATATCACTGTAGCGTGAACTTTTTACATTTTCCATAAATTTCACCTGGAAGTCAAATATCCCTAAGCTTTTGTTAGTGTGATTCCAAAAGTAATTTTTCTTCCATTGCAACTATTTTGGGGGCACATTCCTATCTTGATTATTGTGTGATTTTGTAACTTGTGACAGGTAGAAAGAAATAGTGATGGGCTACTAACAATCCCACTGCACTGCAGTCAAGTACAGCCCACATGTTTTGATTGTGTGTGTTTTTTTGTCTGAAAACACCAAAGAGAACAAAAAAATGTGATGATATGCAGTTGTTAATATTTAATGGCCTTTTATTGTATTATCATATATTCTGTTACAGTGTCTGCCTTGGGAGTGAAGTGAAACATATTTCAGATACTTTTTCAACAAGAAAGCAGTTGCTCTTAAACATCTTTTTTTTTTTTACTTGAATATTTTTGCTGTAGTTGGCATAAGAGTATAAGCTCATGTGTCCTTTCAGCAGGAAAAAAAACGCACATTAAAACAACGAACAAATTAATGTGAGATTACTGGATGGCTACCTAATCATCTCAATGTTTAGTCTTAAGTGACTTTTTCTCCTTGGACTAGGCCTTCAGTTGGTGCTGTCTACTTCGTAAACCATCTTTGACAGGTTCCCGTATAGAACACCCCGAGAGCTGGAAGGATTATGGTGGATTATACTAAATCGAGTAGAGCACAGCAGGACATGCTCATTCTAAACTGATTCCCTTCCTGTTCTGTTCGCTGGGCCAGTAACTGACAAAGCGGTCACCGCTGCCAACACATCTCAATAAGATGCATTGTGCTCTTTACGTTTGGGGTTCCCAACCAAGTAAACGGACCAATTAGCACATGTCGATATACTTACATGTGGATTATGTATATCGCTGGCGTCGGGCCAAAACCTTGTCCGTCCAAAATCTTCAGAAGACCCCAAAAATGGCAGGTTTGTTCAACCATTAACATTGCATCATTAAAAGAGCAAGTCATTTTAAACACTTTAGATTGGTTAATAATTTATAAAAATGATACCCGACATGTGTGGATGGACCAAAAATATAGGAGAACATGTTAAATTTGCCAAACTGATTTATGAGCTTTAGGCCCGACGCCAGCGATATGAGAGATATAGTGATTGAGGTGTACTTATTCATACATAGAAGCTTATCAGGGCTGGGAAAATTTCAGAATTAAATTGAGAATGACTCCAAATTCCAATTCAATTCATAAAGCTGAATTCAGGTGCCAGGAATCAGAGTTGCAATTCAAATTGGAATTACGGGAAGTAAACTTGAAATTCCATGAAATTCAAAGAAATTCATTATGTAAAATTAAAGTGTATTTGTGTGAACGCATTCACACTTGGATTCTTTATGATACTTTTTTATTATTGTCCTCTATCTACTTCCACTTTCACAGTTCAAATTTCAACTTACTCCAAAAATTCATGCCAACCGGGGTCTCAGTTTTGTCATTCCACTTATATGCTGTTTTCGCACAATTTTATTAAAGTTCCCCTGCAATTGGCAGGCAACCAGTCCAGGGTGTCCCCCGCCTACTGCTCAGAGCCAGCTGAGATAGGCGCCAGCTCCCCCCGCGACCCTTGTGAGGAGTAAGCGGTCAAGAAAATGGATGGATGGATGGATCAAAGTTCCCCGATTCATTTTCAATGACGCTCCTTTCCATGCCCACTCCCTGCCAACTTATCATCATTCCCAGGTGCTTGTTGCTGATCGGTGGTGCAGTTTGTAAAGTGTATTGTCCAGTAATCAGAAGGTTGTGGGTTAAAATCCCATATATGACTGTATTGCAAATATATCATGGCCATCCTGCTAAGAGCTACATGTTTACTCGCTGACTATCGGGAAATGCATTTTGATTTCAACAGGTCATTAAAATTGAAAAACTTTAAAATTATTTCATATGAGATGGTAGAACGGAACAATGACAAAACATTTGAGAAACCGATATATATATATATTTTTTTTAATAAATGTACATTAGACATTAAGCTACTCCATCATCCTAGAATCCTGCGTAATATTTTGTTGTGAGGTCTGACAATAAAGATGACCTTCAATCTTCAAAAGGTGAGAAGTGCTGATTTGTGTGTTGCTATAGATTAGTAGTACCTGCATGTGCTTGGCTATATGAATTCTTAAGCTAATAGCTGAGGGAACTTCAGAGAGCCATTTTGCTCCACTGTTGCTTTTATGTTAGCAGCAGCAGGGTGACAGCAAAATGCTGATTATGACAGTCCTCTGAGGTTTTAAACACTTGTGATCTGTGATACATATGACACTTCGGTGCAAGCAGTCAATTATGAGAAAGGTTGTGAAAACTATGAATTTAAATTCAAAGCTTTTCTATCATTTGTTAGCCTACGTTTCCTTTTGATGAGCTGTTCTTGAGAAAATCAGTGGTTGGATTGTAAACGTACTCGGCTTCAAACAAACAAACAAACAAACAATCAAACAAACAAACAAACAAACAAACAAAAAACAAACAAACAAGTAATGTGACATAAGATGAAGTATTGACTGAATTGTTTTCTTTATCATTACCTGTACATGTTGCAACAGCCCTGCTCCGCAAATCAAATATTGTATACTTTGGCAGCAGTAGTAGACATGCAGCAAGATAGAAAATAAAAAAGAAAATTGCCTCTAGCAAATACATCCTTGTAATGCTTTTTGCAGGGCAACAAAGCCTTTGTTACAAAGGCTTTCCCAAATCGAAAACATAAACTTTGCTGCGTTTGACAGCCCCATATACAAACACTAGTAGCACACAAAACCAGCTTTACTGTTTTATTTAACCATTACCATCGCTGAAAAGTTCCGTTTTCTCAATGAACGGTGGAACGTCTTCTTTCATGGCTGTTTGACTTTTTACAAATAGTGCTGATGCTGATATGTCTTCTAATGTCTGCCAGCACACTCTGGGGTATATCACCACTCACTGACAGCCTCTTGGCTCAACTCGTCTTACCGTCTGTCAATACACTCAGTGGATCTGACTAGCATGAGTGCAAGTGAACTTTCAAGCATGGATCTGGGAGGGTGGGCAGGCAGAGCTGTTAAGATTTATCATCTTACTTAATTTTGATATCTTAATATTTTCAACTATCAATTCAATTCCAATACAAATTTCAAAACACTGGACTAAGCTACTCTTAAACCAGCCAACCAAACAAAACAACCAAACTGCTCCTGTGTTTGTTGTTTGCTGTAATGTTAGATGGAAATACTGGCAGACCTCCTCATATACAGGTAAATGCACCTCGAAGCAGGTGTCCCGTGTTTATGTTATTTGCTTTGGTGCATGTGTGGTCGTCACGCTGTTTGTTCAGTCCATGCTGTCTGAAGACCGTTGATAAAATCACCTCCGCCCCCAACATATCATATATCATCGATGGATACGTTGATGTCTCCACAAAAGAGTGTTCGAGGGTCTTATACCCACATTATTATTAATGAAAGACCATCCGATATCCTGATTGGCCACATTTAGGTTAAATATGCCCATGCCAAACGCCACAGTGTTTTTCTGCCCATAATGCTCATAAAAAATGCTCTAAAAAAATAATAGTAGTTTTATATTTAGAATCTGTTATACAGAGGGCCGCCGCACCCTATACGCACCGTACGCATCGTGCGTAGGGCACCATCGTCCGTGTGGGGCCCCATTTGCCTGTGGACACGGCGCACACATGCACTTGACATGTTGCATACGTTAACACGCGTGCCGGGGGGGAGTCGTCACTCGACGAACAAAGTATTATTTCTTTATGTGCAGCAACTCGATCACCGCCATCATGCTTTGATGAGGATGCTTTTTTTTTTTTTTTTTTTTTTTTTTAATTCTAGCCAAAAAGCAATCCTCCAGGGTTTACTGCTTTGTTCTGCCCATCCACTTATTTTCCATTTCCTCCAAGTCCCAACATACACATCCTTCTTCTCTTCTTCTATAACAAGATCCTTGCGTGGCATTGGCTGATCTTATACTTGCTGCCACCTACTGGCTGTTGTTTTTTTTGTTTTTTTTTAAATAACATTGCAGTCAAGCCTAATCTTTCAGTCAGACGCTGCATCAGACCCTCCTGTACACTCTTGCATGAAAAAACAAACAAACCAAAAAAGACGCTTATGACGTATAAATACGTCATATGTATACAGTGACTATGACTTTTATGATGTATTGATACATCTTATGTATGGAAAGAGTTACGAGAACCTGACATGCTGTGGATGAGATTAATTTTGTTTGCCTTGAATCTGTTATCTCGTTCTGTCACTGTCTTCTTTCCTGTCAACCAGAATCACCTTGAAGCCATTCTTTCTAGGCACGAAGTTTTACCTTCAGAACTGCCAATGCCTCTTCTTTCCTACAGGCCAAAATGGCTCAATAGGGATCCTTCTTCATCTTGATGGCATCTGTCAACCACTCCGAGTTTAGTACTGACTTCCATGACTGGTAGGACCAGCTTACAGCCACAGCTCCAGTTAGTGGTGTCAGTAACGGAAGCACAGAACATAGCACAACACGTCCGCCCCCACCATCTGAGCCAAAACATCAGCACCACTACTCAAAGAGGAAATAAGCAAGAGTGAAGTAGATTAGGACAAAGTCAATTCTATACTTTCAACTTCTTTACCAGCAATGAAATATCATCATACCTTGCAAACCACCAGTCCTGCAATCACTTGTTCAATAAAATTGGACTCTCTGAAAGCAAAGAATCTTTTTCTCCTTTGTTTCAAATTCCTCTTTTCTTTTTGGTTCAAGCTGATTTGGGAGAATTTGTGACAGCTTTCCTAGGCACGGTGTAATCTATACACGTCTTGGTGTGCTGACTGAAGGCAAATCATTTGCCGGGCATGGAACCAAGAGTCCAAGACATGTCTGAGTGCCAGTGTGTCGATTATGTCGTGCTGCTGGGAACAAATGCAACACATTCTTCTGTATCAGGTGGAACCAAAGTATGTCTCAAACACGGAAAGAAGATACACGATAAAAAAGAAAGCTAAAATGAAACGTTACTGATACTTTGTAAAAGAGAAGCAAACAAGATTCAAAGTATTGACGAAAAGCTGCCGTTTAAGGTCTTCCGAGAATACGGTATACTATCGAGTCAACTAATGCAATAAGGGTGACACAGCTGCAGTGTGTCAGTATGAATCAAGTGGCAATGGTGTTGATGGATGGATGAATGGCAGCCATACAGACTATGAAATACTGTGATGTCTTGAAAATAGTAATCCATGTCTTTTATGCTTTTTGTAGTTTTTTAGCTCATGAAGGATAACATTTAAACAAGTCTGACCCAGGAATCTGATTGTTTAATTTGTTTGGAGTTTGAAATGTCTTATTATAGGAAACAACATCTATTCTAAAGCCAAAATGTCAATTATGTTTAAATGGTAAATAGTACTTTATAGGGCTGCACAATATTGGAAAATCATGCGATATGCGATATAGTGGATGATTATAGCGATATCAATATTATTGCGATATTTAATATGTACTAGAAGAAATTGCATTTTTATTATCTGATGAAAGAATTACATTTTTCATGCAGCAAAATAAGTAAACTCAATATATTCTTAGTAAATTAATTGAATTTAGGTCTCAATAATGTTCAACTATTGGATGGCGGTGCACATTTTAGTCAGTGTCTGACTGGTCAAATTCAGATAAAAGCATCAAATTCCATATGAAACTTATTGCATGTCTTGGCGATGGATGTTGACGGATGGTTGTTCGTCGTTGTGCACCCTGCGATTGGCTGGCAGCAGTTCAGGGTGTGTACCCCGAATCCAGCTGGGATAGTCTCCGGCACACCCGCGACCCTTGTGAGGAATAAGCTATCAAGAAGATGGATGGATGGATGGATGGATGGATGGATGGATGGATGGATGGATGGATGGATGGATCTTTTAACACGCCTTGAGGCTACCAGTCATTTGGAATGAGTCTTGCAAAACAAAACCAAAAAATTCCCCCGAAAAGACCACCTAAATAGCAAAACGTGTGCAGGTTCAATATATCAAACCTCCTCTTATTGATTATTATTTTTTTGCCTGAATTCAAAGGAATTTCTTTTGAAATGTCGTTTGCCTTCCAAATTGTACAATACTTGGTTGATGCTTTCAAATGATATTTTCTTAACCGATATCCAATTGTTCTTTGCTATGAAACATCATATTTGAAATCAAGCTTAATCATCAAAAGTTCCCTAGCAATAAACAAATTGGGATGTATATAAAATGCATATAATAAAGAAAAGCACAATTGTATTACAAAATTTAGTTGGTGTTGGTTTAAGATGTTAAACACACCTTTGTTTTATACCACCAATTTTGGAGTTTGTTCAAATCCCAGCAGCAGTTTCCTTGAAAAGCATTCACAGTAGAATACATAATAAGCCTTTATTAACATCTTATCTGCTCTTCTTTGTTGAATGATTCTCCCTTTAATGCATGTGAAATGAGAAGTGAAATACACCTTGAAAACAGCCTTGCATGGTGCAAGTGTTTGCTAAATACTCCGTGTGCCCAAGGTACTTAGTTTGTTTCCACTACAGTATTTCTTATTTTACACGTTTTGCCAAGGAACATCAATTTTTGACTCAATCTTGATCTGGCTATAATTTGCAAAGATGTTATTGATGTAGGAAATTTCAAGTGTTATTTTCAGGCACAGTCAAATTGTTCTTGGATATATTATATACTTCTACACATAATCCATATGGTCAGATACAGCCTGGATTGATTCTTAAATGCCCTGTGCTTAATCAGCACCAAACTTAGGCCTTTAATCAATATAAAGGTGGGTGGAGGCTTCAGCCTGCCTGACAAATTACAGCGGGGTAACTTATGTGAGTTGCGCAATACCTCACAGGCTGCTGCACCTTGACTGCCTGACAGACTTCACTCATGAATTACGCAGCCAACATAGCGGGGCTCTCGGGAGAAAAGTGCCGACTGGGGTGTCGGGGGTTTGCATCACTTGTTTGTTCTGAAAGAACTTCAGAAAAGCTCAGCGTCTTTGCCTCCTTATGTGTGACTGCTCTTTAAGACATAAACGCCATTCAAATCTGGCACGCGGGTTCAGATTGAAATAAAATCGCCGAACAAAGAACGCAGGCTTTTGATGCAATGAGCCATTGTGTTAGTGCATGTCTTCAGTGTCTTCTGTCCTGTCCTTTCTTCCAGAGATTTCATCACTTTAATGAAGTTTTGAATGTCATTGGAGTTTTTGTGAACACTGCAGTGAGGAGATGCATCATGTTTGATCATCCTATTGTCAGTCTTTGCTCGTTTCAGCCTTGTGTGTTTGCCTTCCGCGATATGTACAGTCCACTCTGGTCATACCCTCAGAGAGTAAGCAAGGAAAATGGGGCACCCGTGTTTCTGAAACCAGTCAGGCCACATCAACTATTCATGTTCTGCAGACGGCAACCTGATTCAGGCTCTGTTAAAAAAAGGAACGTAAGCAGCAGTCATTATGTGGTTTGTTCTCATTACGCAGCATTGTACAGTGAGCGGACTTTCTTTTGCAGTATGTGCACCAGTGTATGGTAATTAACACGACAAAATTTGGAAGGCATGGTGGATTTTTAGTAATGCATTAACCTCAATAAAACATCAGGCCAGGGAAATCAGGTCAATTATTCAAATGATGTTTTTTTTCTACTCGTAGTGGATAGATTTGGTAGAATGATCTGGAAGATGTTTTTCTCTCTTCTTTTTTTTGTGGCGGTGATATCAAAAGTCAGTAAATAAGAATAAGGATGAGCATTTTACAAAATTGGGTATGAATTAATAATCAACCACTTGAGTTTTATTCCATCCATCCATCCATTCATTTTCTTAACCGCTTGCTCCTCACAAGGGTCGCGGGGGTGCTGGAGCCTATCCCAGCCGGCTATGGGCAGTAGGCAGGGTACACCCTGAACTGGTCGCCAGCCAATCACAGGGCACACAGAGACAAACAACCATCCACACTCACAAGCACACCTAGGGACAATTTGGAGCGCCCAATCAACCTGCCATGCGTGCCTTTGGAATGTGGGAGGAGTCCGGAGTACCCGGAGAAGACCCACGCGGGCATGGGGAGAACATGCAAACTCCACCCAGGAAGGCCGGAGCCTGGACTCGAACCCGAGTCCTCAGTACTGGGAGGCGGATGTGCTAACCAGTCAACCACAGTGCCAAACTTACCTTTTGTTATTGAAATAAATATTCTTTAATGATGATGTCGTATTGAGCAGAATAATGTTCCATATAGGGGTTGCACTAGTGGAGGTCTGCATGAATGTAGATCGGCTTCCCATAATTGTCATGCTATTCTTCTTCAAACCATAAACTAAATTATGAACCACATTCAGAGGCTTGTTTTTTCATAGCTAAAAAGATAATAACAGTATCCACTTTATCCCAGACCCTTTAATGGTTTGTGCACAGAGAAGGAACAGTGGCGGAAGCCCTTTTAACCTTAAGTGCTCCATTTCTTTAGGTAGAACATGACATGATTGGTGATTCCAATTGTGAGCGCTTGTTTTGGGGGCAGCCGGCAGTTTGTGTTGCTGCCAACGGTTAATGTGAACAAGAGTGTGAAAAATGACTTGCACATTACTCAAGCAAATCCATTGTGCTGAGTGACTGTACTTTTTTAATTGCTGAACATTCTTTTCAACATTCGGAGTATATTCCAAATAGTGTAGCTTCAGTTGCAATGAAAATGTTTTCAACAAGTTTATTTGGAAGTATGAGGACAGAGAGTTTATCCAGCATTCTGTACCACTATGTTAGGGATTGTTATACATTACATTTATGTTTAAAAACCGCGGGGACCAAAGACACGACCGCCTATAAGGCTTTTCAGACTGGTGGTGTTTGGCAAGTTGCCACTTAAATTGATATTAAATTACACAGTAGTAGGAGTCACATGAACCCTATGATAAGCCCTATGCTCAACTGTCTTTGGCTAATATTTTGTACAGTGTAAAAGAAAAATATCTACTTATAGCATCTGCTTTCACTGTAGCTGTAACGATGCATTTATTTAACAGAGTTAAAAAGTGTTGATATTGTGTGCTTCTGTCAGCTCTACAGATCTATTATCTCCTGCTCGTCTGCAGTTAATATACTTTTAATTAAACTGTAAACAAACATATCTTTTGTAATGTGCTCATACTTATTAATATATCAAGTTAATTTATTTTAGACGAGCGACATATCGGCTTAAGTGGCCTGTGCTGCATTCACAGGAGATAACGCTTCTCCCAACTCATTTGTGATTCAATACTTATCCCTTTTCTTTCTTTTACAAGGGCTTCCAAATGAGTAAACAAAATATTTTTGCAGTGGAGTCTCCCCTCAGGTTGTGCAGTTTGAAATGTGATCATATTTTTTTATGGGGTTTGTTACAGGTTAAACTTTACAAGCTCCAAAAGATTAGAAAGTTATGTGAATTTAAAGCAGTAAGAGTCCAGCATCATCATGTGTATTGCAACTTATGATATTGAAATGGAATAACAGTTGAGAATTATGTTAATTAATTTGAGACCCTTGTCGTTATAGAGCAATATTTGTCAAAATACACACAGTGTTCCATCAGTGATAATACTCTGTATACATACGTATGTATGTCGAGCCTTTTCCAAGTAGCAAATTGCTTGGTTGTAAGTGCCCCAGGCTGCAGAGGAGAGAGAGAGATGAGCGATTGACCACTCAGGATAAAAACACATCCCGTCATTTAAATGGAGATGCAGAAACGTGTGCTGGGAACGAAACATACCTGTTTCCAGGGCAACAGTTCAATGTTCTTTGTTTTTCGGTAGTATTTAGTTTTATCTGATGTCTTCTTCTTTTTTTTTTTTTACTTCTTTAATTGTCATAGATTCAGCAGCCACATGCATTATTTTTTGTACCTTGTCACCTCAAATATATTCTGCTATTTCTGTTGATCCTGTTTTGCAAGTTTGATAAGCAGTAATAATTGAAAACGATTGTCAATGAAATGCAAGAACCCCTTAATCAACAAAAGTATGACATTTTAATTGTAGAAGGGACTAAGAAGATCAATTTATTGACAGCCTCAATGACTATTAATTCCATCGTTCTTGCCTGATCTCAATTACCTGTCGTTGCCTATTGATCAAGCCTGGACGTAAGGAAGTAAATGGGCAGATTAGGCTGATTTCAAGGATTGGTGCACTGTCAACTGAGAATTGCATAACAAAGGCAAAAGTTGAACTGTATGTAGGTCACTGAGGTTATGCATCACTAAGTAATAGCAACTTTAGTGCATACACATGGACACTGCCTGACTTTAGAATGCTTTGAATTACAGGGTCCAAACATTAACAAACAGAATTCTGAATTCTGACAGGATATATTAAGCATATAGACATAAGCCCTTGATTTTTGTTTTTGTTTTAGTAAAAGTGTAAGATGGTGGGTTTTGTCAAAGAATGGTGTCAGCAATTTCTCATGAAATTTTCACCAATTCCAAAATGCCCAGAACTCAGCTTAAAACTTGATGGGATGAGTGCTTGAACATAATAGGTTAATATTGTCTTCAATGCCACGGCCTACTGCCAGAAATGTGCTACAAAGACAGCAATAACATATCTACTCTAAAAGCTTAAAACTTTATACTGCATGAGCAGTCAGTCCCCAACCTGAAAATATGTTCACATTAACTGTTGTGGGCTCCCGAGTCCCTTCAGGGTGAAGTATATAAATCATACCAACAGGTACATAAATGTAACCCGGCAACAGCCAGATTGATAATTGTGATTCACTCAAGGGAGTTCTCCACAATATCAATCTGCTCCACGATGATTTGAAAGCCAGCAGGTTCTGTACAATCTTTCGAGCTGATTGGCCGATACGGCATCTTGTGCCTTCTACCTAACTTGTGTTTAGACCAATCACGGCCACGGATGAAAAAGTCATCTTCGTTCTCGGCGTAGGGGAGGAAAAGAACACAAACATCTTTACCAGCCAAAAATGGACAAAGCGCCTCTCGCTGTTCAACATTCAACAAGGAAACGATGAGTAATTCTGAGAGAACATAATTAATTGCAGCGTCTATTCGTCCATTTTAGGTTAGTTTGTTTCCTACGGTGTCGGAGCTTCCTGGTTTCGTCACAGCTGCATATCCCGCCCCAAACACAATGTCGCTTTGTTATTATGGTACGGATCGGTGAAAATCAACGGGCTCTGTACAAGATGTATTCTCGGGAGTTTGTGAACTCACATTGCTGGTTCTCTTTCACTTTGTTTAAACTTTTGTGTTATATAGATAAATTCAGTTATATAACGTTTATTCAGTTGATACATATTTATGTGATGTAGTCACTCGCAGTGCATGTGTTGACAAACTTTACCTGTTTGACAGTACTGTTTGTTAATTTAGAATTTGCCTCTCCGTAGACCCGAAGTAGGGTAATATGTCTTTGATGAACCGTTTGATTATAATATTAATCAATTCTCTTCTATCTTTTGCGTCTGATGCTAAAACACAATGTGTTCTCTGTCGTAGCGATGACCCATTTTCCTAATACCTTTACAATATTGTCTTCTTCTGAATTCTCAATCACAGGTAACGGCGCATCATAATTTTTTGTGTACCAAAGTGTCCAGAGAGACCATCGAGCACGCTTGCTCTCTCAGAAAAATGGTGTTGTCCATCATTATGGGGCCACATAGGGGCCACAGGGGAGTGAACTGGTCAATGAAGCCTTCAGTTCCTTAATAAAGCCCTGAGTTTAGATAGCTTTGCTCGGCTCTGGCAGGTTGACATTTCATTAAGATCTTAGTGGCTCTTTGGTGGCACATTGTCGGAAAAACCTGGGATTAGGTTAGGGATTAGGGATTAGGTATTGTTAATGAAACTGGAGCGGTGGTTTTAGCATTCATTAAAGGTTCCTGATCAGACATAGCTAGCCAGCACATTGCCAGCTGTGACTTTTACCTTATCATGATACATTGTTCTCTAAATTGATTGCAACCTTGGACCAACATTTGTAAAATGCGGTCAAGCCATTATTGCACAACTTAAATGGACACTGTGACTGCTACAATATGACACAGCTATTAGAAGTGAAAAGATGGACCTACAAAGTCAAGTACAATATAAGTAAAACAATTCAGCAGGTTAAGAGCGTTTCACGAAGCCCACTTTTCTTAAGACACCGTAAGAAATGTAATAAACAATTACATTGCTCAGTGTGTGTATGTCTTCTGTGGAGTGTTCTTCAGCAACCGTACTATATCTTTATCACAAATTGCTCAAAGGTGAATGCAGTGCAATTGCTGTAATGGAGTTATTCTCTTGAAAGGGTATGTATGCCTGTCGTCTTTTTCGGTAATGCGGCATGTTGGGCCTCATTCACTTATGTGTACAAATGTTCTGCTCTGTGTAAAAGTTTTATTTTTTAAAGAAAAAAAGATCTCAAATCGAGGGGGGTATTATTAAATCCATCCATTTTCTTGACCGCTTAGTCCTCACAAGGGTCCCGGGGGTGCTGGAGCCTATCCCAGCTGGCTTCAGGCAGTAGGCGGGGTTCACCCTCAACTGGTTGCCAGCCAATCGCAGGGTATTATTATTATAGCTGTCAAACGATAAATTTTTTTAATCAGATTAATCACATTGTAGAAATTTGATTAATCATGATTAATCACTGACTTAAAAAAGCTTTTTTTCCCCAACATTTTTGCCCACTGCACACGCTCATCCTGCTTTTTCTAATCAATTCATTATTTGCAGAATTTAAAATGGGGGAAAAACGACCTACGGCATATGTAAACATTTATTAAACGATTTACTTTAATGCATGTAGTTATGTTTATTACTCAAACTCCAACAGCTACCTTTAATGTAACCATCCACTGTTGGCTAAAAAGGATCATCTGCGGTCAAAATTAATAGTTTGATTAATCTGTGGTAATACAATGATTAATGCGATAATTTTTTGTGATTAATTAATTAGTTAACGCTTTAACTTTGACAGCACTAATTATTATAAAATAACATGGTGTGGCACCTTTAAAACGTGTTTAACAAATATAGATCATTGGGTAGTTTTGAAGAAAATGGGAAAATTACATCATATGCAACCAAAAATTACATGCGTTTCTTTCAGTTATTTGTTAAAATACAAATTCACAACAGTAAAAGTGCAGCATTAATGAGCACCTCTGTAGAAGCCCCAAGTTTGATTTATTTGACCTCCAAACCACTAGGGGGCAATGTACTTTTGTTTGCTTACCTGAGCCATGGGCAGGTGGCCAGGTCGTGCCTAATTGGGATTCCATTAGCGGACAGGTGTTACTGATTGGGGAAGCAAAACAATTTTTTGACGGGTGGTTGTTTTGTATTTTTGGCGTTTATGTTGTTACTTTGATAATTGTGACTTTGTGAATTAAGAATTAAATGTCAACCATCATTTAAATCAAAAGAGAATTCCGTTGTTTTTATATATTGTGGTCATATTCGTTAGAATTTTCATTGGCTAAGCATTACTTGTGACTAGATTTGAGTGTGATTTCAACCAGAAATCGGTAACCACGCGCATGACACAAGAAAGGGAGGAGAACAAGAATACAAGCCATAGCATTCATAGATACACTTGTTACAGATAAGTCATAACACATCCTTATTAGTTCATCTTCTACACATAGTGTGTCAGACGTCCCATGTTTTTTTTTTTCTTTTCTGTTATGACAACTCATGGGAACAATCCAGCAGCTGTCGGGTGTCCAATAAAACAATGTGTATGAGAGCAGCCAGCCATGCATGTGTGTATTCATGATTTTCTGAGACTTTCAACATCCACTAAAGAATTGTAGCAATGCTACGAGGATGCCTGTTGCTTTGATAGCAAATCTCACAGGTACATTGAGACTTATACATTATGAGCAAATGAATTGAAAGGTATTTTGTTCTACATTTCCAGTTGTATAGCCGTGATGATACCCTACTGTTCCCTTTACTGTTGGCAATTGAACCAGATTTATGTAAAGTAGAGCCGCCGTTGCTTCTCGGAGCTGCATTTGCTGTTTTGCATTCTCAGAAGTGTATGAGATATGAACTCAATGCACCACAAACAATACCAGTGAGAAGGTTTCTGTGAATTGAGTCTCATTGTTTCTGCATAATTGACTATAAAGCAGGGGTGTCAAACATAAGGCCCGCGGGCCGGATCAGGCCCGCAAAGGGGTTTAATCCGGCCCGCGAGATAATTTTGTAAAGTTAAAAAAAAAATAAAAAATTGTAATGGCGGACTAATTAATCAGCCAGCCATGATCAAAATATATAAAAGTTGTAACTTCACAAGCAGTCCTCAGATGAGCCTGGATGTCATTATTTTACACACAAGTTAAAGTTGCGGTTTGTTTAATTATTATTATTATTATTATTATTATTATTATTATTATTATTATTATTATTATTATTATTATTATTACTTTATTTTTCTTAATCATAGACCGACAAACGTGTTAAATACGACACAAATTAAATTACTGGTAACACAAACAGATATGACAGCATTAGCGTCTTTATAACGTCATTAACTGTGCCATGCGATGCATTCTGGGAACAATATATATGCACAACAGGTAGATTTAACACGTCCAGAATTCAGTGTTGCCACGTTCCATTTGCATTTGTATTATTTTTTGGGACAATATGATTACAGTTGAGCTCCGTAATTTAGGACTGGCACAAAAACAGCGAAAATCTGCATATAATTGACAGCAATCATTTTTAAGTTATATACCGTTATTTTACTGATGTGGCCCACTTGGTAACATATTTTCCTCCATGTGGCCCCTGAGCAAACATGAGTTTGACACCCCTGCTATAAAGTGAATATGAAAATTTGATTTCTTTATACATACACATTCATACTTTATCTCTGAATTATAAATGAATTAAAATACAAATGCGATCGCAGGTAGTGACTTAAGTAATGAAAAAAATTGAAAACAAAAGAATGAAGTAATCCTTTGCAACGATATGGTGCTCACTCTCCTCAGAAGACTATCTGCAAGAATTGAAAAATGTGCCTGTAGGAATTCAGTGATTGTTTGTCATACAAGTCACAAGTCACGGTTTCATAAAATAAAACGCGTGCACATACTAACCTTGCCCAACACAACCATAATACAAGCAGGAACAAATCGAAGTAAAACTCAACATTTTGCTGAATTTAATTTACTAGATAATGACTTTTTCTTTGCCGTTTCTTTGCTTTTGTACTCCCAGGCTACTTCTCATGCACTGATTTGCAAACAGCCAATCAAAGTGATCAATTGACTCAATGGCTAACACCATTTTGCATACTGCCTAACAAATGACACATTCATTCAAAAGCATATATCTGAGAAGCACAATGGCACAACAATCTGTGAATTCCTCACAATTCTAAAGGTTGCTTTTTACTTTCCTGCAATTGACTTGCAACCAGTTCGGGGTGTACCCCGCATACTGCCCGTAGCCGGCTGGGATAGGCTCCAGCATAGGCCTCCTCCTCAACCTTGTGAGGAGGAAGCGGTTAAGAAAATGGATGGATGGATGCTTTTTACTTAGATTTGTGTTCCTGCTTGCACTATGATTGTGGGAAATGTTGGTATTTGTGTGCATTTTATTTCATAAAACCCTGACTGTGGTTGGTATGATAAACAAGGACTTCTCAGTAGAGGTGTCAAAATTAATCGACAAGTAATCGACTATCAAATTAATCATCATCTATTTTAACAATCGGGTAATGGTTTGGAGCCATTTTTTCTAAATCCTCTGATTTCAGCATATCAACACTGACTTCTGTATTTATTCAAAATAAGACATTTTCAAACATCTGTTTTTACTTAAACAATGACCGAGCCGGTTATATTGTACAACATCAAATACACTATACGAATACGAAATAAACACCAAGATTAATCGATTAATCGATTGAATAATCGATCAATTAATCGATTCTAAAAATATTCGATAGTGACAGCACTCCTCAGCCATGTTGATTGTGTGAAACTATTAATCTTGATTCATGCTCAGATCACACGTGTCCACCATTCACTGTTCTGAGAGATTGTTTGATATTTGGCATGCAGCTCAATATTGTCCACACTTATTTCGACAAATGGTCAATCTGTATGCATGGTGGCAGTGCTTCCACGTACGTTATTGTAATGTGCCTGTTAGGAAACGTCAGTAAGGCGGAACTAAATATCTGCATCGCAGAATCACGTTGATCAAAGTCTTACGTGAATGTGGGGGTGGCCAGCAGGGTGACCACGTTGTGGTTGGCTATGGGGGATGAAAAATATGATTGGTTAAAGAAACAGCTCAAATGCACTAGTGATTCTGAAGGCCCAGGGCAGGTTTAATTGACATGTCAGAACGTATATATGCTGAAATCTGATAGGATACATCAATCTGGCATCTGAAATGGGCAACGTAGACCAGAAAAGATGTCAAAAGGGTATTGAGACTCCCTTTGTGTGCGTGTGTGTGGTTTTTACCCCCTGTCGGCGATCCAAATGTCTCTATAAAGTCGCTGAACCCTGGAATAGACTGTTGAGAATACATTGATACAATTTTATGGTACAAATATTACAATTTAAGTTCTAAATATAGGTCAGTTTTTCTGATAATGTTCAGGCCAGAAGAGAAGACCTTGCTGGCCCTCACCATTCACCACTGCTTGCTTCAAAGACCCTGTGCTCGAACTAGATTCTCCTGTTAGTCTGTTAGCATTAGTCTGTCTATGCACACTTTTTATCTGTGTATTCTCCCATCTGGACCTCTGACACACCCACCATCACACATAAATTGAGAATGAGTAGGCAAAGTGCAAACCATAGATATCAACACATGTAGATATAAGATGTCCCTTCCTTTTTAGCTGCATGCCGTACAATTCACAAGTAAAATTATTTTCATCAACCTTTTTCCAAGTGTTTTTTTTTTTTTTTTTTTTTTTTTTTTTTTACTTATGTAGATGGGAAAATATTACTCTGAGTAAAGCGTTTATATGAAATACTATATTCAGGTATGGGGGCATTGTGCAAATCAGCAAATTCATGGGTTACAACGTATCATAAGCTACGTTTCTCTAAATGCACCTCCATAATTGTTTGGCTGTGATTTCCTTCATGATTTCATGTATTTTCAGATTTTTATTTTAATTTTTAAAGTTTGTATTTATTTTTTATTTTTTTATGCGTTAGGAGAGCCAATCCATTTTCCACGGAATACGCTCATTGGCATTTTTTTTAGAGTGCAGGGTTTAACAAAATTTATTATTATTGTTATTATTATTATTATTATTATTACTACTACTGTTCTTGATCAGCACTGCAGGTATTTCTCTATTGTATTCCTGATTTTCTTATTCTGCTTCCCAAAGGAAAGAGGGAGAAGGACAATGGGGGCCGGTGGTGCCTCCCCCCAAATGCTGCTATGGCTCAGACTTTTCAGCCTCATCTCTCTGGTGACCCCCCTGAACCCAGATGATCCCAACGTGTGCAGCCACTGGGAGAGGTTAGATTGCACAACTCAATGTCCAAAATACTGTAGAAAATGAAATAATGCCACTTAAAATAATGCAGTGAACTAATGGATTCCGGTTACAAATCAAGGCTGACGGTTTTGTCAGTAATCAGGCAAAAAAGGTTACTCCTGAGGATAGACTGAGACTGTAAATTCACAATGATGTGAGTGTGACCGCTTGAGTGGTCTCACCACTCAGTACTAGAGCGTAAAATCACTGTGCAAGTTCCGATGAGGGCAACACCGAGTGCAGATTCTGTGAGCGAAAACCTCTGTGTGTATTTGCAGATATCGCACCTCATGATCATTTTCACCCCTGACTAAATGTTAGATCCATTCCTGTTTGGACAAAGGAAATGGCTCACAACAAATTCTACCTATTTTAATTTTATGGTCTCAGGAATCATTGCAATCCCGACACCATGTGAAGCTTTTTTAAACTGTCACTCCTAAATAATACAGTAGATTTTATTGTATATCATTTTGAGGCCTGTCTGTACTGTTTATGACAGTAATAGTTGTATTTGAAATATTTTTTAAAAAAATACATCGTCATCAAAATGCCTTCTGATGATTGATTCTCTTAAGTGTGAGCTGAGGCCTTAGAGGATTTATTGTTTTCAAGCTCCAAGTTTTCAGTTGACATATTATACTTTTCCGGAATGCTCTAGTGCTGATTCTGAATATTGAATTTGTCCAATTCAAAAGACAAGAATGAAGTGCACAATCAAAAAACATTTGTTTTTAATTAGTGTTGTTCCGATACCGATACTGGTATCGGCAGGGGTGCCGATACTGCATTAAAACAGAGTTATCGGTATCGGTGACTACTCACAAGTAACATGCCGATACCATTAATTCCAACGCTAATATAGGATTTTGGATGCAGCATCTTGTGTCTTGCTGGTACACGACATTCACTGATATGTGACATGCTCACTGCATGCCGATCTAAGATATCCTATTGGCCCTTGAATGCTCTGAACCAATGGCAGGACAGCTTTTTCATGTTGAGAAAAAAAACAAAAACCTTAGGTATCGGTATGGTATCGGTATCGGCCTATAATGCAAAGGTGGGCATCGGAATCGGTATCAGGGGCCAAAAAACGGTATCGGAACAACACTATTTTTAATTGCATGAATATTAACTCCATTCAACATTTTTATAATTGAAAGGATGCATCACGGCCCAAGTTTTTTTTTTTTTTTTTTTTTTTAATGAATAACACACATGATCATGGTTTAAAAAAAAAACAACACATGACTTGATTAATTGCTAAATCCTTTTAAATCCATTTTGTTGCCCTTTACAGTACCTTTGCCATGGTTAATTTCTAGTAAAACTTCAAATATCTTGGTGGAGACATCTATGAATTACAAATTACAATTTTTAATGATAATAATTTAAGATCACATGATAATTTTTTTTTAGATGAGAAAGTTGTGCTGTTTCTTACGCTGCCAAAGCATCCTGACGTGCATGTCCTCTTTCTCCAGCTACGCAGTGACCGTCCAAGAGTCGTATGCTCATCCGTTCGACCAGGTCTACTATACTCGCTGTACTGACATTCTCAACTGGTTCAAATGCACAAGACACAGGTACGCTATAAAACATGTTTTTTTACTTCAGACTAATGCAATTATTGTGTTTACAGATGTGTAGCACATGTTCATAATATAAAAGAACATCTTTTTATTGTAAAAATGTATGGGAGGAAAAAATCCCATCATGTTTGTGTCAGCATTAGTGTGGCTTATCACATTAAGACACATAATCATATGTTCCCAGATCCCTCCTGCTGTGTACAGTACAGTCGAGTAGTGCTGTAACTGACTGTGACAAGCAGACATTCACTGGTGCTACCCTAACACTTGGCAGTTCATCTCTGTCTGGTGTGGTCATTTTCATGAAGGACTGTCAGCATATTGGCTTTAATGATCACATTAAGCTTTATAGCCACCAGTTAAGCTCCTTCAGCTAAGAGCTGAGTCATTGAACTTAAGAGGGAAAAAAGTCAGAAAACATCGTCCTTGAGTGAGGAGGAGAGACTCACTTGAACATTTAGATTATTTTCATCTTTTCCCAAGATGTATAATATTTTTACAAGATTTTTAAAGGGTCCTCAGTCTGAATACTATCATAACATTTGATTTGCGACCTTAATTGTATATTCAATTAAATAGACCTATTTTAACTCATTCACTCCCAGCCATTTTCACAGAAGCAATCCCGTTTGCTCCCGGCTGTTTTACTGGATTTTGACTGATTTTGCAAGGCCCACAGAATATTGTATTTTATTGCTATAAAAGCATGGAACCTATCAAAAGAAAGATTAAAGTCTCTTCTTTCATCAGGGAAAAAAGTATGTTTCTATCTGTTTCCATTTTGCAGCAATTAGCATTAGAAGAGAGCTATGTTTCATCAGTTTTCACAAATCTATTTAAAATTGTAAGTAATTTAGCTTTTTTTCTAGATGGCCCTGGTTGATCTCCTTTGCTCTGCTGCCACCTGCTGGCCGTTTGTGTAATAACTACCATTTCTGCAACCGTTCTTTGCAGTTGAGAGGCTGCATCAAAGCCTTTTGTATGCTCTAGCATTAAAAAAAAACAAAAAACGTATAAATACGTCTTTGGGACACTTCGAACATAAAAAACGTTGGGAGCAAATGAGTTAATAAGAGCAGACAGATATATTTTATATTAAATACTTACAGGTAGCTATTTAATGAGTAGGATACACAACATGAGTACCATGAACATATATTTATTCTAATTTTAATAAATTGGAGTAGAACTTTAAAACTCTGCTTTCTCCATTTACCTATCTTTTGTTACTACCAAACAGTTAGGAGACGAATTTGTTTGCAGTACAGATTGGTGGGTTGGCAGGGAGATGGAGGGCTAAAGCCCTCACAGTGCACATGCACACTATGAGTGATTAGACTACATATAACAGTGACAAGCTAGAGATGTGGGTAAAACCCTTACTTGATGCCTCGATGTGCGGCATGGTGACTCATAAACTTTTTTTTGTTTGTTTTTTTGTTTGTTTTTTAATTCGGCAGTCTTACCGATTCAACATCTTATCTCATCATTGTGTTTTTTATTTTTTATTTTTATTATTTTTTTTTTGTGTGCGTATGTGCGTACATACTGTTAATGTTACTTCTCTTGCAATTATTACTTCAGAAACTAACAGCCCTGGAATTTTCATAATAATTATTATTTTTAATAATTCACATGTATAACTAGTGACAAAGAGAAATTAAACAAATGAAGCAAATATTTTTTTGGGGGAGATAATAGTTTGTCACCATTATAATTAGTTGTATGTGAGTTTGAATTTTCTCTGGTCAAAATGCTTGTTGGTAATGCAGCCTGAGCATATTTGTTGTGGAACAAAATACTGCAAGTGTGAGTTAAATCGTTTCTGTATATCACAGATATTTTCTTACAAACACAAATGTATCAATATGTCAGTGTTGTTAACCAACTACCACAGCAACACAATATCAGACAGAGTGTGAGTAGTGTGTATGTGCATTCATATCTCACACAGGATCAGCTACAAGACGGCCTACAGAAGAGGTGTGAGAACAATGTACAGACGCCGCTCTCAGTGCTGTCCTGGTTTTTATGAAAGTGGAGACCTGTGTGTTCGTAAGTTGTGGTGATTTTGATACCATTTGAATTTACATGATATTGATCCTATGGGAATGCATGTTTAGCTAGACAACTAAAAAGAAATTGCCGCTATATTTCTTTTTTTTTTTTTTTTTTTTTTTTTTTCCCGTAGAGCTCAGAATTGTTCATTCGGTAGTCTTACCGATTCAACGTCTTATCATCATTGCTCTTTTTTTTTTCTTTTTTTTTTTGCGTGCGTTCGTGTGCGTGCAAATACGTATAAATTTATACTCATTAATTCACCTAAAGCCTTATAAATATCCCATTACCCTTCGCCTTAACCAGGTACTTCAGAATCTTGCCAGAGTCGTGAAGTTTAAATGGTCAGGAGACCAGAGAAAAGGTCAGAAAAAAATAAGGAGAAAAGAAAGATAAATCAAAGTGAAATCCAGCACCGACCAAACACTTCCTGCCTTCCCCATGATTACAAAATCAAAGTCTTACGCCAACCCCGGAAGCCTCTAAATTCCAGCAAATTTAGCGAGATCTCAAGAGACCAGAGGAAAAACTAAAGAGAGGAAGGAGGGAAGGATCGATAAGGCAGAGTGAGATCCATAGAAGCCAGTACATCCAATCCATCAAAGTGAAATCCAGCACCAACAAAACCCCTCCTGCGTGGTTACAAAACCAGAGTCTTATGCCAACCCCAGAAACCTCAAACTTCCGCTATATTGCCGCTATATTTAAATACTTGTACAATGGTGACTAGTGTGCCTCCCACTCGTGCCTCAGTAGTGTCTCCCAGTACTGAGGATGCAAGATCGAGTCCTTCCTGGGTGGAGTTTGCATGTTCTCCCCGTGCCCGCGTGGGTCTTCTCCGGGTACTCCGGTCTCCTCCCACATTCCAAAGACATGCATGGCAGGTTAATTGGATGCTCTGAATTGTCCCTACAGTGCCTGTGTGTGACACAGGGAAGTCAGAAGTCCCACCTCTACTGTGGCAGATGCCCCATTTCACCAATAAACAAATATGCAATACATTCTGAAAAATTTTAATTGTTAGTTAGTCTTTGTCTTGCGGAAGACGGATTACATGCGCTAAATCCTATGCATTGACTATGGTTGCGGGGTGGCAGTCGTATTGTATTATTACTTTAACTAATACTAAAAGCTATGGTTGCCAGTTAAACAACGCTAAGCAATCAATGCAGTCACCATTATCCAACCTTTTTTGCTCAGTCCTGGTAGCTATTGGAAGCTGGCTGTGCCGTTTACCTCTCACGGTCCCACATTGTAACAAAATTTGCCGCTAGAAAGCTCAGCTTGCATTGAGTCCAACACCGTAGTAGGACTACTTTGCCCATAATTATTAGACACAAAAATAGGAACTAATTCTACTTCCAGTATGACCAGGGATGAAAGTGGGCTGGAATGGTCTGGTAAAAAAAGTTTTGGGCCAGAACGATCCTGTATGGCGCTTCCAGGCCTGGACTTTCACTTTCACCCTTCAGTATGACGAAAACATGCCGGCTAGCGAGTAGATGCAGATGAGAATGAGAAAGTAAAAAAGAAAGAATTTAACAGTCAAATTTCCTTTGAACGGGTTTATCGTATGAATCGCTATGACAACTGTGTGATTGACATACACATGGCAAAAAGACGGGACGCTGAGATGGGACAAACCCAAGGTTCATAAACCAGGACTGTAAATCCATCTGGTTAGCCTAACCCCGGGATTACACTGCATGTGTGTGCGTAGCCGTAGCGTCTCCGCTCCGCTCTGGCAGCGCAGCCAATTTGTTTCCATTCTATCAGCTTGTTCAAATTACACCGACTGCGCATGCGCTGCGGATCAACTGCGGACCACCGCACAAATAGACCTCTATTCTATTTTTGCCAGACGACGCATCCGTCGGCATCCGTCAAATGGCAAACTAGCACAGAACACATCAAGTGGGACAGGAAGACCGATGCAGTTGCAAAATAAAAAAAAATCTGGTTACTTTTCAGAATAAAATACTCACCAGATCCTATTTCGCAATTATGTCAGCAAAACGTCACAATGCTTAACGCTTAATTTACTGTTTAAACACCAGCGAACATGGACGAGGAGAGATTTATGATGGAGATGGAAAGCCACAAAATTATATGACATGGCACATCCTTTTTACAAAGACAACCTAAAAATGAAATGTCCATGATGCAAAGCAACATGATGACATGCTTCACAAGTTTTTTCTGATTCGTTGTTCCTAAGGTTTTTGCAACTGTGCTGAACATCTGCCATGTTTCCGTCTATATCAACCTCTTTCGTTGTGATCATCATGTCTCTCTTTACAAGCATTCTGCCAGTGAGTCGATGCCTCACTCATTGCTGGCATACAGCATGATGTCATTCACATAAAGGAGGTTAATGATGATTGATCCAATTTGGAACTGGTATACGTAGTCACTTTTGATTTTCTAGTTCAGGAGGTTCAGGCCTTTGCAGAACTAGGGACACTTGCTCTATGGCACAGTGAAAATAATTTATGATCCTGTCTTTGCATTGCCCTTGACAGTGTCCTGGTTCTCGCATCACATTATCCGTGTGTGTTTTTTTGTTTTTTTTTTGTTGTTTTTTTGTTTTTTTGAGGTGAAGTCAACCCAAAATAAATGTCTTGACAATCATATGTTCTATGCAGCCACAGAATTCTGGTCAATATTGCGTTTGTGGAATATGAGTTAAGCAGCCGTTTTTGTCCATCTCACGGGGTGGCCATTTTGCCACTTACTGTCGACTGAATATGACATCACAGTGCTCAGGGCTCAGGCAACGACCAATCACAGCTCACCTGTTTTCTAAAAATGAGTTGTGCTGTCATTTTCAGTCGACAAGGAGCAAAATGGACGCCCCCTGAGATGGACAAAAACAGCTGGATTTTGCTTCATAACTGATATTCCTCAAATCAAATGTAACTCAATTTCTATATTAATTACTTGATTTTAAAAGTTACGTTTTTAGTTACATTCAACAGCGGCTAACAACCCAGCTAAACATAAAATGGACAACCGGTTTTGTTAATACTTAATTGGAAGTGCATTTTTGACAGTGATGTTCCATTTTTAATTAAAATAGAGTTTTTAAATAAAAATAAAACGTTTTAATTAAAAAACAGTTTTAATTAAAAATAAAATAAAAAGAAACCTTATTTGACTGAACATAAGTGTTTTTTATCCTTAAAAATAAGGAATGTATGTGGTAATGTTTAAAAAGAATAATAATAATGCAAGGTGTGGTACATGCACGGTCTCACATTAGTTAATATATACAGTAAAAGTCAGTGTTTACATTTTTCGGATTACACTGATTAATCCTTACTTTGCTTATACTTGTATAACAATGTTGCAATGCGTGCCTATACTGTTAATAATGTTTTGTTTTGTTTTTTTATGGCACTGACAGTTAGACTCTGGAACAAATTATTCTAAATAGAGTTGACCATATCCAAGTTTGACCAACAAATGAATGTGTACCAATTTTAGGGTTATTCCCCAAGAGGGAATGAATGCTCTGTACAAATATCCCCTCTGTAAATATTAATTCAGCAATGTTGATTATTCTGGCTTGTTGAAACTGCGTACGGTACATAAAACATATCCATTATCTTTTCACATGTACCCAGCAGTTATCTGCTTTATTATTGCTTTTAGAGCTGACAGTGCCGCAGCCCTGTTATGTCAATCAATTTCTACTTGACCACTCACATCTTAGTATCCATCTGAAAACAAATATCAAGCTGGAAATGATGGAAATTTCTGAAAATTAAAAATAAAAGGCTTCCCCCCCATCATTATTGTGTGATGATAATACTCCCCTTATCATCAGATGGGAAAATTGGAGCATTGATGTTCATTCGGTCTTTTATGCATATCTAATCAAACATATTTATTCTGACCAATTTAACCTCTAACCGACAGAGGACTGACTTAGAGAGACAAATCATGCTTTTATTTTGCCTGTAACCATTTGAGCCAGAGATTGTATTTGAAGAAGATGAATGGATAAACTTTTTGCTATACAAAAATAAAATATCAATTATCAGTTATTAATATCAAAATATCCATTCCTTTTTTTTTTTTTTTTTTACCTTTTCACTTACCGGATCACAACTGCCATGAAATGATAAATTTTTAATTTCACTGTATTTGGTGGCACATAAAATGGAGGAATGCTATGATATGGATTATTATTTTCAAGAAAAAGGAAGACATGTTGTAATTAAACTGTTGTTTTAAGATGAAGCTTTTCTATTCTGTCTAATCACCTGCATTTATCTCTTACTGATGTATTTTCCCCAAAAGAAGTCAATTATCCACCCTAGATGGTAAATTCTATAGCATAGTGCTGCTTTTTTCATAAGTGAATGGGTTACCCTGGGGGAAGCCACTGCTAAGGAGAAGCACATTGTGTCTTTATTCAGCATCAGCTTGTAAACAACCTAATTCGATTCTCTTGTAGGACCTGGACAAATAACCCGCAAGTCTATTATGCAGCATTGCCTCCGTCATCCACCCGCTAACACACAAGCGCACGACTCTGGTTTGAATGCATGTCATGGCCTTGTTACATACAAAGCATGCCTTTTAGCTTTGCTAACATTAACAAATTAGGACAGGTTTTTTGTTGCGCCACATTCTCAACATGAGCAAAATGAAAGGTTCCCCTCTTTCACTGAGAAAGAATGTTGCTTGAGGCGCAAATCGAAATTGACGGGCTTTCATAGCAGTTTTGCAGAATTGTTTTTGATTTGCTTTGTAGCAAAAATTTTATAGTAGGCTGGATGCCATTTCTTATTAAGATTTCATATACTATGTAAATACTACACTAAATCTATTTTAATGTGCATTGTACACCAGTTGGAAATCTAAAGGAAATCCTTAAGACATTTATTATTATTTCTCTCAGTGTGGAAATTAAATTCAACTTAAGTCAACTGGTATTTTCCACTCTTGGCATTCCCTTGATGAGCTTCAAGAGTAGTCATCTGAAATGGTTTTCCAACAGTATTGAAGGAGTTCCCAGAGGTGAGAATGCCAAGAGGGGTTGAAGAAACTAGACTAAAACATCTTTTCAGTTATTTCACCTTTTCTTTTGTTAAGTGCATAACTCCACGTGTTCATTCTTAGTTTTGACGTCTTCACTGATAATCTACAATGTAAATAGTAATGAGAATAAAGAAAACACATTGAATGAGATGTTTCTATGTGTCCAAACCTTTGGCCTGTACTGTATGTAAATGTAGAATGAAGTGTATTTGGTCAAGATTCAAATAATTCTATAATAGTGGCAGCTATAAAAACCTTAAAACAACATCTCTGGTGGACCGGGAGCCATTGCAGCTTTAGGCCAGCATAAAGGACCAGAAAGCACCACATTACATTTAATCGAGGCAAGATGTAACAAATGCATGAACTGTGGTCTCTGCATCACTCATGCAGAGAATAGGATATATCTTAGTGATATTGTGAAGAGATGAAAATACACACTTCTAGTAATTGCTATGCAGTTGAAAGGAGAGAGTTGAGTAAAATATGGCCCTGAATTGTTTTTTTTTTTTTTTTTTTTTTTTTTTTTTACAAAGGCACTTTATTTAATAGTTCCTCTTCATCTGGCAAGACCAATTATCAGCATCTGTGTTTTCTCAGGGTCAAGAACAGTGGCAGCTGTACAATAGAGTGTCATGGCACCACCCCTCCGCTCAGATGCACCTTGAATTCGACAAATAATATTTTAATTAGAGCTGTCAATCGATTATTATTTTTTAAATCATATTAACTCATTCACTGTCAGTCATTATAGAAATTTTTTACATTTCCAATACTCACGTGATATTACATTCAATAATTATATATAAACCGAATCTACCAAATAACAGAATAGACTCCCTACTTTTTGTCCCGTCCCGTTCTTTTATAATTGACAGCAGAAAAATGTAGGTTTGCCAAAATACAGCCATTTCTCCCATGGACTCTGAAACTGTGTTTATTTCCTATAAAATGGGGCAATGATGTCATCTACCGGTGGTTGGGCATCAGTAAAGTTGTTTCCAAGTTTGATATTTACAGTGGAGCATGCTCAGATTCGCCCCCATTTAGCACCGCTCTAAAAAATACAATTGACAAGTATACTTGTCAAAGGCAGTGAATGAGTTAATCACATCTTAGAATTTTGATTTCTCATGATTAATCACTTAATTAAAAATAGTTTTTAATCACTGTTTTTTTTGCCTGCCAAATTTGAAAAGCACCTGTTATATGTTAATTCTTTAGACATTTAATGTAATGAGGACGTCTTCAACATTTTTTGATCCACTGCACACTCTCTCATTCTCCTCTTTTTCTAATCAGTTAATTACTTGCATAATTTAAAAAGAAAAGAAGAAAAAAATGCAAATATGTTCACATGGACAAATATTCTGAATGTTACAAACATTTATTAAATGCTTTACCTTAATGCATGTAGTTATGTTTATTGCTCAAACACAACCTGCTCGACTTTTAACGTAACCATCCGCTGTCAACAAGGTTGGCGCTGGGTTATGAAACTTTTTAGTCAATGTAGCTAAACTGTATAAGAATCTCCAAGCCACATTTGAGTGTAGCTAGGCTTAGCTTAATGGCTAACTGCACATTGTAGTGGTCGAAATGGGCAAAGTTCTTGTAAATAAAAGTCGTCACGGTGAAAGAAATGAGGGAACTTATATACTGCTCCATCAGCTCATCACCGTTTTAGCCCCATGAAAGAAAACAAGAACAACAAAAATAATTGGGACAATTGAGAGGGTGAAAAGGTATCGCGAAATACCTCAGCAATTTTGCACAAAAATTATCTCTGTCTTTGCACGTTTTTTTTTCCGTTCCAAAATATTGAATGTATTTAGTGAGAATGCTTTAACAGCACAAATTTTAATAAAATAATGACAATAAGTTCAGATAATGGATGGATGGATAATAGAGATTAAAGGGATACTTGACTCATTGAGCCATCTTCAGCAGTAAAATGTAAATATTTTGTCCAGAAAGAATTTGATGACGTCATTATTTTTCATGTACAATTAACTCATTGACTCCCAGCCATTTTCACAGAAGCAATCCCGTTCGCTCCCGGCTGTTTTACTGGATTTTGACTGATTTTGCAAGGCCCACAGAATATTGTGTTCTATTGCTATAAAAACATGGAACCTATCAAAAGAAAGATTAAAGTCTCTTCTTCCATCAGGAAAAAAAGTATGTTTCTATCTGTTTCCGTTTTGCAGCAATTAGCATTAGAAGAGAGCTAAGTTTCATCAGTTTTCACAAATCTATTTAAAATTCTAAGTAATTTAGCTTTTTTTCTAGCTGGCCCTGGTTGATCTTCTTTGCTCTGCTGCCACCTGCTGGCCGTTTGTGTAATAACTACCATTTCTGCAACCGTTCTTTGCAGTTGAGAGGCTGCATCAAAACCTTCTGTATGCTCTAGCATAGAAAACAAAACAAAACAAAAAAACGTATAAATATGTCTTTGGGACATAACATAAAAAAAACCGTACACATTATTGGGAGCAAATTAGTTAATTATTTTTCAAAAGTAATTTTTCTACTTGCTGTCGACTGATGATGACATCACCTGTGCTGAGGAAGTAGGCAACGGCCAATCATGGCTCACCTGTTTTCTAGGTTTGGTCAGTAAACTGAGCCATTATTGGTCGTTACCGACTTCTTAAGCACAGGTATGTCATCATCAGTCGACTGCAAGTAGAAAATTCATTTTTAAAGGTATTAATTGTACCTGAAAAATAATGAAGTTATCACATTAATTATAGACAAAATATTAACTTTTTACTGTTGAAAATGGCTCAATTAGTCAAGTATCCCTTTAAATAATGAAACTAAATAAATGAAATAATAATGCAAATATTTCAAAATATATGTGTATTGATTTTTAGATAAGCAGGATAAATAATACACAGTTAACGGTGAGTAAAAGTGATTTCATTCATCATTTATCTCAGTTATTTCCGATTATATACAGATACAGTATATACGACTATATACAGGGGTGCCAAACTCTTGACCAATTGGCCCTCTTTGGATTCTTCTTCTTGCCGAGAAACTTTCTTTTTCCATCTTATCGGAGCGAGAAGACCGAGAAGGATTTGGAGGATAGGTCACTCACAATGTAAAAGTGCCTAGGAAAGGTGGCTCAACACAACCTTTAAGGTACTGTTACAATAGCAAAGTTACTCCTGACCAACCTTTACGAAAAGAGGTGATGAGATGAAGTAGATGAAAGATGTGCTAGGGACATATTTTGATTGAGAGAAAAAGGATCTTGTTAGATCAAAACTAGCAAACTAAATACACCCAGACTAAAACAGTCAGTGACGGAGAGAGGAGGAGCAGAGAAGACACGGAGGTACCATGATAACAAGATATGAATGAACAGACGAGTGTGAGTGAAACAAGGAGATGACATGGAAGCAAAATGTAATAACTAGTCAAAACAAAACAGCCCAATACAAAAAGGATAACCATCTCAGTAATACAAACAAATAATGCCAAGCTAAAGGACACATAAGATCCTGAGCAAACACCGATCAGAGGCCAGAACCTGCTAAAGTGAAGCATGAACATGCTCGGTGTCACCATACTGTTTGACGATGAAGTTTGCAGAATCACTTGCACCGATCATATTTTATGTATTTTTATCAGTCTTCATTTCTGTATTTTTTTTTCAGGCTACCTTTATTTGTTATTGAGCAGCAACTTGCTCAGACAGAGGGGAAAAAAAGATAAGTAGCACATCATATCTCTGTGATAGAGAAGTAAAAGTCTCCAAGCTGTCAGCCTGCCGTCTGCCTACACACATCCTACCTGATGAATGATGCAGTATTCATAGTCTGATGCACAAATGAGCCTCACAAAATGAGCTGCAAGGGATGATAAAAAAAGTTAAGTCTGTCGAATTTGAACAAGTTGAGCATTTGATAATGAAGAGGATTCCTCTGATCTTTTCACTCCATTTATTGTGTGTGGGTTTAGCTACACAGTCAATTCTGTAGAGTAAATTTGACTCTATTTAGAGTGGGACCAAATGGACTCAGTTTTAGAGTAATATTTACACTTGGAGGAGATTAAAATAAAGAATTGGGAAAAATAAAAGTGGCTCAAGATAGGAACAACCTCCAGCTTAGAAGACAGACAATCTACTACTCCCTGAGCCACGCAGCTCCTGCTTTCTGTTAGTATATCGCTCATGTCAGCTGCAGATGATTCCATGATTGCATGGAATCTTCCACTCCAAGAGACCAAAAACAATATCTTTGGTAAAGCAAACAGTAGGAGGGGCATAGCTCAGGCGGTTACGTGGCATTCTCGCAAGCTGAAGGTTGTGAGTTCGTTCCGCAAACCTTGAGTGAGTTTTATGATTTTTTATTTTACTCCCTTATAGTGTAAATCTTAGTTTACTCTAAAACTGAGTCTATTTGGTCGCTATCTAAATGGAGTCAAATTTACTCTAAATAGAGAAGGGGGGGGGGGGGGCGGGTATACCGATACATGGTTTTATGTATCAATATTGGGACATGAAAAGGCCTATCGATATTCGATACGATATCGATATATCGATATTTTAAACCCAGCCCTAATATTATGTTAGTGTACATACGTTTACTCGTTTTTAGCACTTCTCAAATTAAACACATTAACTGAGTAAATCTTAATTATTAATTCAATTTAAAATTGATTTCAACATTTGCTGTAAACACATTGCACAGAAAAAAACAAGTAGCACATTGAAGTATACCTAATGTTTTGAATTAACTGTGAATAACTAAAAAAAAAAAAAAAAAAAACTAAATACTAGAGCTGCGAGCAGCTATAAAGGGCCCTCGCAGCCCGGGCCACGTTGGGGTCCTTGCACGTTGGGGTACTTGCACGTTGGGGTACTGGCACATTGGGGTACTGGCATATTGGAAGCAAAATTTCTTTGAAAATGGCATAATAAACGTTTACATGTAGAATATTTTTTTGCCAGTGTGTGTGTCAAGCTCAACGGGTTTTGGTGATTGTTAAGACCTGCAAAAATCAGCGTCCTTTTTTATTTTTAGGCAATGAGTTGCCCTGATTGGTATTTTTTTGTAAAAGTGTATATACACATCATCGCTCGTTGTACTCATTGCACAATGTTTACTTTTATTGTCCAAAGGGGCAATCAAAAATGAATAAAACAAAATGGAAACGTACATACGTTTGGATCGGTGTGAAGCCAGTGAACAATTTGAGTGGTGGAAACTAAAAGAATATTCATAAATGACTTAGTTATCACACTTAGAATGAGTGTACATTTTTTGTACAAAATACCGTATGTGGGGTATTTATTTATTTTTTTTATATAAGCCTCAAGGGCTAGGTGGCGCTGTATTTATAACTGAATGTTGTCATAGAGATACCTTCAGGCCTTGATTATAAGCATACATGTCAAGTGTGGGATTTTTTTTGGAGCATGTACCGTGGAGTTATTAAGCATATCCTTCATTCACGATATTGCTTTTAATGTCCATAGAGGCTATCAAAAATAAATAAAAATATATATATGTTTGGATAAGTCTGATGCCAGTGAACATTTTGAGTGGTGGAAACTAAAAGAATATTCATAAATGACTTCGTTATCACACTTAGAATGAGTTTACATTTTTTGTACAAAATACCGTATGTGGGGTATTTTTTTTTCATGCCTCAAGGGCAAGGTGGCGCTGCATATATAACTGAATGTTGTCATAGAGATAACTTCAGGCCTTGACGATAAACATACATGTCAAGTTTGGGATTTTTTGGAGCATGTCCCGTGGAGTTATCAAGCATATCCTTTTACATTGCGAAACACAAATTTTGATGCCCCGCCTTCATCATATAGTATTTCAAAAAGTCAAGATTTTTCCCCCTGTCGTTGGCTCAGGTCTTGACATGGTCCAGGTCAAGTCTTAACTCAGTCAGATGAAACGTGTAGGAGAAGTGGGCAAAAGTCTGCCCCCTGTGAATGTGCAAAAATCGTCAAAAATGGGACATTCAAAAATTCGTAGCTCACTTCCTGTTCATTTTAGCATATGGGTACAAGAGACTTTTTTGTAGGTATTGGGCTCCCTCATACACCTAAAAATATTCGTCGTTCTTGCTTAAACGTACAACCGGGGCTGCTTCGTTAAAAATTTTGAGGGGGCGCTATTGAGTCGTTTTTGTAAAAATAGCACAATCAACAATAAAATATTGCTCATTTTACAAGGCCAGATGTGTGTGCCAAGTTTCAGGAGTTTTTGTGCCAGTTTAGGCCCTCAAAATTGGTGTTGTTTTCTTGGCGAACAGCGCTTAGCCACGCCCACAGCGATTCGCGAAAACTCACAAACTTCGTGTTGTGACATCATGAAGGCCGAAACCCTCATCTGAGCAAATATGAGGTAGGTGCAGTTAATGGGGTTGGAGAAAAACATTGAAGAAAAATCGTAAGAAAAAAAATTGCCAGTAGGTGGCGCTATCAGTAAGATGAAATATAAGTACATAGATGTCTTAAGGGCTGGACTCTCATCAAATGTGTGAAATTTTGAGAAGATAGGATCATCTGGGTCGTTAAAGCAGCTTTTATTGCCACGAAAAATTACCAGACTTTGCGGCACCGTAGCGGCCACGCCCTTTGGCGAAAAGTTACAATATTCGGTGTAGGGCATTATCAACATCTTAAGGCTTGTCTGACCAATTTTCAACTGGATCCCTTCAAAGAGCTTGGCACAGTAGCTAAAAACGTAAAGTATGACATTTATTGTCACCACTAGGTGGTGCTATATATATAACAGACTTTTATCATATAGATGTCTTCAGGCCGTGACTATTAAGTTGCATGAGAAGTTTGAGATTTTTTGGAGCTTGTACATGGGAGTTATTCAGCATTTTGTCTTTCTGGACAAATGAAATTTTAAAGGCAATATTTGATGCCCCGCCCCCGTCATATAGTATTTCAAAAAGTCAAGATATTTTGCCCAGTTGTTGTCTCAGGTCTTGAGATGATACATGGCAAGTTTGAAGTCAACTGGCTGAAAAATATTTGCAAAGGGGGAAAAAGTATGACCACAGTGAATGTGCCAAAATGTGCCAAAATTGGACATTCAAAAATTCATAGCTCACTTCCTGTACATTTTAGGAAATGGCTTCCACTGACTTTTTTGTGCGTCTCGGGGTGCTACACGTGCCTGCCAATTTTCGTAGCTCTAGCTCAAACGGGCCGGGATTGGTTTTTATTTTTCTACGCTAGGTGGCGCTATAGAGTTGCGTTGTTATGACAACTACATAATATCAAATTTTTCACCGGGCACGAAGAGACTGCAAAGTTTGGTGAGTTTTCGTAAATGTTTAGGCCCTCAAAAATGAGATCGTTTACGGAGAAGAAGAAGAAGAAGAATTCTTACAAAAACAACAGGGACCTCGCAGCGGTCGCTGCTCGGGCCCTAATAATGAATGAAACCAAGGTAATATTTACAAGGGCAAAAAGTCCTTTTTAGCAGTTCAGCAGGGTTTTAATTAGCTCTTAAGTGAGGTGAGTATGATAATTGTCATTAACATTGCTTTTGTTCTCGTTTTAATCTCAGCCTTGTGTACTGAGGAGTGTGCCCACGGTCGGTGTATCTCTCCTGAAACCTGTCAATGTGAGCCCGGCTGGGGAGGTCTGGACTGCACCAGCGGTGAGTCCGAATCTCGTTGTTTACTAAAGATGTGACTGAATTGTGTGCTTTTCACTGCAACTGTGCGTAAAGTCCCGAAAACTGGATGAGCTCAATAAAGTGTGTGTGTGATGTTACGTGGAGCTTTAGCTTGTAAAAAAAAAATTTGAATGTGAGTGTTGTGATCATTTTGTACACACTGACTCTACATAACTAACAAGGTAAAAAGCGAATGGTTCCAAGGAGTAGCGTCTTTGTAGATCCACACACTATTTTTTAGGCTTAGATTTTTGCTTTGCCATTTTTTTTTGAGAGAAGCTGAACAGTTTAAAAAAAGTGCATTTTACATATGGTAATCATTCTGCTGTATTTCATTGGATTATCAGTCTCATTATTTTCTCCTGAACTCTGCAAACTCTCTCTCAGCCTACACTGCAGCCTGTTTGTGTATGGCCGTATTGACACATCATCAGTCACACAGCCACCACATTGTTTACCTTGCTTTATTGCTGCCTGGGGGTTAAGGGACTGAGGCATGTCTAAAACGAAGGCTGGGTAAATTTGCCACCTCCTACAGATTGAAGAAAGGAAAAAGATGAAGTATCGACTGTCAGTTTGAAGATAGGAGGGAATCAGACTGAAAAGAAATTTGAGTATTTGAGGATTGGGTGACTGTCATGTCCATCGTGGCAGTGTATTTCTGCCTGCCAAATGTTGAATTGCCATCAAAATCCATTTCCACCCCATTGTTTTATGTATAACATAGGTCAAAATGAGTCAGGGACATGGTTTAAATTGTCATCCATGCGATTTGTCAATTGTTTGCAATGGGTGACAAAAAGCTTATGTACCAAGCGACTCAGATTTTGACGTCCTTGTGACAAAGATTTGACACTCGTTCAAATAGCTGCCCACTTGTCATTGCGACACACCCATTTAACTCACTCACTTAACGCACCTGCATCTTGTGCAAAGCTCAAACTTTTGCTGCCAAACTCAAAGAGGTTGAGGAATAAACTGCTTTAGTTTATTTTTGGAGAAACTAAGCATTTTGAAATTAGAATTGTGCTGTTTTGGGGCACATTTCTTGGATAATGGCCTTGTTCATGTTAAGCTTTCACAAAAATACATTTGTGTGGGTTTAGGCAACACAGACACATATACACGGATATTGGTCAATCCACCACAGAGTGCTTTTGCCTTGAGGTCGCGGGGCACTACCATCGAGGAGGATTAAAGGAACTTTTGAATGGGCTGAACATTGACGCTTATGTAATAGGCCTGTTTGTAAAAATTCACCCCCCTGAAAAACTCAGGGGTGATCTAAGATGTTTTTGTAATGACTTCCAATACAAGTTGTAACACCCATTAGTTTATGGGTGGAGGCAACATGGTTCTGATCATCATTGAAGAGAGGACAGATTTTTTGCTGGATTGCTTTGCCCGCGACTAGTTGTCGCAGTTAGTTAGTCTGAAAACCATGACTAATCGTCACCAACCTGTGAAAATGTAAATATTTTGGATTTTATTGACAATTCATGTGAGCTCCTATGAGTAAAAGCCACCATCAGCTCCACAAAATTGAAATATAAATATCCATCCATCCATCCATCCATCCATAAAAAGCCATAAAAAGGGTGAACAAGAAAACAGAGGATTTGGGATCCTCTTCATTGCTTGTGTAGAGATTACTTCATATCAGGCAAGTCAATTACTGAATCAGTTAGTCATGTAGAGGTAGCACGATTTTATAGTTATTAAATGAAGGCAAAAGACGTGATCAGGCACTTTGTACGTGGAGGCTGAATCAGAAGATGCTAACTGTTAGCCCCCGCAATATGTGGTGGAAATAATATGTTTCGTTCGTTTGTGCTGCTACGGTTTAATAGATATTACACAGTTGAATTTAATAACTGACCAACACCATAAAGAAGATTTTTTACGGTATGACAACGGCAAGTTGTCTGGTCAAGTCTTGGCGACCAGTCCTCTCACGTCCCGTCCTGTCTTCGTTGCCTCATCTTACTTGTTTTATGTAAATAAAGTTATTCACATTGCCCTTCCTGCCCGTCTTCCTGCCATGTGTCCCCGCATTTGGGTCCATCCTTCACTAGTTCTCACCCCCAATCATGGCAACATTACTATCCTGCTTTGAATGTGAGTGATAATCCACGAAATTTCCAACTCTGGGTGTGTCTGATTTCTGATAGATTTCACTGTAATGTATTTTATAAGCACATCACCATTTGCCTTGGTCTGCTAATTTATTCTCTAAATCCCCAAAAGGAGCTTGTGGCATAAAACACAGCTTCTCTTGTTGGCATCCATGTCATGGAAAGCCTGTTAAGGTGTGCAAGAACATAAAGCTGCTTTCAGCTTTCCATCAGCTGTAGTTTTTCTCTCACACACATTCCTATCATTGACAGCTCTACCGTACATAAGCACCCAGATGCATCACTCTGTCCTTGCAACTTTTGTTCTTTACTCTGTGAGTTTCCTGATTGAAGGTTTTTGCCTAGAGCCTTTGAACCACCACGTCAAATTGTTTTATAATATTCTATCAGGTCATGTTTTTTTTATCTTAGCATTTTTAGAGAAAAGGAAAAGATCAGTTTCAACCATTAAATCTCAATTTTAAATCCCCAGCAAAGCCACACAATTCAGATTTAACATTTAGTACGGTATACTTCAGGAAAAGTTACTTAAGTAGTTTACAAGATCAAGGAAAAAACTTGTAATTTAAATTGTGATTATTTGATGTGAATGTATGATGTCAAGCACAATAATCCGGTTTTGGTGTGTAACATTCAGTCTTAGACACATTTATTATTGCATTTTAGAAGGAGGTGCAGTCACTGATATCATAGAAAGCTGATCCATTTTTTTCGTACCGTCAGTTAAAGTTATGTTAAAATTAATAAGACATCACCCACTTAAGTAGGCTAGGTTGAACTAGATTTACAACCACAATTGCTTTCACCATGCATCCATCCATCCATTTTCTTGACCACTTATTCCTCACAAGGGTCACGGGGGGTGCTGGCGCCTATCTCAGCTGGCTCTGGGCAGTAGGCGGGGGACACCCTGGACTGGTTGCCAGCCAGTCGCAGGGCACACAGAGACGAACAACCATCCACGCACACAAGCACAATTCGGAGCGCCCAATTAACCTGCCATGCATGTCTTTGGAATGTGGGAAGAGACCGGAGTACCCAGAGAAGACCCACGCGGGCACGGGCAGAACATGCAAACTCCACCCAGGAAGGCCGGAGCCTGGACTCGAACCCGAGTCCTCAGAACTGGGAGGTGGACGTGCTAACCAGTCAGCCACAGTGCCACCTCTTTCACCATATAGAAACACAAAATTAATTTATTGCACAGTGCACAATATCTCAGAACGTGACCAGCAAAATATCTGTGAATTAATGTGTGTCCACAATCATGAAAGGTGGTTAGCATGCCTACCTCACAGTCGAGCGGTGATGGCCACAGACCAATTTCAGTTGCTTAGTTTGGACAGCTCCCACAGGATGGCACATCTGAATGTGTTATGGTCAGATGCTTTGCTGTGTGTGTAAGCAGTGCCAAGAGCCTCCATAGGATATCAGGTGACAAGAGAGGGGAAGTGGCACAGGAGAACAAACCAATAACAGGATCACTACCTGATTGTTTCGACAGAGGAATGTTGCCAGACTTCCACCAGCGTACTTGTGTGCATGTTTGTAACCAAACAGCCAGAAACAATCACCAATCAATCACTCACATTGAGTTGGTACAGTACTGGTTTGGTACACCACAGATTATAGTTTGGTACAACTTCAGCACCTCCTCATTTCGTCATAATAGCAGCCATACGTCAGCAGTACGCAGCCAGAGTTAGTTGAAGTCTTGTCATAAAGTGGTTGAATGTTCATGTCTGGAACCTTTAGTCACTGCCCCCAGCTGCTGACATCGTGGGAGCTGAAAAGATTTGGTGCTAGACTTGCTTCTGTCATGTCTGGGGTCACGCCAGGGTTAAGTTTGAGTTCATGACCTGTTAAGTTGGGTTCACGACCGTGAGGTCAAGTTTCTGTTTTGTATTGATATAACAAGTGTCTGTTTTGAACTGATGTAACTATCATATAACCATCATCTAGTTTCAACTAGTTTTAGGCTATGTGATGTCGATCTTTAATCCTTTAGGTGATGTCTGGACCTTTGTGATGTCGTTCTTTAGTCTTTTACTTGCTACAACCAATCAGATCGTTTCACTGTCTGTTGGTCCAGTCTGAGAATTATGTGTTTTGCCAGATTATTACTCTCTGTTCCTCTGTGCTTCTCCGCAGCCCAAGGGGGATTGGCGTCTCGTGATTCTCGATGCATTCTCGTTGTTTTTGGTTTAGTCAAGTTATGTGAATAAATAGTTAAAACCTTATTTGTGTCTGCGCTTTGGGATCCAACCTCCAGCACATGACAGCTTCAAGTAGGTGTTTTTGTGGTGGGAAAAGAAAAAAAATTAAAATAAAATCAGATAAACAACTCTATCTCCAACTAGCTGACTGTGAAAGTGGTACATGGGTGGTACAAGAGTCTAATGTCCTGAAATGGGGCCAGTTTTCTCAACCTAGCACCCTGCAGTTTGACTGGCATTTGCCATTGAGCACCAGAAAAAGCACTTTGCCATTGGTGCCCTCTTCTCTTCACAGATGAGCGAAGGTTTACATCAACCATCTGAAAGAAAAAGTCTGAATGCTGTGAAGAATGTTGTGTCGCACAAAAAACCCTCTAGCATGACCAAGTTACCCATTTGGAGCTCCTAGACAAGAGTCTCAAACTCAGTCGTATTGTATGTGCTGTGTTGGTAAATTAGATACTACATTACCCAGAAGGCTTAGGGTGAGAGATGTAACGGAAAGTGTGGACGCTGCTGTTGATTGACGAGTTGTGCTCAAGGGCACCAAAGAGTTGAGATGTTGTTACACATTGTTGTTCCTGCTTTGTTTTAATAGGAAACATAACATGCTCTAAAACTTAAGTAAAAATCTAATTAAAAAAAACAAAAGTTAATCTCATTCAGTACAGGGGTCCTTCTGCTTAACAGTTGTAAGTTGTTGAACTCTCGCTGCAAGAATTCCAAACGCAACAATGCTTATATCTTAGTATTCACATGGGGATAATAAGAGCTTTTAAATGGAAGAAATGCAGAAGAGAACCTGCTGTGATGGGCAGAAGTACGTGTTAGTTATGACATGTGTCAGTGTAAATCTATTATTTTCTCAGCATTCACACATTTAGATTGGGTTGCACTAATAAGATTTGTGTGTTTGCCCTGAAATGCTCTGAATTGAAAGGAAGAGACAAGGTGATAGATGCAGTCGCAGTTAAAAAGTCAGGGCTGTTTGTAGTCATCTGGGCATTGGTGAAGAATGCATCCATGATATAGAAAAACTTTTAACAAACATTTTAAAATCTGAAATGCACTTTAAAGTTCTAGTGCAGCAGAGTTATATTCAAACTCGTTTTACTCTTAAAGTCTTTGGGGTTAAAGTGAGGTTTAATGTAATCTGGCATTTGTAAATAGGTTTGGTGCAATGGAACTCAAATTTAAACTATTATTTAATCTGGTTTTAAAGTTAAAACTTGTCGGTGCAGTCCAGAATACGAGACATACATTCTGGCATGTGTTTCTTACATGTTCTCACCTTCTTCTGTGTTAGCTACTTGAGCTTGTGGAACAGAGTTCATGAGATGTGCAAAGTAAATAATTTATGCAGGTCTAAAAGGTTAAGTTCTCTGCGAGACGAAGTGGAGGTGTGATCTGCCAGAAAAAGAGGAAAAGTAGGCCCAAGTAAGACGTGACATGTTTCTTGAAGAGAGGAATTTTCAATCCCCACTTGTACATAAGCGGTGACTCTGCAGTCCTGAATGAGATGGGAAGGTCATCCTTCCACCGGGAGACAGCGGGAACAAAGTCTCAAGCTCCTACAGGCAATCACCGTCGAAAAGAATGAACTAAGCCGCTGGTTTGAGCTGATAGGCTGCTGTTGGCTAAATAGGAGACAAAGACCTCTGGGAATAGTCTGCCTTAGGCCTTTCATGAAGATTTTCTTGTATTACAAAAAAGGTACCAGGGCTCACTCGCATAGCTACTTCTGTTTGTATCTGTAAACTGTTGTTCAAGGACTTTAGCTGATTTGTTCAAGTTTAGGACACAACTTATGTCAAAATGGCCGAGACTCAGCACTAACATGGATGAATTAAGTTAAACTGAGCAGTGCGGCACGCAAACACTGGTGGGATTAATTATGAGATAGGCGGAGATACCTGATGCCTTTGTAGTCTTTGCTTTCTTGATGAGATAAGAGCAAGCACATGTCCTCTCAAACCTTCTGCAAGGACACGTGAAAACCGCGACTGATCAAAAATGATCGCAAGTGATGGGGACAATTTCAACAACTATTTTGATACTGTGGTCTAGCACAGTTGTCAGGAATAATGAACCTTATGGAAATTAAATAATCTTATATACTGCATACAGTACTGTGCAAGTGTCTTTGACAGTCAATATGACTAACATGAACAAACAGGAATGAGCACGGTTTCACAAGCAAATATTCTCCAGACTACCAGGGAAAAAAATTATTGTACAATCATGTTTATTTTGATATTCCCCAATCTTTGTGAAGTAACTGGAATAACTGCAAAAGACATTTTTGAAAAACAAAAAAGTTTTTATTTTTAAGCTATGATGTGTCCACTACAGAGGACATTTTTTAAAACTTAAATGCTACGCTCAAAAACAGTTAAAATAATTCCAACAATACTTTAATGTGTTCTTAAGTCTTATAGAAAAAAAACATGCTAACAACTTTTAAAGCCTAAATTTGTTCAATAAAAAGTGTTATACACTTACTTTTCCTCTTCCCTGAAAAGTACTTGCACTGAGGGAAGCCATTTTCTTTTATGATGCTATCAAAGGTAGCAAAGTCACACCCCTACACATTTGGTATCATCGGAAAGCTCTGAATGTCCTCTTTAGAGCACAAAGGAGTTAATTCAATCATATGTACTGGGTGGGAGATATTCAGGTTTAAAAAGGTCCACTACAGAGGACAAATTTGAATTGCTGGTAGTCAGGAGGATACGAAACCATTGTCCACAGAACGCTGCATGAAGTAACAACCAATTACAAATTAACAATCAATTATATTTCAGTCCATTTTGGTGACCGTGTTTGTGATTCAATATGGGATCATTGTAACCCCCAGAATTAGAGTGGCATCTACCAGATTTTCACCAGGAAGCAGGAAGCCGTCAGCCACCCAATGTTTCCCAACCTTTATTGAACCAATGCACATGTATCACATCGGGGGAAAAATCTCACGGCACACCACATAGCAAAACCATTCACAAAAATTGGATATAGAGGTTAATTATGTTCCTTCTGTCATTTAGTGGAAGAACATTTATTTTGCCTGTTACTAATATACATGGTTGGCATAGATAAATTACTGAACAAAAAGTATTAGAATTTTTTTGTTGCCATAATAATCGACATCGGATCCCGTGGCACACCTGATCTGGGACGGCACACTGGTTGAGTAACACTGCGCTAACAAAACCATGGGCAAACAAACCCAAATAGGAAGCTCTTTGAATTTTTTACCACTTTTAATAATAGTTTCAATTAGTACGATGGAGATCTGTGCTATATTTAGTAGGATTGCAGTTCAAATTGATCATTTTGTAGCATTGCGAAAACAAGTACACTTGCATAAATATGGAACTTTGAAGAAAACTCTGACATGACATAAAGGAGGTGAATGTGCATTTTGTCACCTCTCAGAAAAGACCCTTTAAAATGTAGTCATGCATGAAGGACAGATGAATAACCTCAACCAACATTGAAGGGTTGAGATGAGCGGTACTAATCAATGTTTGACGTTTGCACTGACATTACGCATCCATTCCTTGTGAGGAGGCAGAAGATTGTTGGGCAAATTACTCAATTAACTCAGCTCCTCCTTCATCCATTTAAGCCCTTATAAAGACTTGTTTAGCTCACTGTGATCTCTGAACTGTGAGCAACATGCAGGTGGTGAAGGCAGATTTAAGTGATACGGCAATTATATCCATTCATTCATTATCTGTACAGATCATCATCATTATGGTCATGGGCGACCCAGAGTCTATCCATTTTATATTTATATATTTTTTTTCCTGAGCAAACATGATCCAACCCAATTTCCTAAAAAAGAAAAAAAAACAAAAAACGTTTCAATTACTATAACTGACTGAGGAAGTTTAAAAAAAAAAAATCACCACTGTTTCTGTACACTACTCACAATATAAAATGCAAAGAAGCACAATAGTGAATGTATGCCATTGCAAGACTGGCTCGTTTTAATTTTTGGAGTTGAAGGGGTCACACAATTGCATTTTGTGCGTAACAACTCAAGTTTGACTTCCAATTTTCAGACCTTTCTGCCTATAAACAAATTATTAATTGTGACTATTGTGGCTATCCTTGAGTCACCATGAGGGAGGTGAGTTTTAACAGCAAGTACTTAACTAATAATATAAATAATCTGGCAGCAACGCACACACCACACACGCGCGCACGAACACGCACACATGCACACGCAAATGCCCATTAATTAAGGTTGTTTGGCCACTGAATACAAAGTGGTTCTTTTAATTTGTGCTTCATGTCCCCTGAGGACAAACATATTCCACATTCAATAAAATACAGTCAAATCAGCAAGTTATCTCCGTTCATTAAAAACAAACACATTCTTACATACATATTTCCTTAAATGTTTGCTACCAGCTATACTATACAGTTTCCTAATTGCCTTTTAAAGTAATACACCACTGAAAATTCATTTTCCAGTACAGTATTCATTTAGGCAGTTTGAAAACAAAAAACAAAAGTGCAAATATCCGTGGCATCATATTCCCTGATTTTTATGAAAAGCTGATTAAGTATTAAGATCATAACATACCCTGGGCAGCGCTATTTACTTAATTACTACAATTGAAAATGTCATCTTTTCTGTCATTGTGGAGCAACAAGAAATTTGCAACTACTTTTGTCTCTTAAATAATTCCTGTTGCTCCATAAGGACAGATATGGGGAATTTTTGAGCTGTAGTTAATGTGGCCTATCATTGTGCAGCAATCAGAATTAAAAAGGTGTTTTTGTTGATTTTTGTTGAATATTTTTCTCAATTTGTGAGTATTTTTGCCCCTTAAACGTCTCCTGTTTCTCCACAATGACAGATAAAATGGTATTTTCAATTGTAGTAAACAGTGGTCTGCCATTTGCAGCTACTATAGCATTCAAATTGAAAAAAACAAAAAACAAAAAACATTCTGTTTGCTTTATAGTAGGGGTGTGAATTGGCTAGTACCTGACGATTCGATTCGTATCACGATTCACAGGTCACGATTCGATTCGATACCGATTAATCCCGATACGAATTTATAAGTCGATTGTTTTCGATTTTTTTCATTCAAATTTAGAAAATACTAATCAGTAAACTTGTGGAGTGTAAGATTTGTGTGAAAATGTATTATTTATTTATCTGAAACTTCAGTCTTATACAGGTTGTAATCTGTTTCATGTTTGAACAGCATTAACACATTCACTGCCAGTCCAGCAAAGATGCATCATTTGATGCATCATGTGTTTTTCCGTCAATGGCAGTGAATGAGTTAAAATAAAATATTTAGGCTTAATGTTCCGTTCATATAACATTCTTCCATGCTTAAGGTGTGAACCCTAACTCGAAATAAGACATTTTGTTGAATGTTTTTCCTTTAAAAATGGAAGTTTAAAAATCGATTCAGCCGCCAATTGAATCGATTCTAAAATTGCGCGATGTAGTATCGCGATATATTGCTGAATCGATTTTTTTTTAACACCCCTACTTTATAGTGATTTGTCCTATTTACATCACCCTGGAATATGTCATTTGTGGACGGTCCCTAACTTTTACTCGCCATGGTGCCCTCGTCATCGACCACAGTTTCATCTTCACTTTCAGCTGGACTCAAACCTTTGTTGAATCCCCCGTGGCTGTACTGCTTTTGAAGAAGTGGTTCATTACTATAGGGCGTAATTCACTATTTAATGTCCGCCGTGGGACGCAATAATTCCTCGTCAATGTTCTTGTACGGTAGTCATTCAAAGCTACGTGTTTTTATGCTTGTTTACAATACACATCTAAAAATGGCAGTTCCTACTACCTAATGCCAAAAAAATCCCTAAAAAAGTATGATAAAATCAGAACCGCTCAGCATGAATTGACATTTTCAATCAGGGAAGAGTTGAAATTAACCATTTCACAGAATAGCTGGTTAGTTTTTAATCAATGGTGTGTTTCTTTAAAATCACGCCCCTTTCATTCTTTTATTTTAATCTATTTGAGATTAAATGAATTATACCTGTCACGCAACATGTAGCACATAATGCTATAGAGTATTTCTGAATGATTTTCTCTCAAAATTGAAGCTTCCTTTCCACTCCTGATGTTTTCTAAGCTGTATGAAAAAAATGTGTTCCCTTAGAAAATGTCATAGTTGGAAAAGAGGTTGGAAAGGCACTAAGGGTGGTTTCGTCCAATCCGACTGATGAATTAAATAATTAAAGAATTAAGAGGTGTTTCCCAAGACTTTAATCCATGTAGCTGGATATATATTATGTAATGTACAAGTTTTCCAAAGTATATATTTGTGTGCTTTAACTGCTCTTTGGAGCACAGGGATTTTATCAGACATTTTGGTCTGTTATTTTCTATGAAATCTTTTTCCCACAGTAGAAATGTCATCAATCATGTTTGTCTAAGGAGAAATGGAGAACTGCACTGGCAGCTCACCTCAGCAACCTTTGATTACCCGTTTCCCTCAAATCCCACGTGAGCTCACGTTGGCCAAACCTCGTGATAGACAACCCATTAAAGAGTAAAACGACTTGCCTACTCGACACTGCTTCCTCACCTGCTTCCCTCCTCCTTCTCTCACCACTTCTATTTCTCTCTCTAACTGCACTCTGATTAATTTCCACAAGACGTGTTTATCATCCACTGCCGGCTTTCAGCTGAAGTGACCGGCACAATAGATCCTTTCCACCTCACAGAACTGATTTGGCTTTGGCTTGAAAATAGCTAAAAAAAAATTATTCATTCGCTCTCTCCTTCCACTTTGGTCCACAGATGAGGGGCACATTAGCACCTTCCATCCCTCATCCCACTTCTCTTCAGTTTGCAGACTTGACCCGCCACAAAAAAAAAAAAATACAGCAACAGTTGTAGATATATAGTAGACAAAACCCGAAATAATTAAAAAGGAAAACATATTTTGAACTGAGTACTTATTTTGAAAATATAATGTGCAACTTGACAAGATGCTTTATAGGCAGAGTAAAGGCTAATAGAAGTGGAAAATAGCTTTTCTCTTCAAGTGAAAACTGTATTATTATACCAGGCCTTAATTCAAGGCACTCACAAAGGCAACTGATGCCAGTCGTGGCCCTCTTTGTGTCTGTTTTACGATCAGGAACTAGAATTTAGAAGAATAGAAAATTGCCATTAATTTCATGCAGTTTTAAGAAAATAAAATGCTATGTGGGGATTTCTTATAAATGATGTGTTATTGTATTTTGGGGGGGGGAAAGTTCATGTATCAAATGTACTAGTAGCACTTTTTTATTGATAACTACACTCGAAAAAGAGAATTGTTGACCAACTTAATTGAATTGGTTCAAGTGGTAACACACAAATGAATTCAGTTAATCCAAAATGAATATATTAAGTTTAATGAACTCAAGTAATTAAAGGGACAGCAACATGAAAAATCAAGTTTTTGGAGCTTTCAGTCATGTTAAAATACTAATTCTTCACAAAAACATGACAGAAGTTGTGTTTTCCTCCATTCGCCCCTGTATGAGAAATTCCAGCTCATTCTGCTCTCCAAGCACCAGCCCTTCCCAACCTGAGAAAACGAGCTGTTGGCACTTTTTGACGTCATTAGGTGCGACCCACCACTGCACCGCCTCTGTGGACTAAACGCACGCCCACTTTCTCTGAGACCTCCATGGGATAGTGACAAAAGTCGCCTTTATCAGTAAGCATTATGTCCAAATGAATTCAAAGCAATCAATTATCCTTCACATTTGCAATGGCAAAGTGCAATGACAATTGACCGTCTTAAAGTCACAAATCTGGCTGACACCTGTGTAAAATACAAGTACAACTTTTGCACTGTTGAACCTACCTGAATGAATAGTATAGTGGTTAGTGGGCTTGCTCTGTAAACAGCAAGTCCTGGTTTGAGACCAGCTCAGATTTTTTTTTCCCCCTCCTTCTTCTTCCCTCAACTCCCCTCCTCCGCCACCATTTATTGCGCAAAGGAGACATTTTGTTTCAAATGTTTATTGAAGAATTGATGGCTTGCATTCAGAGGAGTGCTCAAACGCAAAGCTCCAAACAGCAGACTGCAGTCGGCTCGCCGGGTAATCACCCGGGGGGAGGCGGGGTTTTACTGAACCGGGCGTTTTACTCCCGCGTTACAATTATAACCAGGAAAACACCCAATATTTCATAAAAAATTACATCGCCATGGTGTCAAATGTAAGATTTAATCATTATATGCCTATAGTTAACTGTTGGAAGTGCTTAAAATACCGTTGTGTAATCACTTTAAACTTAATGAGCTCATAATTAATTAAACTTATTATTAAACTTTAATTAAATTAATTAAATCGTGTGTTACCACTTCACTTCAATTAAGTTGGTCAACAATTCTCTTTTTAGAGTATACTCAGAAGTTAAGTACTCGTACAGTCTGAGATAAAAGTTTTATCTACAGACTTTGTCTGAGGAATATTTTTCATTTTCTTTTTTTAATGGGGGCCTAATTGTCTGTAAAATGTTGAAATTGATGTATGCCTCAATTGTTGGAGTGTTAGTAAAATAATCCTCTTGTAAATCCACCCTGTGGTCTGGTGGGTGCCTCCTTTTCAGTAATGTGCTCGATGACGCTTTGACTTCTAACCCAAGCTAAATGGAGCCTTCAGCGCAACTCAGATTTAAGGCCCACTTTGCATAAAACAAGATCATTAAAATATAATTAGCGTACATGAAAGCAAGGTGGAACATTTGTCAACAAATCCAATTCAGTCAAAAGCCATCAAATGAACTGTTGCCAGATCTCATGCAACACTGGACAGTAAATATGTTGAGAAAGTTTAATTACAGCAATTATACAGTCTTGAAACCTTGTGAAAAGGGCAGTGCAAGGAAAGTCACATTAGTTGTGGATGAGTGCAATTTTCTCAAGTATGGTGTATCTTCATCATCAAGACGCACAAACATACTGGCCAGTCAGTGTTCCTCTCAACTGACACCCTGTGAGCTCTAAACTGTTTCATCCATCTGGTCTGCCCGCCCCCTCATCGACCCATGTCCCAAACAGCCTGAAATATGCTGCCACTAATTACAATTATTAATTGGAAGTAGGAAATCAATGGTTCTGAATTAAACACAAGTGTGAATATAGGTTTATGGGTCAATCGTCGCCTAATAACTCAACTTTGTTTGACATAGTTTGAAAGGGCAAACTCCTGAATGCAATTTAAAAACAACACATTCCTTATTTTTCTAGCTGTGATATCTGTAAGTTGCTACTACAAATATATGATGTGCTACATTGCTGGGCTAACTTGCCACCCTGCTGCTTGTTTTGGAAAATATTGTTTATTAATTTGTCAAGGGACCCTGTGGCAGTCTAAAAATGCTCTCATGAAAATAGTTAAAGCCGTCTAAATATGTCAACTTGAATAAAGTGCTGTGCACTGCGGGGAAATAAATCCGTGCAGCTAGAAATATAAATGGATTGTATGTCAATGAACGTTACACAAGCACCCACCACTATTCTCCACGTTAAACACTTCACCACATAAATTTGTCTGAATGTGATTTATCCTGCTTTTAAGTTATAACTTGTTCATGTAACATTTTTTTTTTTCTATTTGACTAATATCTGGGTGATTAAAAGATCAAGTAATGTTCCTACATGTTTTAAATCCTTTAGCAAAGCTAATCTTAATAGTTTTCTTGTTTCAGTTTGCGATAAATATCAAATTGTCATATTTAATAACGTATGATAGTTGACTTCTGTTGCCTGTAAAAGCCAAACTGTTACACAGCATTTGTTTATTACTACATATGCTCCTCTGAGTTAGCTTTGCGTCTTGCTCAACCACAAAGTGATAAAGATTTCACGGAATTAAAAATGGATGAAATGAGCTCGAGGCTGTAAGCGATACTATGGTCTTCATGCATCCGTGTGTGTGCCTGTTCTGATTGGTGATTGGTCATTGGTTGTTGCATGACATTACATTTTTGTTGAGCAGAGCGTCCGCTGGCTGACAGCTGTATGGATTTTTTACTTCTTGCCTGGGTTATCAGATTGGCAAACCTAATGACAGTTGCAGAACAGCTTCATGATCATTTATCCATCCATGCATCAGAGTTCAGAGAGGATGAGTCTCTGTTCACTATCTGCCATGCTTCATGATGCTTACGCTTAAGAAAATTGAAGTTGTTTTCATTTTTTAGATGATTTGTAATTATAAAATAAAGACTGAACGCAAGCCATTGCAGAAATAAGAAATACTGTGACTGATTGAAGTAACACGGCAGCAAAAAATCATAGGCAGATGTGAAAATAAGGACACAATTTAAGTAACTGAATTATTTATCATTAATATGTTAAAACTAGGGGTGTCCGGCGATTAAAATTTTTAATCGTAATTAATCGCATGACTTCAGTAATTAACTGACGATTAATCGCAAATTTTATATCTGTTCTAATTGTACAATAAAATGCACAATAAAAAGTTTTCATACTTTTGACATAAAGTGGGAAAAATGTTAAATATAAATATGGCGGCATCTTTTAGTCATTGATACAGTATTTTCACAATTCATAAAATTGAATTAAAATTAAAAAGATGTAATGTACTGTAAAAAAGCAGCGTAATCCTGATTTGTGTTGAGCTCATTTTTCTGCCACTAGATGGCATAGTTGCATTTGTAAGACAGTGACAGCTCAGTGCATTTTTCTTTTCATATTAAGAGCTATCTCATCTTTTACATGAAGTAAAAGTGAAATTCTGCCCATTATTAAAAGCCTAAAATACAATATTACTGCTAAATTTTAATGTGGACGTGTCTGCTGAGCACTGGAACTTCTCCAGTACAGACTTTACAATTAAGGGCGGGTCATTAATCGCGCGTTAAAAAAATTAATGGTGTTAAAGGAACTTTAAATTAACTCAAAATTAACGCACTAATTTTGACACCCCTAGTTAAAACGATAAACATCTTTAAACTCTTTTCACTTTAACTACAAATTATGAGAGCATAAAAATGTCCATTTCACCTCACACAATTTGTAAAATACATTATCATTAAAGTGTAAAAATTAATTGAATAAATGTATTTAGTGTGCATTGTTAAGTGGCAACGATATATCAAGCTAATTGCTTGTGCTGGAAGCTAATCTAATAACTGGAAACATATTGTTAAAGAAAAAGCAAGAGAAAAAAACAACAACACGTTAATCATTTGATGCCGGCTAAACTGAGCTCTCACGAGGCAGACTGAACGTTCTCTGCATGCTTCTAGTTTGTGCTCGATTATTTGGTGCACCAGTTCGTATTTTCTGATGTTACATGATTTAAAGATGCATTGTGGAGATTAAACTGTTAATGTTAAAGATTTCTCTACAATCGCGCATGATCCACCAATGCCCAGATGAGTACAAAGAGTCCTGACTGTGACTGCGCCTATCAACTCGTATCTTCACTTCAGCGTGGAATGTCCAGTATTGAAACACAGTATTGTGCACTCTTAGTGGAATTGGCCCCCTGAGTGTACTTAAATGGCCTGAATGGTATTGCTCTCACTACTGGTCAGCCTCAGTGTCATTTGCCAGAAAACACCAGATTTGGAAAATTTGCCATTGTTTCCCTGGCCTAGTCATAGATGCCTGTAAGTCATGTGCCTTTGACCAATCATCATCCCATACATATGCTGGTATAGTAGAATTTATAGATACAATCCCTGCATGCTCTTCAAATTCATCTCAGGGCACACTGATATAGTTTTTGCTTAGCATTTTCCTGAAAGAAAAACAACTCAACCAAATGACTGCCACCTGATAATGGCTAATGAATGATTTGACATTTGCATAATTTCTTGTTGTGTCAGGAAATAGCTGTGCATTGAAACCCTTTTGTCACAAATAACTGGAAAGACGAGACAGAGGAGAATGTCAATTTCAAGTTTGCCTATAAATCACAGCACAGGTGATGAGGGGTGTGCTCAAAAAATCGATACGGAATACATCGTTGCGGGCCTTACAATACGCATATCAATACGGAGGCGTTCAGAATCAATACCGCACATTCATTCATAAAGTTTCCCAGCGTGGCTCTGAAAGCTACTCCTTGCTATGCAGTGCACACACATTTCGTCCAGACATATCGCTGGCGGGAAACCGGAAGTGCTACAACAATAGCATTAGAAGAAGAAAACATTTTTGCCATCCAGCACAGTAAAAATATCGTTTGGTTATACATAAGACTGTTTTTAATGGATATAAAGTAATGCAAATTATCGGCAGAGGTGGGAATTCCGTAATTATTGACAGGCTGTCCCTCAGTCCATCACTGACGGACTGACGAATGATGAGACACTTTTTGAAAAAATGACCAAGTCATTTGTGTGAAGTGACTAAGTACAGATGGAAGTGGGTTTTCTTCCGTCAATGTAATTGTCACTAACCGGTCAAAGAGAAATTTCTAACGGGCAGCAAAATTATTTCAACTGCCGAATACTGTCATGATCTGTGTTTTTGTTTAGGTAGAATTTAGTTTTGTTTCATGTTACGTCTTGCTCATTTTTTTTTTTTTTTATCTCGTTAACCTGATCTTTTGTCTACCAATCAGCTCCCTCAACACCTCATGCCTGGTCCAGGTGTTCCTCGTTATCTTGTCAGTTTGCTTGTATTTGGTTCTTTGTTTTTGTTTTTTTTGTTTTTTTTTCAGTCCTTGTTGATTCATTGTGTTTGTTTCTGTTATCTATTGCTATATCCCCAAGTCATGTCATGTCGTGAGTTTAAGTGTTTGTTTGTTACTTTGAATGTTTTATTTATTTAGTTAGTTAGTTAGTTAGTTATTTTACTGGTACTCACACTTTTTTCCACTACAAAGCTCTGCTATTTTATCAGAATGTGGTTTGCCTGAGATTTGCAAGGGGTGCAAATTACGCACACAAATCCCAATGATTAACAGGTGATGTCTGTAGCCAATAAAAAAATCATTTCACATTATTGCCACCCTATTTGGCCGCACATATTGAACATGCCAGAAGCCGCCACTGCTCTGAAGTATTAAAGGTAAAGACTGACTACACCATTGAGTAACTGAAATCTATTCCTTACTGAGTAAGACCTTGTCAAAGAGTATTATTCTGTTCTTAATTTACTGGGGGAAAAAAACAAAAAAACTTCTGCTTAGTGCCAGCAAGCTACTCTTGATCAAAGTCATTCGTCATTTGATTTGGACTCTTTGCTGCTGAATAATTGAGGCTTTGAGAGGATAAAGGATTTGATGATGCTGGCTCATGAGTTAAGAGTAATAAAGAGAATTCCCCTATCTGAGAGCAAGACAGAAGATGACGGGGGCAAGTTGGGAGGAACTGATGTGTAAAAATGTGAGGAGATAGAGAGTACCTGTAGGATGAAGAGGGAATGATGCTTACTTTTTCTAAGTCTGCTCTGAGTTCTGTCCAAACATTCAATATAATACGTACAACGCTGCTCATCCCTCTTTGGTTTGTTTCAGCACAGTTCCATGAGTTCCATGTAACTATTGCTGTGTATGAATATCTAGAAGATACAGTAATGAAGACATTATCAGAAGACTACGTGGGTCATTCCACCTCAGATCACCCAGAAAAAAATGGCATTTTTAAAACCCACCCCACCCTTTCCAATTTCAGGGAAATTTGGTGTAAGGGTAATTCATAGCATAAAAAGCCAAAATTTCCACTTTCAGTTTAATCGCAGAAAATTCTTCACTTTGTTTTGCAAAAATGGGTGTTGCCGCCATATTTAAAAATGCTTTTTTTTCAGCAACAACTGGTCTAATTTCAAATAGTAAATGTACTGATTTTTATATAGTGCTTTATCGACACCAAAGTGCTTCACAAAGCCTCACGTTCACCCATGAAAAACCCAGGTATCCCTGGAAAGGGGAAAACATAAGGAAATGTGCATTAATTGGTTGGCCAGTGACAGGAAAAAAACTTCTACAAAAATTAATGTTGAGATTTATTTAGCAATAGATCTCTTTACATTTACACTGTATTTCAAATTTCCTTCGGGTCATACCAGTATAGCTTATATAATGTTTGTTTTTTAATTGTACAGTTTTGACAATTGTGGTTTTAATTGTTAGCCTACTTTACTTTATTTATTGTGCATTAAGTCTCTTTGGCCCTAAAGTTTAGTTTATGTGCCCCTAAATTTAAGACCAAGTTCACTTGTAAATTCTAGTTGGTTAAAAAAAAGGTCCATTTGATCCTTTTGGATCTGTTGCTGTTTGAAATAGCACAATTTATCCATTTGTTGAGTGGTAGGCTCGCTTATGCCCAGACATTTTCTGTCCACTGTCGGTACCAGATGTGATTGGGCTGCAAGATTGTATGCCTATAATGTATTTGTATAAAGTAAAATACTTCTTCATACAAGTCCATGTTTTCCCTCTGAATAATCATTCACCACAATTCAATTCCCAAAGACACAAAATTTTGCCGCTTCTATCCTGTAGCATGACATCTTCGGCCGAAGTGTAGGCCACAAAGTATGCCGATACAATCTTGTATTCCCACCATCACATCTGGTATCGACACCATAACACCCGGTCCACCTGCCTGGGGACCGACCGATGTCTCACTTCAAGGTTTGATCAAAAGTTGACAGCTCTGATTAGTGCGCTAGCGATTACACATTAATTATTGTCAATGTGGAGGTTTTGGTTTATTTTTTCGACCTCAGTGACTCCTTGACACCTGAGATAACATCAACAATTGATGAATGTTCACTAATAAATCACCCCCACTTCTCTCTGCTTGTCTAGCCTGTGAAAGTGACTTCTGGGGTCCCCACTGCACTAACCGCTGCCAGTGTCGCAACGGCGCCAAATGTAACCCGATCACAGGAGCCTGCGTCTGCACAGATGGCTATCAGGGCTGGCGTTGTGAGGAGCCGTGTGAACCCACCTTCTACGGCAAGGACTGTCTGCTTGAGTGCCAATGCCTAAATGGTGCAACATGCCACCATGAAAGTGGCGAGTGCCTCTGTGCACCCGGATACACTGGGGCCTTGTAGGTAGCTTCTCATTGTTGTTAATGCCTAACTGGATGCATTTTCGTATATATATATGCACATATATATATATATATATATATATAATAATAATGATGATAATAAATGTTAACAAATCCAACTTATTTGATATAAAACTTTTCTTTAAAAAAAGGTACTTAAAATAGTTACTTTTCCTGGTAACGAGTAACTTTTATTATGAAGTAATTCAGTTACTAACTCAGTTACTTTTTTGAGCAAGTAATGAGTAACCAAAACTAATTACTTTTATAAGGTAACGTTCCCATCACTGTATGTAATTTACTAAAATGTAGCAATGTTGTTTTGGCCCAGTTGCGAGGACCCTTGTCCGGCAGGGAAGCATGGCCCCCTGTGTGAGCAGCGCTGTCCGTGCCAGAATGGCGGAACGTGCCATCATGTGACTGGGGCGTGTTCCTGTCCTGCTGGTTGGGTGGTATGAGGGACTTTGCATCCTTTGTTTTAAGACAAAGATGCCAAATTTCTAACCAGTGTAAGGTCTTGTCATCCTCCTTTCTCAGGGTCCCGTGTGCGCACAGCCGTGTCACTTTGGCTCATTCGGCATCAATTGTTCCCTGGAGTGTACGTGTCGTAATGGAGGCCTGTGTGACCACATCAGCGGTCAGTGCCAGTGCACTGCTGGCTACATTGGAGAAAGGTAGTGAACATTAACGGACAATAAGATTATGCTGAAAGAAGGTGTAACATTTATTACAAATTACTTTGGGGAATAACATTAGTCCAAGTAGAGATAGTGGATCAAAGTCTACGTAATTATTATTTCCTTTTCTTTGAAATAACACCTTCAAGATTATTTTTGTGAACTTTGGCTTGTTAACATAAAAAGGTTTGGGATACATTTTGAGGGTTCCCATGTTAATAGTTAGTTCCAAAATATCCAACACATTCCACTTTTCCCACGGTATGAACTGTACTGCTGCGATTGGCTGGCAACCAGTCCAGGGTGTCCCCCGCCTACTGCCCAGAGCCAGCTGAGATAGGCGCCAGCACCCCCCGCGACCCTTGTGAGGAATAAGCGGTCAAGAAAATGGATGGATGGATGGGTGAACTGTACTGTTTGCTAGATACAGAACTTGAAAGCACTTAGGATTGTGTTTGTCATACACTAACCCGTTATAGATTAGTTGATTGGCCTTTTAATTGCATTTCTTTATTTAGTGCAGCTTTACGTTGGTTGAATATTGACCCTTCAACAAACAATCACTACTTAATGAATTATTTATACTGACACATTAATATGCACTGTACAGGTGCTGTTTTTCAACATTGCTAGGATGGAATAATAATCAGCTGGCATCTTCTTCTCTAGCTGATTAGTAACAACCTTTAGCTAATTTATTGTAATCATATATGAGAGTTTTTCATCCATTTATACAGTAATGAATGTTGAGCTGATGCCATAAAATGGCCTTAAAGTGGACAATCAGATCACCAGTACAGTACTCCGATTTCAATCTCTAGCCAACTCACATTTCCCAGAGGGCACATATGCATGCAATCTCCACATTGCTGTCATATGATGCAATATATAGAGTTAAGCAGAATTGTAGTTCTGAATTCATTTATTTGTTATTTGAGAAAAGCATTCCTCAACATTCCAATTGTAGTATTGCAGAATAGAAATTCTTTTTTTTTTTTTTTCCATTTTGCTATTTGATGTTTTTGTGTACTGTTTTCCCATCATCTCCAAAACAATAATGGAAAAGATAGTCTGAAGCATCACGTCTCTCTTTGTTATCCTAGCCATGTATTTTTTTACTTTTTATTTTTTTCTCTCTGCCCACCATTACTCTCAATTGGACCAAATTACATCCATTTATTTCAGGCCAGGACAGGTAAATTAACCTACACGGAATAATACCTTGAGCAAAGTTCTCTTCCACCCTTGTCCACGTTGTAATGGAATTAGCAAAGATAAGAGTCTCAAGTACATCGACGTGATTTGAACGTGACACCGAACTGACATCCTGGCTAAGACAATTTAATTGAGTGATTTGTCTACTTTCCGGTGGCTTCAGGTAGCAGATGTTTGGAGTATGTGGAGATGTTAGCCTAACTTGGCTTTCAATTAGCATAAACAATGTTCTATTAGGAGGTAACGCATTGGATCTTTAAGATAAATGCGGTGGAATCAGGTTCTTCTCAGATTTTGAAAAGAAATGCTGGAGCACAAGGATTGCTTAAAAAAAAAAAAAAAACTGTCGTGCAAATTGCCTCATGCTTCCACACTAAATTTTAGAAACTTAGTCACTCACTCTTGACGAGAAATCTGATCAACAACCTATTGTGACTAGTTTTTAGCTTTTTGTTTGTTTGTTTTTTACACCATATCAAAACATTTTACAGTGGCGTTTGTACAATAGAGAATTGGGTCAAATGTTTTGGGATTGCTGGTTAATAATTTATGTGCAAAATGAATTAGTGATTAAGCCATCCATTTTCTATACTGTTTACACTTTTTAGGAGGGTCGTAGGCACCTCTAGTCTGTCCCAGCTAACTTTGAGCAAGCGGAAAACTACACCCGGGACTGGTCGCCCGTCAGTTACAGAACATGCGGAGACAGACAGACAACCACAAACTCTCACATCTGCATCATCACTGAGTTTGTTTTTCTTTGAAAATTAATCAAGAAAATATTTTTTTTCTTTGAAAATGAATCATGAAAATATTTTTTTTCCTTGAAAATTAATAAAGGGAGACCTTAGAGCAGGGGTGTCAAACATAAGGCCCGCGGGCCGGATCAGGCCCGCAAAGGGGTTTAATCCGGCCCGCGAGATGATTTTGTAAAGCTTGAAAAAAAAAAAAAAAAAAGTAATGTTGGATTAATTAATCAGCCGGCCACAATCAAAATATATAAAATTTGTAATTTCACAAGCAGTCCTCAGATGAGCAATGCAACTTGTACAAGGGAATCGTCCAGGATGTCATTATTTTACACACAACTTAAAGTTACAGTTTGTTTAATTACTATTATTATTATAATTATTATTATTATTATTATTATTATTATTATATTATTATTTTTAATCATAGACCAACAAACGTGTTAAATACGACACAAATTCAATTACTCGTAACACAAATAGATATGACAAGGATTAGCATCTTTATAATGTAATATAATATAATAATAATATAATAATAATATAATAGAATGTAATATAATGTTATAATAAAACAACTGCGCCACGCAATGCATTCTGGGAACAATATATATGCAACGCATGTGATTTAACACGTCCAGAACTCAGCGTTGCCGCGTTCCATTTGCATTTATATATATATATATATATATATATATATATATATATTTTTTATTTTTTTTTTGGAACAATATCATGACAGTTGAGCTCCGTAATTTAGGGCTGGCCCACAAATAGCAAAAATCTGCGTATAATTTACGGCACCCGTTTTTAAGTTATATACCGTTATTTGACGATGCGGCCCACTTGGTAATATATTTTCCTCCATGCGGCCCCTGAGCTAACATGAGTTTGACACCCCTGCCTTAGAGTGTATTTCTCGGAGACCGCATACGCACAGGCCACCAGTTGCACATCCCACATTGTGTTGTGAGAAATGGATTTGTCTCATTTGATCCATTCAATTCATGCCATTCAATGTCAAGAGTTCACTCATGCTCATTCCCATTCAAACTGTCTCTTTTCAAGCTACGACCTTGAATACTACTAAGAGTGTCAGCGTACTGTGTGTCCTTTTGGCCTTAGAACTATTTGAATGCGCTTCATGATACATTTTATGTGAGCATACATTTGGATGAGACCTCCATCCTTCTCGTGAAATACAATTTAATGTTAGATGAGCATCAAATTTCATTTTCAACTAAATGCCAAGGGGAGCTTGTATTTTCCTCATTTTGATGTCATCTCTATACAGTCTGCCTTTGTGTTTTACACTATCAAGTAGATCGTTAATGAATCCATGTAGTGCACTTTGTATGGTCCAATGACTGTCTTAACGGGCTGTATAAATAAAGTTGATTTGAATTGAGTTGTTTGACTGTACTCTTGTCATGTTTCGGGTGATGCAGGAATAATGGGTTAAGTTTGAGTTGAGTTCATGACCTGTTGGGTGTGAGGTCAAGTGTCTGTCTTGTACTGATGTAACCATCACATAACCATCATTTAGTTTCAACCAGTTTTAGGCTATGTGATGTCAGTCTTTAATCCTTTAGGTGATGTCTGGACCTATGTGATGTTGTCCTTTAGTCCTTTACTTGCTACAACCAATCAGATCGATTCACTGTCTGTAGGTGCAGTCATAGAAGTGTGTGTGTTGCCGGATTATTACTCACTGTTCCTCGGTGCATCTCCGCAACCCAAGGGGGCTTGGCGTCTCGTGATTCTCGATGCATTTTCGTTGTTTTTCGTCTAGTCAAGTTATGTGAATAAAATAGTTAAAACCTTATTTGTGTCTGCGCTTTGGAATCCAACCCTTCAGCACACGACAACTCTGTTGATTGTTTAAGTGTCAGTGTGATAAAGTATTATGTCTGCTCTATAACCAAATTTATTTAAAGATTTTGTGAAACAGTACCCAACTTCATCTGATCATAGGTGCCAGGATGAATGTCCAGTCGGCACTTATGGGCCGCAGTGTGCCCACAAATGCGACTGCCAGAACGGGGCGAAATGCTACCACATCAACGGGGCCTGTCTTTGCAACGAGGGCTTCAAGGGTCCAAGCTGCCAGGACCGCTTCTGTCCAGCTGGAATATACGGACTCCTCTGTGACCAGGACTGCCCCTGTAAAATTGCAAACACACTCAGGTGATCAAAAAGTTGAAGCATCCTAATATACTTTATACTGTACATGTGTTTAGTAAGCTTTTTATATGCAGCAGCTGATTGAATTTTGATGTGACTTTGTTCCAGGAGTGTTAAAAAATCTGAATTGTAAACGTAGCCCAGACTGTAGCGATTACATCTAATATTCGATGATGAATAGAAAGTCAGCTTAATTCAACAGTTTCTGCTGATAATAGAAAAGACATTATGGCGAGGAAAAAAAGGGAATTCGATGAACAAGGTGACAATGCTTGCGTGGAACTTTTTACATCAGGAATGCATAATCAGGAATAACTTGTTCAAGGACACTGACAGTCCTGAAGAGAACATAGAGGCAAACATTTTACTAGCTGATGTATGATGACCAAAACATTTTCCACTACCAAAATTGTATATTAAAAAAAACAGGTCATGTCCTGAACCAAAATCTTTAAATTTAGTGATTACTAATAGGAAACATGAGAAAAATGTATCCCACAAACATCAAAGTTATTACCTGACTATAGTTCTTATTTCCAAGTTAAATGTCTCCAGCTGTCCTTGTATATTTATTTCCTTCTTTCGAATGTTCTTGCTTGTAGCTGTCACCCTTTGTCAGGTGAATGCACATGCGCAGCAGGATGGACTGGACTGTTCTGCAACGAGACGTGTCCAGCAGGTTACTACGGTGAAGGCTGCAAAGAAGTGTGTGCCTGTGCTAATGGCGCCGACTGTGACGGCATCACTGGAATGTGCATGTGTGCTCCAGGTTATATCGTAAGTTCAGAATTCATACTGCAGATATGAAGTTTAAAATAAATACATTCATTAGGAGTCGCCTAAAAGTATAGACATTCAATGTATAGCCAGTGGCTATATAGCACCAGTCAAACATTTGAACATTATCATGTAATATCATGAGAAACATTTGGCCAATATTGTAAATTATGTACAGAAGACTATTTAAACCAATTACATTTTTATTAACATGCTCTGCCAACTACTGGGCTCGTATTTGTTTAAATTCTAATTTCATTTCATTTCACATTAACACTTATGAACCTTTTCGAGTCTTTAATTAACCTCAAATGCATGTTTTTGGGTTGTTAGAGGAAGCTGGAGTACCAAGTGAGAACTGAGTGTTACACCCAGAGTTTATATGAATAAATAAATATGACATGTTATTTGTTTGTTGATACAATGCAAAAGGGTATAAGGGCATATTTACAATATCTGAGTTTCTGTTCATGTTATGCTAGAGATGCAGGTCTTTGTTGAAATTTACTTCCACAGACCTGTCCACCATTTTCACTTACAACTGTTTACAATATTTTCAAAGAAATGTATTGTTCAAAAACATCCGGGAGAATATTTGTATTTTCAGCCTCCAAAACATTGTAAGCAAATGGTCACAATGACACTTAACTTGCCTTTTCCTCTTTTAACAAACAATGACATGATCCAAATGAATCTTTTATGCACCATGTCCCTCGAGGTGCTCTGTGTCGTTGTCACATGCTACACTAGCAACATGGAACTGCAGTGAGTGCTGTTTTTTGCGTACTCGGCAGGACAACAAGCAAGTTCCCAGTGGGTGCTGGAATCTACTAGGTCTGCTCCTTGTCAGCTATTCTGATTTTTGATGAAGGTGCAAGTGTGAAGGGGGTGCCCAGTTTTGTCAAATTTGCTCATTTTTGTCATTTCCATTTTTTCATTAACTAAGACAGCTAACCTTCCTTGCAAAAGTAGTGTTTTTATTTGGGATGTCACGTGATTAATTTTTTTTTATTTTATTTTTTTATCGTAACTCATTGTTTCAATAGTTAACTCACGATTAATCGCAAATGTGAACTCTCTTCTAAATGTACAATAAAAAATAAATAAATAAAAATTTTGATACACTTGTTAACATAAAAGTGGAAAAAACTACTGTTAAACTAATAGAAATATGACTGCATCTTTGAGTCATTGATACAGTATTTTCATAATAATTCATAAAATTGAGTTAAAAGTAAAAAGATTTACTGTGCTGTTAAAAAAAACGAGTGTGATATTGATTTTGGTTGAGGTCATTTTTCTGCCACTAGATGGCATAATTGCATTTGTAAGATGGTGACAACTCAGTGCATTTTTTTTTCATATTAAGAGCTATTTAATCTTTAACATGAACGAACTTGTGGAATTCTGCACATTTTTAATATTGTAAAATACAATTTGAACCAGTCTCCAAAAATATATGCATTATTATTAAATTTCTGAAATTGTGAAATTTTGACGTGGATGTGTCTGCTGCGTTGCAACTGGAATTCCCCCAGTACAGGCTTGTTTGCTATGAACTTAGTGTGGGCAAGGTCACTTCGTCACTAACCACTCTTGTTCACCACACTCCAACCTTGAAAATACATTTCATATACCACAGCAGTGCTTGTTTTTGGCCATTCTGTGTCTATCATTGACTACAGTGCAGCAGTACATCTCGATATTGAACCCTTTGCATGTTCTTCCATGCTCAAAAGCAGCTTCGTACAGGTACTCTTGCATCCTCCCACATTGCAAAAACCTGTATGTTTGTTACAGTATGTGCCATGTGATTGACTGTTTGGTACAGAGTGAAGTCCTTTTCTCGCCCATTGTCAGATGGGATCTCTTTCAGTTTCTCTGTGACCTTGAGTAGTATAAATGATACAAAATGAGTATATCAATCACTGTATCCTGTTGCGTAAGCATCCCCATATTTGCACTCTGTTGTTGATTTCCATTTTTGTATGTTTTTTTTTTTTTTTTACTAGGGTGAGGACTGCTCTATTATCTGCCCTGCAGGCTTGTATGGAACCAACTGCACATCGTCATGTTTCTGTCACAATGAGATATCGTGCTCACACGTCGACGGCTCGTGCATCTGCAGAGAAGGTTTTTAGCCTGTTTGTGCTCATTCTTGTCCCTTCTTTACATGTTGACGCTAACCAGAGGGTGTCCCCTACTTTAACCCCTTCAGAACCATAGACATGACATATTTGCGTGTCTAAACCAATAAAAGGCATAATTTTGATGATGTCAACACTTCTGGCTCATGATTGGATCCTAGCTAACCAATCACAACCACAAGTTGATTTGCATGATGTTCATGTTAAAAATGTTACATATAAGCTTGGTAAGTCTACAACACGTTCCAGCCATATTATCCTGGCGTCCACTATAACAAATAAAAACACGAAATAACCTCCAAAAAATGCTTTCCATGTTGCTCTTATGTAAAATAAGTCATAGGGATATATTCACTAAAAATGTGCTGCGTCCGGCAATGTTGCAAAATATTGCACCACAACTGCACACGCAGTCTGCGCCCAGTTAACCACCTATTCACTAAGGATATTGCTCTAATCATATAGCGGCACAAACACGCCCACAAATTCTGACAGCTGGTAGCAAATTTGCGCCTGATTTACCACACATGGCAATGGATTTGCGCCAAAAACATGGTTGTATAGTAACAGTTGCCAGAAAGATGACATTAATAAAGTACAAATTATTTGTGTGATCATTTATTAAAAAATATATTTTCAGAGGTTGATGTATGCATATAGTATGCATCTAGCACGTAAAAATTATCGAAAATCCTCCTTGATCTATTGATACTCATCTCATGTATACAAATCTCTTTTTAAAAGTCCGATGTAAACAAAGTGCCAGATAACTGACTGTCAATTTGGTTTTGTGTCCAGGTTGGCAGGGATTTGACTGCTCCATCCCATGCTCCAGTGGAAACTGGGGTCTCACTTGCAATCAGACATGTCAGTGTGCTAACGGGGCAGCCTGTGACCCTGTTAATGGAACCTGCACGTGCTCTCCAGGCTGGAGGGATGAACTGTGTGACATACCATGTCATGTTAGTGTTCACAGAGATAACTCTTTTTTTTATATATATATATATTTTGTCTTTACCTGAAATTTCTGTATAGATGATTTGTTTTGCGGCTTGTAGGAGGGGTCATATGGCCTGGACTGCAAGGAGAGATGTGACTGTGCAAATGCTGATGGCTGTGATCCAGTCACTGGCGCTTGTCGCTGTGTCGCAGGTTGGACAGGTAAGACATGCACCAGATATTCTTCCTGAAATTGGAACAGACTTCAGCGAGCTGTCCTGATGCAGCAGGCCTTTGACATAACTGAAAGCTTTTATCTTGATTTATTTCGTTGGAGATTTAGTTAGAGAAATGATGCAGGAGTCACTTTTGCATTGTGCGCACAAATAATCCAACAGGTTTGGTAAAGCAAACTCTATTGATCACTCAGTCTATAGAACCAAATGTTTGCTGAGCAAATAAAGCAGGTACACAAGTGCACTATCCTGCAGAGGGATCTCAACAGAAGAGCTGGACAAAGTGGTTGGGAAGATGGAAGTCTGTGCTTCTTTGTTTATGTTGCTTGTCCTGCAACCCGGAGGCGGAAAAGTGGAAGACGATGGATGGATGGATGGATGGATGGATGTAAATGCAAATGAAACAAGAATATTTTCGTCATCACACATTTTGCACTGGACGAAAACTAGACTAGACTACTGGACTTAAACTCTCATTAATAAACAATAACTGGGACTAAATCAGTATGCAATTTCGTCGACTAATGAAGACGAGACAAAAATGTACTTCACTTAATAAAACTGGACTAAAATCTATGGAAATTTTACTTCATGAATTAACACAATTAATCCAACGGCAATAATGTTCCAACAATGATGTTAATGCAAATGATAACTAATCCTGTCTAACTTACTAACTCATAGCATGGAGCCACTGTAATTGTGTATGTGAATTATTTTTTTTTCATCAAAAAGATGAGGAAAATTTTGTGGGAAAAAATAGTTTGTTCAACTGTGATTGGCTGACAACCAGTTCAGGGTGTACCCTGCCTACAGCCCGAAGCTAGCTGGGATAGGCTCCAGCACCTCCGCAACCCTTGTGAGGGAGCAAGCGCTTCAGAAAATGGATGGATGGGTAGTTTGTTCAACATCTGCTGACAAAAAAATATACAGGGATAAAATGATTGTCCTGATTAAAACTAGACTAAAACGTTGACAGTTTTTGTTGACTAAAACTTGTCGAATAAAATAATGTTTTCTTGTACTAAAATAAAGACAAAAATGGTACATTTATTGTCGACTAAAATTTGACTAAAAACGGGATGAGGTTGACTATGATAAAAACGAACAAGCGTGACTGAATCTGGACTAAAACTGAGACTAAAAATGTCTGATAAAATTAACACTAACTCACGCAATGAAAAATCTACACAAGAATCAAATGTAGTACTTAAGGACTTTGAGGCAGACATGGTAACCACTACCCACCAAGCTGCCGTGTTAAATCTTATTTCTGGATGTTGTGATGATGATATAATGATTGATGTTGTGCTTATGCTGGTAGAAAAAAATACTGTTGATTTTACATTAGAGAGCATGATTAGAGTTAATGAAGTGGCTTTGCTTTGATTGGTATCGTGTTCACCTTTGTGAGTCACCATTTCTCAATTTGCGCAGGGTTTTCATGACAACACTCTGGCGGACAGGGCAACTGCTTTGCACTCACAGTATGGCTCAAGGATAGTTTATTAATTGAATCATTATAATGGCTGCTGACACTTCACTCTCATATTCTCTCATATTCTATGTCAAAGGAACTTTCTAATGAGCCGATGATATGCCAAGTTACAGAGGAGGGATGAAGAAATTCTCTATTTGCACACTCGTCCTGTCTTGTCCTGCTGTGTGTGCGCGCGTGTGTTTGTGTGTGTGCGTTGGGTGTGGAAATATGAATTAATGTACTGTGAGTCTCACGAGTACTGCAGCGCTAGCAGCTCTGATCCATTCTTTAAGACTCTCTCTTTGGACACAAATGTAAAACTGATGAAAGACGGAGACATGAGAATGATTAAAGAGCTAAAAAGCTTCGTCTGATTTTGAGGATTCTGGGGGTTTGCCTAAACTTGTAATACATTTCTAACTGACAGTACAGTAGTAACCTACATTAGCAAGGAAGGGTATGTTTATCTGTTTTTTAAACAAAGTTTCAGTACTGAAACTCCCTGTCAAATAGATGTGGCTCTACCTTGTGTGCCCACAACAGCTCTGACTCATAGGGACCAGTACAGAGAACTCGTAACATTTGTCAGCACATTCAATAAGTCCTGGAATTTGAGAATTTCCTTCAGAATAGTTAGACTATTTCCAGAAAATCCTGATAAAGTCATTGAGTGACAAGTTCAAGGAATTTCAAATTATGGAAACTGACCTCTGCTCAAGTGGATCTTGAAAATAGGTTGTTGTGAATTTTGGCTTGTCCCAGTCACTCACATGATTTGTTTGGCACAGTTTTATGCAGGATGCCCTTCCTGATGCTTGAGTCTGGCCATGCCTGGTTATTTGGGGCAGCGACTGAGAATCAAACGTGTGCAACAGAAACACTTTGTCACAATCAGACTGTGATTTACACTGAAATGTTTGTAAATATCAGGAACAAAGCATTTAAAGGGGAAGTCAACCCAAACAAAAAATCTTGACAATAATATGTTTTATGTAGTCCCACTAGTCCAAATACTAACCTGGAAATAGCCAGTGCGAGTTCTCCTCAATATCCATCTGGTACCTCTCCACGGTAATTTGGTCGGGAAAGGCGGGAAATTCTGTACAATAATTCGAGCTGATTGGACGATGTGACATTCTGCACGTTTGTTTTAAACAATCACGGCCACAGGTGAAAATGTCGCCTTCGTTCTTGCCGAAGGGGGGGAAAGCACGAATATAAGCACGCTGTTCAACATTCGACAAGGAAACGGTGAGTAATTCTGCGAGAACACAATTAATTGCAGCGTTCATTCGTCCATGTTAGGTTTGTTTTTTAGCTCCCGCGTTGGCGCTGGCTTCCTGGTTTTGTCACAGTTGCATATCCCGCCCCCAAACACAATGTCGCTCTGTGATTGGTCCGAATCACCAGTGGTTCAGAGCGGCGGTTATCAGCGGGAGCGGTACAAGATGTATTCTCCGGGTTTGTGAACTCACAAATACCGCGAGAATTCATCTTGCGAGTACAAGGTTAGTGGAGCTATGGAAAAGCTGAAAAAGTGTTGAAATCAACTCCGTGAGAGTCATTTCCTTACTGGGCTTTTTGCTGTGAACAGAAACATTGTGATTTATACAGAAATGTTTTTGAATATCGGGAACAAAACATTTAACAAGAATAATGCAGAGACCCACTACAGCAGTTTTACTTTCTTTTCATCAGACATCTGAGCCTAAATGAGACACGAGCTGACTGTGGCTGTTTTGATTTTGGTGGTGCAGCTATGCCATATTGTAAACCATGTGCCCCTCCTGTGCTGAATTTAAAGGACATAAAAGAAGCCGCCTACATTTACCGGGAAGCAAGTCTGCTATGTTAATTCTCATGACGACGCAATACCACATTTCTTTTTTTTTTTTCTTTTTTTCTTTAAAGAGAGCTCGGAATTGTTCATTTGGCAGTCTTACCGATTCAACATCTTATGATCATTGCAAAAGCACTTCTAACCGCGTGCGTGTTGGTCTTTCACAGGTGTCCATTGTGACAGTGTATGTCATGAAGGACATTGGGGACCCAACTGTTCTTACAGCTGCACGTGCGTGAATGGAGGCTCGTGCTCCTCTGATGACGGCACATGTGTGTGTTCTCCTGGTTACCGTGGCACCAACTGCAAACGAAGTAAGAATGCCAAATGCACTCCCACACTCAAAAGACTGAACTCTTAAAAAATAAAAATAAAAAAATACTTCAAATGTATTAATTTGAAAACTTGGACATTCAAAAAGTCAACTTAAAATTCTGAACTGCTCACTAATGAGTAGTACCAGTACTTAACCCTGGACTCCCACTCATATATGGAAGCACAATCTTGGAATATCGTGAATAACAGTAGAGCAAATCTCCACCATGGTTCTATCTTCGTAAACAGCGCAACTGAGGTGGGGCGAAAATGCTAATGGAGTCTGACTCTTTTTTTTTTTTTTTTTCTGAGCACAAGACAAGCTGTGCATGTTTGCCAGTTTGGCAGACTGGTTTCTGCAAAGTTGGCTGTGTCATTGGAAATACGCTTAGCGGAGATGTGACAATTTAGGAGCAGAAAGTCAATCTAAACTCAGGCCTGCTCAGACCCCTGCCAGCCATTTATTCAGGTCGCAGCTAATCAATATCGAAACTGTGTAGCCTTACAAGATGAAAAGGAGCCTAGTCCCTGTTTACATGTCTTAATTCGATCAATAGCCACTTTGTATTACAGATAATGACTTCAGCATATTTTTAGTTCACGGCTGTGTTTAAAAACAAGGGTTAGCTCCACTACTTAATCATGTCCCAAAGTATGCTGCTGGATTGACGCCAGCTCCGATAAACCAAGTGAGGATCTTTACAACTACAATGGAAACCTTCAGACACTGTCCTAAGCCTTCTCCAAGACTCCAGGCCACTGTATGGAGCCTCACAGAGGGTCCCACAGGGGTCTCCCCAACAACATCCAACGTGGTTCTGACCTGCTTGTTGTGACCGATGCTGCTCTTGCCGCTGCTGCAGAAGAGAATCCCCCGACCAAACACGCCATCCATCAGAGGCACAAGAGTTACCTGAAAGCCCCCTCCTCATCCTTCACAAGCCAGACTCCATTTACTCAACAATGTTATAAATGAGGGGGTGAAAGAAGGCCGCCGTTGTCGCACTAAACCCAACCTCAATACAATGTTCTCTTGGTGCTACTTTTAATAACGATTGTCAATTCACTGGTTGGGATTTACTGTTTATTTTTCATTGTGTAACCTTTTTTTTTTTTTTTTTAAAGTGGAAGTCAACCCAAAAGTTATCTTCACAATAATGTGTTGTACGCGCCCCCACTACTGTGTAAACACGGAATTTGGAAGACTATTGCTTTGTTGGAATTTGAATTAAGTTACAAAATCCACCCCTTTTAAACTATCTTAGGGGGTGGCCATTTTGTCACTGCCCGCCAGCTGAAAATGACATCACAGTTGCTCAGGGCTCAGGTAATGACCAGTTATGGCGCTGCTTCAGAAAACAGGTGAGCCATGATTGCTTGTTACCTGAGCATTGAGCAGCTGTGATGTCATTTTCAGTTGAGAGAAGGCAGAAAATGGCTGCCCCCTGACAAAGATTTAAAAAAAAAAAAGTGGATTTAGCTGCTTTACTCATATCCCACAAATGCCATATTAACTCATTAAATGCCAGGCATTTGAAGCACCGCCATCCCGAGTGCCACCCATTTTACAGGATTTTAACTAATGTTTGACGACCTATAGAATATTGTGTTCGATGGATATATAACCATGGGATGTATCGAAAGAAAGCTTAAACCCTCATATTTCATCAGAAAAAAAAAGTGTGTCTCTAGCATTGGGCATTCTTGAGTAATCAGCAGTAGAAGAGATGCAAGTTTAACCGAAAATACTGTTTTTGCAACAATGATGAAACTATACTCCAAAACGCTGACAATTGGTTGAGGTTCTCTAAAGGAAAACATACGGCGATGGCCATTACCGGAAGGGGAAACACGTCATGGTTCTTTGTTCATAGAGTCCATTGCATGCTTGAAAAGAGGGACTTGAAAAAGTGGATAGAACAAACTCTTACGTCTGACAGTGTATGTACATTGTTCATGGCTTTTCATTTAGAAATGGACTACACACACCAGCTTTCCTTTGTTTCCTCCTGCATTGGTGGCATCAATTGAAGAGCGCTTGGTTCAAAGTTTAGTCAATTGTCTTAATTAGAAGTGTGAGATAAATGGTAGAGTCTCTATGGCCTGGCTTTCCACTTAGGCTAACATCAATTAAAACAAATTAAAGGTTTTAGCAAGACTTATGCGGGAGGATCAGTGGTAGAAAGCAAACAAAGCAAAAGTAAGGCAACAGACAGTCTGACACAAAGGTAGGAAATGAAATATAGCCAACAAATACAAATATGCGGTTTGGAAATGCTACAGTATATGAATATGGGTTGGAGCATTATCATGATTACAATAATAAAAATGTGTCTCTCCCCAGCAGAATGGGCCTCTCCATTCCAGACACTTTACTCATCTAAAATTTGTGTGTGTTGTGTAGCATGTTCACCTGGTTTCTATGGCCATCGTTGTAGCCAGTCGTGTCCTCAGTGCATCCACAGTGACGGGGCTTGTCACCACATCACCGGCCACTGCGAATGTTTGTCTGGTTTCTTTGGCACCCTCTGCAACCAGGGTAAGTTGACACTTCAATATTGCAATTGCCATTTAATATGTCCATATTTTTTCGAGGTCCTCTTTTAACAAGCAATCTGTAATCTCCATTATCATAAACAATATCAGATTTACCGTACATAAATGTTTTAATCATGGGGAAATTGACCATGGATTACTACGAGTGTCAATGTATTTATCTGCTTCAATTAGAGTTTTACTAAACACTTTGACTGAAGTCTTTTAAGAATACAATTTGACATCTTCACAAAATTCTATTAACTGATTCACTCCCAGCTGTTTTACTGGATTTTGACTGATTTTGCAAGGCCCACAAAATATTGTGTTCTATTTGTTATAAAAACATGGAACCTACCAAAAGAAGGTTTAGCATCTCTTCTTTCATTCGGAAAAAAAAAAGTATATTTTTATTTTTCCGTTTTGCAGCAATTAGCAATGGAATATAGCTATGTTTAATCATTATTCATAAATCTGTTTAAAACAGTGGGGAAAAGAGCTTGTTGCAACATGGCCCCAGTTGATCTCTTATACTCTGCTGCCACCTGCTGGCCATTTTTGTAATAACTACCTTTGATTCAACCGTTCTCTTCAGTTCAGAGGCTGCATCAACGCCTTCTGTATGCTCTAGCATTTAAAAAACAAAACCAAAAAAACAAAAAACAAAAAACATATAAATACATCTTTGGGAGCAAATGAGTTAAACAAGTGTGGCATAAACAGTAAGTCATAAATCAGATTTCAGTAATAATGCAAACCAATCTTCAGCGTTATCACAAGTCTAACATAAAGTTTAAATGTCTACAAGTCTAAATGTGCAGATAGTGGAGTTTTCCTTTTGGCAATTTCGTAGCTGGAGGCAGTTAGAAATGTGCATTTGCACCGTTGTTGAGCTGAACATGCGCCCAAATTGCATTTATAAGGAACTGCAAGAAGCTCTCCACTTGCAGATGATGCAAATGTCGCTGCCTTTAACACCCGACCGTGCGTCTTTGAGTGACACCTTGGCCCACCCACATGCACATATACACACACCAGTTGTGCCACAGTACAAGAATACTTTTAAAAATATACTAAAGCGAGGCAATGATAATAATGCATTCAATGAATTTATTTCTACAATGATTCAGTTCACGCTGATGTTATATTTAAGAATAAAATCTGATGACATTCACCACACATTTCAGCGGAGTGCAGAACCTGTCTACCTGCGCCAAATCCACATCAAGTCAAATTCACCAAAATCTTGTTATACCACCTGCGCCACAACTTAGACCTGGTTTTACCTGGTCTACCTTCTTTCACCAAATTGTCAGGCGCGCTGGGCGCGTGTAATAAAAAAATGCCTTTGGCGTGTTGGAACGGCCACTGAGGCCAAGCACAGTCAGCCAAATACCCAAAGATGCCCATAAACTAGACTTGCCCTGCTTCAGTTTTTACATCACGCCTGTCAAGCAGAATAGGAGCCAATAAAAAAATACAATAAAATGAAACACCAGTCATATGTGAAAATTAATGCCTACACAGTAAATTCTGTAGAGTAAATTTGACTCTGTTTAAAGTGGGACCAAATAGACACAGTTTTAGAGTCATATTTACACTTGGAAGAGTAAAATAAAGAATTGAAAAAATAAGGGGAGACAACCGATCTACTCCCTGAGCCACGTAGCTACTGCTGTGTGTTATTATATCGCTCGTGTCAGCTGGAATCTTCCAAAGTCCCTTTTCTTGGAGATAAGCATAGCTCAGGTGGTAGTGTGGCAGTCTCCCACGTTGAAGATTGTGAGTTCCTTCCTCAACCCTTGCGCAACTTTTTTTTTTCTTCAATTCTTTATTTTAATCTCTTCCAAGTGTAAATATTAGCCTACCCTAAGACAGAGTCTTAGGGTAGGCTAATATCTACTCACTCTAAATAGAGTCAAATTTACTCCACAGAATTTACTGTGTACCAACTGACCAAACTGAATCAGAGCCAGACTGATATGTCGATTTGAAGTTAGTTAATTGTTGAACCATATTTTTAAACTGTCCAAAAAAATTGCCATAGCGGATGTGAAACTTTGTCACCCATATGGGACAAAGAAAACCAAAGTGAAAGTAGGAACATGATAGTACGCCAGGCTGTAACTACTTAGAGTCAGTCCGTAGTGGGGCTGGGACGGAAAGCGTTTGTATTCCCCTTTAAAGTTTTGTCACGTTCTGCCACGTTTGGTGTGCGTTTTGTCCCATTTTGCCAGGTTTTGTAATTCTTCTCATGACAAGATAGGGTGTATGGTCGCCGTTTCACTGTGTGATGGATTACTGGCCCGGCACGATTTAGTGGGTTGCATGCTATGATGGTCTGAGACGACGTGCATGGTCAGGGAAGAGGAAGATGATCTTCTTATTTTGGCCTTTTTTTGTGTGTGACTTACAAAACTCAAATATGGAGGGGGAAAAAAATGACCAAATGAAACGGTGCATCTGGGGCCACTGGGAAAAATTATCTACACCTTCCCCGATAGGGATACTCATACCATAATGCAGAAGATCGTGTGACACAAAACACACTTCCACTTATCTGAGCATGCATTAGTCTCTAAATCTAATAACATAAGAAGAGTTATTCCAGACCACAGTAATAAGTTTATGGATCTGCAAGACATCTGTCTGAAGCTGTTGTTAGCATGCACAATTGGAAGTTTTCTATCTACGGTACTTCTTTCGATGCGCATTGGCGTTTTGTGCCCTCAAGTAGTCCGTTTGTTTAACTGTGACAAGGATGTTGCAGTTTTTGGATAACATTGTGAAATTCTGATATAATACAATCATTCTCAGTTGCATGTATTTTAATTTATAGTGAAAATATAGTCACAATTAATCTCCTGTAGGGGAATACTCTATAAACGTAAGTAATTATATAGGTAAGCATAAACTCATAACAACAATGAATCTTCATTTTTTAGTCTTACTACATATTGTAATTCAATTCCTAAAGTATTTAACATACATAATTGAATAGAGTAGGTTTTTTTCTGTCTCCATAGTCCTTTTATTTCATGTGGGATGTGCTTATATACATGCGTAAAGTGCCTTGGAATAACAGCTATTGTTAAATAAAACTGACATGACTTGACAGCTGTTTAAACTTAAGGAAGTATTTCCTTCCTCGTTCCATGCTATGACAGTAAAATACAATCAATCAAAATGATTGTCACTGACACTCGAACAGAGTCAGATCAATCCACTGAAAATCATGGTGCATGTTGGAGACGGCTGGGCACTGTCTTGATGAATATCTGACATGACATCACAATAAATGGTAAACAATGCGTTCATGATTTCAAAGCACAATAGTTAATGGCAGCCATTACTGGAATATCTTGACAGTTTTGCACTGTGAATAAACTGAAGCTTCTGTTTTATACCCTGTTGGAGTTACTGTATTAATATACAGTAAGACTATAGAATGCAAACAAAAAACAAATTTGTGGCCATGGTAACAAAATTGCTGTATTTTTCGGATTATAAGTCGCAGGTTTTTTTTCATAGTTTGGCTGGGGGTGCGACTTGTACTCTGGTGCGACTTATGTGTGAAATTATTAACACATTATGATATCATTTCACGTTATTTTCACACTAAACCGCAAGAGGGCGCTCTAGGCCTGTGTTGATAATTTCAACATTGCCGGTAGAAGAGCAAGCGGCGCATCATCTACCTTCCGAGTTGGGGGAGTTGTTTAAAAGTGACACCGAGGATGAATATTTCATTGGATTTAGTGATTTGGAGTGAAACTGATAGTTTTGGTAACCTTGTTAGCATGTTCTTTATGCTAGAGTTATATGAATAACTTGTAGAGATGGGAACTTAATTCACCCACGGAACGTTGGGACGAAGGGAGAGTTCCGGGTGGGAAGGTTTTGTTACGTGGAAAAGGGGAGTTAGCCTGTTAGCTTCTAGCTGAGTGGGGAGTTGCTGTTAAGACCTCAGAAGCTGATGTCAATAAAACGCCAGAACTTTGGCTCCGTGCTTCAACACTCCGCCTCCGACTCCCATCACTGCTCGCTACAAACTATTAATATGTTACGTCGTTACTGACATTACCAGGCATGTCAGTCATGTAACATTAGTATACCGTACGCTTATTCAGCCTGTTGTTCTCTATTTTATTTTTATTTTAAATTGCCTTTCAAGATGACATGTATGTTTTTGGTGTTGGATTTTATCAAATCAATTTCCCCCAAAAATGCGACTTATACTCCAGTGCGACTTATATATGTTTTTTCCTTCTTAATGATGCATTTTTTGGCTGGTGCGACTTATAATCCGGAGCGACGTATAATCCGAAAAATACAGTACTTCGGAAAAAAGAAATGTCATGATAATGCTGATTTTACATTCAGACATCCTAAAGCATCAGGTTAAAATGACATGTAACTGTTTTGTACAACATAATACATACAATTCTTTAGCTTGATTATCACATTATTCCATTGAATGGGAGAAAAATGCACAGTGTGTTGTGGTGCTCTGTTGTTCTGAACCAATCACCTTGAAGTAGCACAAGATGAGACCCTCATCAGACTGAATGCGGGGGTCTGTTGTAATCTTTCCTGCGCCATACGTCAAGAAGGTGACGTGCTTTGCTCATGTCATGCCTGCTAGCGCAAGCAATCTGTTCTGGCGATACAAAGTGCATTGGGTCAGCATCTTATTTGGCAGGTTGAACTACCTTAGCTCACTGACGCTCTCCTGAGTCATCTCGGCCTCAAAGTTGTTAAAGGCAACAACAACAATGATTAAAAAACATGAATCATCTTGTTAAGCCCTTTAAGACTTGAAGTAAGCTATAAAGATATGGAAAAGGTTTATATTCATAAAATGTGGTTCACAACAATGGTAATGGCTCACAAATAATTCTGAGATAATCCTTGCAGTCGGCAGTGGAGACGTATTAAGATGCTGATTAAAGAGCATGATTATTCCACTTTCTATTAGGTCGTCAGTCGTCACATTAAAAAGTAATTTAATGGTCTCCCATTGTTCGCCCATAAACGCTAATAGTCCAGCCATATTGGCAGCCAACATACCATTACAGCACCCAAAATGCTTACCAGGCAGATCTGTCACAATACCCCCCAAGGAGTCGAATGTGTCTCTCCGTCTTATTTTGGACACAAACTGCTTTTCAGAGTGGCAAAAAGAACAAATTCAAACAAAGTGTAAATATTTGTTATCTATCTCGGTGACATATTGTAGCTTGTTATGGTGGGATTTTCACATCACGAAGTCAAAAAGATTAGTCACAATTTCTATGTGGCAATTCAAAGAACGTTTGTTGCATTGTTTTTAATTCTGTTGTCATGGTTAAGTAGCTCGGCTCCTTATGTTTTCTTGCTTGATTCATACATGTGATGACACATTTGGGTCCTGATGAGTGACCAAATCCGGGCCCATTTTCGCAGGGGTGACTCACCCACTCTTGTCTACAGTAAGAGAATGACATTGGATTTTATCATGGCAGCATAGAGGATGAGTGGTTAGCATTCACCCTCATATTTCTAAGGCTCGGTGTTTGAATCAGAAGTCCTGCTGTCCCGTGTCCCGTGCATCTTGGCCTTTTGACCTTAGCCACTTGAGCATTTTTTAATGTCCTTATAGTACTTATATCCGATACACACTTATCATTTCATTTTGGAACTATATTTCATCACATTCTTTCTTCACTGTTGTATATCGCTGGCGCCAGGCTAAAATCTTGTACCTCCAAAATTGCCGCTTTTCAATAGATCCCAAAAGAAGCCATTAGCATTGCATCATCAAAGAGAGCAAGTCACTTTACAACACTTAAGATCGGTCAATAATTTGTAAAAATGACACCCACACGTGTGGTATACTTTTTTGAAAAAAATAATGAAATTCGCCAAATTGTAACTTATGAGGTTTCGGCCCGACGCCAGCGATATTTAGCGTGATTAACATTTCCGTGGGTTAAACAGATGTTAACTTGTCAATGAAGGCAGCCAAAGGTTCACTGCCAAGTTGAATTTGAAATGGAGACACTGGAAAAGTGAGCTGTAAAATATTCATTAGCATTAAACATGAAGGCAGATTGTTATACATTAGTTATTCCGCTGCATCTTTCAGCCAATTCATAGATAAAACTTGGAAGTCCTGATAAATCCCATGTCCGCTTCTAGTGCCGATGAATCCTTTCAGTGGACACTGACACACTAGTTACTGCTCTCACACATCAGAAGCCTCAGCCCAACATATGAGAGGAAAGGGATTGCTTTTATTTCAGACTACTTTTATAGACCCTCTATAAGACACTCATTAAAATTATTGTGCAATTCAAGATCTTTTTTTATTGCATTTTCAAAATATGCTTTTATTATATTTGTTTGTCCTCATAAGATTATGTCTCATTATAATGTATTCAGTATTAGGATTTTTCTTCACTGATTAGTCATGGGAAAACACATCTTCAAATGGTGCAGCATGCACAATCCCCTTCAAAAGTATGGGAACGGCAAGGTCCTTTCCTTTGTTTTTGTGTTTGTTGTTTCAGAACAAAATATGAGACCAAAAAAAAAAAAAAGTCCAAGATATTTACATCTAGGTACATGAAACAACTCAGGACATCTTTTGTTTGAAGCCACCCACTTTTCAAGTGAGCAAAATTATTGGAGCGGACATTAAATGAACTTAAAATGAATAACATTTCATATTTGGTGGCATAAACTTTACTTGCAATAATGGCTCAAGCCTGCGACATATTGACTTCACCAGACTTTTGCTTTTTCCAGGCCTCTGCAGCCTCTTTCATTTGGTTTGTTCTCTCTCGTTTTGACCTAAATCTTCTGATACTACTAAATACTGAAGAGGTTTATTGACATTCTTTTTTCAACTGTGTTCAAAATAGTTGCCTGATGCTGATTTTAATCTCATGGTTCAACTCGTTATACTGTATTTGTGCCTCAATCAAATTGCTTAAGTGTTTGTCAAAAATTAACCAAGGGCCAGTTGTGCCACATTATTGTTGTTCTCAATACCACTATTGACTTCTACAACATTCCAAATCAATTCCAAGTTCCTGCCAGGAACCAACGAGGCACTAAGACCTTGTGCTTAGCCTCCTGTCTGACCTCCTTCGTCTTCATTGCACGGCTCACAAATCTGTCCTTCACATTAATTGCAAAACTTCCGTGTGAGTCCTTCAATCTCGTTTGTGTACGTGCATGCACATGTGTGAAACAATGTCTAACCATGTTTGTATTAGCCAAATAGCCAATGTTATATACTATAATTACCATCTTTCTGTCTTATATTTTGATGTAAGATGTTTTGATGGCTCAGTGCTTCCTTTTTTGGGGTTGTGTGCCGACAGTATGTTCAAGTGGAAAATACGGTAAGCACTGCGCTGAGACGTGCCTATGCACAAACAACGGCACTTGTAATCCCATCGATGGCTCGTGTCAGTGCTACCCTGGATGGATTGGCGAGGACTGCTCCAAATGTAAGAAACATACACACAACAATATTCGCTTTGTTTGCCATTTTTACTTCATTTCAAGTCATTCCCGGTGACATATTTGTGTGTGTCTTGTTTTGGCAGCCTGTCCTCGGGGTTCGTGGGTCCCAATTGCATTCACACATGTAACTGTCACAATGAAGCCCAGTGTAGCCCCACAGATGGAGGTGTGTGACTGCAGTCCTGGATGGACAGGACTCTTCTGTACTCAGCGTATGTCTCTCTCTCTCTCTCTCTCTCTCTCTCTCTCTCTCTCCTCTCTCTCTCTCTCTCTCTCTCTCTTCTCTCTCCTCTCTCTCTCTCTCTCTCTCTCTCTCTCTCTCTCTCTCTCTCTCTCTCTCGCCTCTCCTCTCTCTCTCTCTCTCTCTCTCTCCTCTCTCTCTCCACTCACAACATTAACTCTTCAATTAACTGTAAATCACTTCAACCACATCAACCTTCAGTCAAAGTTATACATCAATCGATCCCATGACTGATTCACAGATTTGAAACTCTCTCTCTCTCTCTCTCTCTCTCTCTCTCTCTCTCTCTCTCTCTCTCTCTCTCTCTCTCTCTGTCTCTCTCCTCTCTCTCTCTCTCTCTCTCTCTCTCTATGTGTGTGTATATATATATATATATTATATATATATATACACACATAGAGAGAGAGAGAGAGCGAGAGAGAGAGAGAGAGAGTTTATATATATATATATATATATATATATATATATATATATATTTACGTATTTTATTTGTATTTTTTTTAAACAAGATCGGCAGGCAACGTCAGCATCCACTGCCAGTGAATATTCAAGCATAGCCTGTTACATTCTGAGGTGCAGTCACCATCTGGTGGCCGATCAACAAAACTGCATGTCATGCACATAGCCACAGATTGTTGGTCTCACAGTAAACAGTATGAGCTCCTGCCTTCCTTAGTGGCGTTAGCATGTTCTCCTCATGCTTGCTTGGGTTTTTCCTGAGTATTCCAAAAACATGCACGTTGCGTTCACTAAAGACTCTAAATAAGGGGTTGGCAAATAACATAGCAAGGGAGTCATGAAAAATTGGATTGCTTTCCAAACCAACACGCGAACCACAATTTTGTCCATTTATTTTTAATATATTTAGAAAAAGCATACTTTGTTAAAAAAAAAAAAAAAACTCCAATGCTTGAATCATCATCACAGCCCTATTACAAAGAAAATAAGATGTTTTGTAAAAAAAATTTGTAATTACAAACTTAAAAAATTAATTAATTTAATAAAACTGGGTTAACTTTTATTCAGAAATGTGTTCATGTTTGGTACTTTTGAGCAACTAGGAAGTGGTTTAAGTCATTTATGGTGAAAAAGAAGATGAAATGATGTAACAGTTAGTTTATATGTGTACATTTTGCCACAAGGCTTCCAAAGGGTGATGAATTTTCAGGAGGGCACATTTGTTAAGCATATTACAACATTGGACAATACTTTAAAGTTCGTAAAGGTTTTGTAATGGTGGCAATTTTCAAGCATTGAAATAATAGAAAATTGCAAATAAAATAGTAATAATGGTTCCAATGAAAACATAATATCCATCCATCCATTTTCTTGACCGCTCATTCCTCACAAGGGTCGCGGGGGGTGCTGGCGCCTATCTCAGCTGGCTCTGGGCAGTAGGCGGGGGACACACTGGACTGGTTGCCAGCCGAAAACATAATAGAGACAGTACATTTTTGTGTCCTTCCTCAGGCTGTCCAACAGGTTTCTACGGCGCTCAGTGTGCTGAAGTGTGTCGCTGTCAGAACGGGGCCGACTGTGACCACATGAGTGGGCAGTGCTCATGCAGGACGGGCTTCATTGGAGAAAGCTGTGAACTCAGTGAGTTTTCATTCCATTATTTCATTTGCACAAATCGTGAGATGTGTAAAACCTGCGTTCCTGTGTGCAGAGTGCCCTGCTGGGACGTTTGGATACGGCTGCCAGCAGCTTTGTGAGTGCATGAACAACGCCACATGCGACTACGTGACAGGAACCTGCTACTGTAGCATTGGGTTCAAAGGCATCCGCTGCGACCAAGGTGAGTCAGGCCAGATTTACATGTACAGACAATTGGATCAGCTCACAATTTGTTCCACATTTCAAGAACATAGAAACCAAACACCGCTTCCATTTGTTTGGTTCTGGTTCTGGAAACATTCAATAAGCCTGCACCTGATGACCTGAGGGATCTGGAAGTCTGATAGGAAACTAAAAGTATTGACGATACAATATGCGGGCCAAGGACCATTTGGAGTTTAGTCGACGAGGAGTAGCATTTAACATGTCCATCAATTGTACTTGTCAGCGGCCTTGATGATGGAGGAGCTGAACCCCTACACCAAGATCAGTCCTGCTCTTGCATCCGAACGTCAATCGGCCGGCGCCATCCTCGGCATCATCTTTCTGCTGCTGCTCATCATGGCCATGCTGGCTCTCGTGGTTTGGTTGCGCTACCGACAGAGAGAGAAAGGACACCATGTGCCCAACGTCACCTACACACCCGCCCTGCACATCAACTCCACCGACTACTCCCTCTCTGGTGAGCGCTCTCTCTCTCTCTCTCTCTCCCTCTCTCTCTCTCTCTCTCCTTTTGTCCCATGCGCTCTCTTTCTCTTTCTGTCTCTCTCTTCCTCTCTCCCCTTCTCTCTTTGTCTGTCTTTCTGTCTACCTCTCTTTGTCCCTCCCTCTCTACCTCCTTTTCTCTCTCTCTCTCTCTCTCTCTCTCTCTCTCTCTCTCTCTCTCTCTCTCTCTCTCTCTCTCTCTCTCTCTCTCTCTCTCTCTCTCTCTCTCTCTCTCTCTCTCTCACCTTCATGCACAACGTGTGCCAAGGTCAAATTACTTTTCACCTGTAAAGGTTATAATGCGTTTTAGCTCCATCTGGAATTTTCACCCAAAAGTAAGTAGTTTATGTTATGAGTAATTTATGTTCTCACAAAATTACCATCGCTCAACTACAGGTTTGTGTGTATGAACTAGTCCATAAGTGCCACTTCACAAGTCTTTTTCTTACTTTTTAGCATTGTATGTCATTCACCAGACATTAAAGTCTGGTTGTCATGTTGACCTTTGTACTGTATATCAAACGATGATATGTCGAGAATGTGCTGATGTCATGTGGCGACAGCAGGGCTTCAGTGCGCTGGCCTGCTCGCTTCTGCGGAGTCGTCACCTTGTAACAGCTCCATAGGCCACTGCTTCTCCAACCCCAGCTACCGCACGCTGGGCCCGTGCACCTACTCCGCCCACTACGCCAAACCGGACAAGAGACGCTCCACCAAGGTGGGCCTCGATGGCGTCACTCACACGTCATCACAGCAGCAAACATACCATAACATATCCATCTCAGCTTAATAGCATGTCTGAACAAACTACACAAATTGTGCTGTTTTGCCATAAGAGTCAAACCATTTCAGGTAAGAAGGAAGACTTTTTTTTTTATTATTATTACTGACTCCTTTAACTTTTGAAATGTTGCCAACATGGTTATCCCCAAATCACATAAAAAACAGAGGCCCCTAATTGTATTGCCTGTCAAAAAGATAAATAGAAAATATTATATAAATTACTATAAATTTGCTGTGGCTACTGTCAGTCATGAAATCATCATATGTGCTTTGGGGTGGGTACTGGAAGGTCATAGTTCAAGTCCTGCTGCAAACAACATTATGGACACAATGAAAAGGAAGGAACAATAATAGGAATGAAAATGAAGGAAGACAGCCATTTAGCCAGAAATATGAAGCAAACCTGCTTTGTTTGTTTTAGTGGGCCACAGAAAAACAAAATGGTGAGCTTTTGAGTTTGACACTGTTAAGGTGCGTGCCTCCTGGGTGGAGTTTGCATGTTCTCCCCATGCCCGTGTGGGTCTTCTCCAGACACTCCGGTCTTCTCCCACATTCCAAAGACATGCATGGCATTTTAATTGGGCGCTCTGAATTGTCCCTAAGTGTGCTTGTGAGTGTGGATGGTTGTTCGTCTCTGTGTGCCCTGCGATTGGCTGGCAACCAGTCCAGGGTATACCCCGCCTACTGCCCAAAGCCAGCTGAGATAGGCTCCAGCACCCCCCCACGACCCTTGTATGGAATAAGCGGTCAAGAAAATGGATGGATGGATGGATAGATGGGTTTGTAATCAGTTTCATAAATAAAGATACGTGAAAATAAATCAAAACTTTCCTTTTATTTCTCAGATGAAGGCCAAACGAAGACATAGGAACAGTGCTCCAGAGTGGGGTGCCTATTGTAACCTCAGTGAGTTGGGTCAGTCGCTAGTGCACCTTTTTTCCCCTGTTTTTGCTGCTTTAAAAGAACATTTTTGAAACACTTAAAATTAAATTCTTGTTCCTTGTTTGAATTGTTCCGCCTATTCCTTGTTACTATTCAGGCTTATACTGCATTGACCGGCGTTACAGTTACCAAGTGGATCCACACTACAGAGGTACACTGTGAGGAGAACCTCAAGTCGTGACATCATCACCTCAGACTCCTCAGCCAATCCGCTCGTTTGAACACGTTCCTTATCCAATGATTGCCTCTCCTGCATTTTAAACCTCCTCAGCTCCATTTAGACTTTGGAGCGCTGAATGTTATACAAGACTGTATATTAACGTAGATGTTTTGACAGAATTTTATCTTACATAACAGTTTGGGGGCGGCACGGTAGTCGAGTGGTTAGCACGTCCGCTTCCCAGTTCTGAGGTCTCCGGTTCGAGTCCAGGCTCGGACCTTCCTGGGTGGAGTTTGCATGTTCTCCCCGTGCCCGCGTGGGTCTTCTCCGGGTACTCCGGTCTCCTCCCACATTCCAAAGACATGCATGGCAGGTTAATTGAGTGCTCTGAATTGTCCCTAGGTGTGCGTGCGAGTGTGGATAGTTGTTCGTCTCTGTGTGCCCTGCGATTGGTTGGCAACCAGTCCAGGGTGTCCCCCGCCTACTGCCCAGAGCCAGCTGAGATAGGCGCCAGCAGCCCCCGCGACCCTTGTGAGGAATAAGCGGTCAAGAAAATGGATGGATGGATGGATAACAGTTTGGCCTGTTGAGTTTAAATCTTTAAGTTAACAGAGTTCCACGCTATTTACTTATATGACAGACTACGATTTACTTCTATGAAAGTAAGCTGTGTTAAATAGATTTTTACTTTCTACTCAGAATAAGCGGAGTACAAAAATGGAACAAAAAGTCAACTGGGATTTCAAGCACCCCTTGACCCTGAATGGAGTAAGCAGTAAAAAAAAAAAAAAAAAAAAAAAAAAATGGATAGAGTACAATAAAATGGACAATAAAATGTTTTTTCCTAATTTTCATACTCTTGTTAACATAAAAGTGGAGACAAATGTTAAACTAATAAACTAATGTTAAACTAATGACTGCAACTTTTAGTCATTGATACAGTAATTTTATAATAATTCAGAAAATTTAGTTAAAATAAAAAAAAATGTACTGTATAATTGCATATGTAAGACGGTGACAGCTCAGTGCATTTTTCTTTTCATATTAAGAGCTATCAAATGTTTAACATGAAGTAACTTGTGAAATTCTGCACATTTTTCAAATTGTAAAATACAACTTGACCCCATTCTCCACAAATATATGCATTACTATTAAATGTATTACTGCTAAATTCTGCTGCGTTGTGACTGGAATTACAGGCTTTCCATGTAAAGGGTAGCCATTAATTGTGCTATTAAAAAAAATACGTTAAAGGAATTTTAAATTAACTTAAAATTAATACACAAATTTTAAGACCCCTAACAATAATACATCAGCTATATGTCAATGTTATCGTCTTTACAATATTACACCGACAAGATGAGCAAAAGAGGTGCAGCGTGAAATTCCCCACTGTCCTCAAACTAAACTTTTGCCCGGCCGTTTCCTCGATACAGCTAACGTGTTGTGGATGAACTCGTCCTTACGAATGTGTCTGTGTCTGCAGGTTACGACTGATTCTTCTCCTCTGTGTGCCAACCCAACCTCTCCCCAAACTCACTCAAGGAATCTCTCCTCCAATGAACATGATCACTGCTTGCTGTTCTTTCTTTCAGCTGTCTTTTAACCTATTTCTTCACTTCTGTTGTTGAACTTTTTCGCACATGTTCTTACCAAAACATTTAATAGGATGTTAAAAATATTGATGCTGAGTGCAACCACTGACAGTAAACATTACTGTTGTCTTTGTTCCTGACTTAGACTACATGAAGAGTTCCATGTCCAGCACCTGCTCCCTCAACAGCGAGAACCCGTACGCCACCATCAGCGACCCACCCGGTTTGGCGTGCAAACACTCGGAGAGCAGCTACGTGGAGATGAAATCGCCAGCTCACCACCAACACATGGCACACTGCTGTGCGACTACCATCGGCGCCACTTCAACGACCAATGGTCCTGCAAATAATGTCTACAACATGGGTGTGTTTCACTTGAATTTGGACTGCCCTACGCTGCTGGGTAAAAAGTAACCCAAATTTGGTGAAATAGCTAACCTAGCGCTGGATCCACAAGTGACCGAGCCAATTTTGAGGATTTGACCCAGATTTGATCCAACAAGAAGTAAAAACGACCATACTGATGAATTAAAGCTACCACGAAATGGGTTACCAGGTTATCATTATAACTGTGGTTAAAAACAATACAAATTTGATGACCAACAATTTCAAAGTAGAAGAAACAATGCTCAGTCAAAGGTCGCCACAGTGAGTCATTTACATATGTTTGTCACATTTATTCCTGCCCTTCCTGATGCAACCCACACATGTTGGGACTGGCTTGTAATCAGCATATGGCATAAACAGTCTGGCCTGGGGACCTAACTGGATGTTACCGTTCAGCCTGACCGGGATTTAAACCCTGCTCTCTTCATTTCAGCTTCAGAAGATGGCACAAAACTGTCCAAAAGCAACCCAATCTGCTGAGTCAAAATAACTAATCCAACCTTGGGTAAAAGTAACCCAATATGCTCAAAATGCACATCTACTCAGCGAATGAGTTAGGAAATCAACCAAGCATTTTTGGTATGTAATATTAGATCATGAGCAAATCTGCATAGGCATGTAGAAAACATTTTGACACCAAAACTGCATTTTTATATTCACATTCTATTGAAAAAATAAATAAATAAACAAATTAAAGCTGCTCTTTGTAACAATTTACGTGATAGTTTCAGTTTCACTTTTTGGCCACAAGTGGCAGTAGTGATCTCCCAACCATCCATCCATCCATCCATCCATCCATTTACTTGACCGCTTATTCCTCACAAGGGGGGTGCCTGGAGCCTATCTCAGCTGGCTTTGCGCAGTAGGCGGAGTACACCCTGGACTGGTTGCCAGCCAATCGCAGGGCACACTGAGACGAAGCAGTAGCGATGTGAAATTGAATTTCCTGCATTCAGCAGCCTTAAATACATATATATATATATATATATATATATATATATATATATATATATATATATATATATATGTATATATATATATATATATATATATATATATATATATATATATATATATATATATATATATATATATATATATTAGTCCATGACTATTGAAAAAAAAAATACACAGATACCTTTGAGATTTGAGCCATCGATGGACTATTTTTTTGTTTGTTTTGAATGGTGAGCGTAAACTTGAGATATGAGTGCTGCATGGTGGCAACTGGCAAGTGACTCAATTCACTTCACAAGCAATTGCAGTTGAAAAGCTGTTTATTACCACTCTCCACTAATGGTTACTATTATAGGCTACGGAATGCCGGGACAGGACCTGAGTAATACCGGGTCTAAACAATGACCTTGGCAAAATTCGCTGGGAAGCAGGACCCAAGGCTCAAATGCTTGTAATGCTTTTGCCTATGAATAGCATGCAAACCAGGCAGATTGTTAGAATAGTCAAACGATATTTCATCACATTTTGAAATTAAAATAATCCTCACAAACCAAATTACAATGATCCAAAGTTCCATGCTTTTCAATGAGTGGAGAGATTCCTTTCCCCGAGTAAGACCAACATTTTGACTGGTGAAGAAGGCTCGGAATTGTCCAGTCCATGTATGGCAAAGAGGGACAGTGAAAGAGACGACCAGACGCCATCGATAATTTTCTTGGGTTTCCCAAACGGCTACCTCCATCAGCCAGCCGTGCCATTCAAGGAAGGCAAATAGTAGTAATATATAGATTTTTCACAAACCCAACGTTGGCAAGTACCTATATGCTAATACTGCCCCCAGGTGGCCAAGTTGTGCACATCAGAATGAGTGTCAAAATGTGCAGTGAAGTAGAAAATTTGGCAAATACTGTTAAATTATTTTTAATTAGATGTAAATATGTCATTACAGTATGTTTTTATACATGTATAATATTATAGTGCTATTTTCTTATAGAAAACAACCATTTCAGTTCCTGATTGCTTTGTAAGGAGCGCCCAAATGACAACGTCGGCCTTTTGTCTCTCTCAGAGCCCACCATCAGCATCATCCCAGAAGGCGGCGGCGTGGTGGTGCCCAGTTACCCACAGAACCCTTACGACCTTCCCAGGAACAGCCACATCCCCAGCCACTACGACTTGTTGCCCGTACGACCCAGCCACAGCCCGCCTTTGCCTGGAAGCCCAACTGGCTCGCTGCTCTAGTCTAGAGCACCCCCCCAACCTCACGCGGGAAACGCGACCACCCCACTTTTGAACTACACGGAATCCAGTTTGACTACTTGAAACTGTCAAGAGGCCGTATGTTTTTGTAGTTTTCGGTATGTGCCGAAGGAAATGGAAAAGACAACAGACATTGCAATGCACTGCTATTTGATATATTTTATCAATGTAAATATCTTCGATTTTAGGTGTTTTGTGCCATTAAACTTGTGTTTTCACTGTAAAAAAAAAAAAAAAAAACTGTAGAGCAAATATAGGTACACAGCAGTGTCAGCAAAAGTTAGCCTGCATGTCCAGTAAGCGGACACTGAAGGACAAACAAACACGAACAAACAAACCAGGTTAACGCAGCATCAAAACACTATTTTTACATTGTTTCTTCTTTTACCTTTATTCTTTCTGTATGTACAGTAGCAAAAGTGTTGTATTGTGCACTTTGTCCACTTGTGACTGTTTATTTTATTTTTGGTTTTGCATCAGGGTGAATACACATGCATGCAAAAGATTATTCTAATTGTTAGCCAGCAATATCTTTATTTCATAACTTGGAGCCAATTGAACAGTCTGTCAAACTCCTCATAGGGCCGTTCGTACCTACATAGCAGTTTTGATTTAAGACAATTTGATATTAACCCGGATTAGTTGACTCATTTATTTAAGCAACTTTTACTTGTTAATTTCCAGGTCTAACATACAGAGGCATCTATTCTGTGGCAATGTTAATTAGTCTTATTACAGATCAATAGGACTGTAATATATTAAATGTATTTATGAGGCCCCACTCACACAAATCCGTTGCAAATACATTCAATTTCACGCAGCAATAAGATGACATCTTGACAATCACATTTGTTTCCACTTCAATTACCTTCTGTTAATGTTCCAATTGTATCTAGTCATTATACCTTCTTTTGTTTTAAATTCCAAATTGGATTATTCTTTACTGGTCATGTTTACAACCAATAAAACTGTCAAAGCTTAAGGGAGTGAAGGTATACTAGTAAGTTAGTAAACGACCAAGTGAAAAGAAAAGCATCTAAAAGGTTTATGACTGGTGCGTTTTATTACGATGAACTGATAACTTAAGATATAGACACAATTGTACAATTTTATCAATCTGTACAAAACATAAAACCATTCATTATGACCCCCTTACATTGAACCCTTCATCATCATTGAAATGACATCATTTCACTCCTACACTAGAATTACAGTCAGTTGATGAATTTCAAAACATATAAAAATGACAACATAAAAAAAGATTCAATCAAAAAACACAAAACAAATTATGATCGGGAATCATTTTTGGATGAAAGGAACTTTGACTCATCACCAGACTGTGTGAAGAAGCTTGGTTGGCTGCACCGTCTGTTCGAGGAAACGCCATTGGTACTGCCAGCCAGGCTCACACACTCCGAAATACCCATCCATCCTTCCTATGCACACACAAAATATGCATGCCAAACCCATCACGGCACTGGACACGACTAGAAGCTGAATGAGCAAATTGGGAGTATTGGACTGAAACGGAGCTTGTCGTCCTACTGTAGCACGCCAAGCTGATTTCATGGACACGGATGTTTGCAACGGAGGCGGTCACGTGGAATCCCACCAAAAAGCCATGCATTGTGTTCAAGTCTGAGGCAGCTTGGTGTAAAGTAGGCTTTATGTGACAGGGAAAAGATAACATTTGGGGGGGGGGGGGGCACCTGTGTGTGGTTGGGGGGGGTACAAAAGCGAACAGTGAAGGAGGCACTGTGAGCAGAAAAAACAGCCGATACGATAACGTGGATGAATCTTCACATCTTTTCTTCTACACATCATCAACTTGATATAACACTAACTCCTTCAGACTATTTGAGACGAAAAGATTACATTTTTGTGACTCAAATGTGATGTCACCTCAAAAAGAAGGGAAAAAAATCCATCCCGATCAAAAAAAAAAAAAAAAGCTAGACTAGGTTTGTTTACTAAAGCTAGTGAAATTCAGTGCAAGAAAGAAATACAAAAAAAGTCAAACTGTTGTTGCAAACATGTTTTCGCATTGAAGCCTACATCAGTGTGATTTGAATGCATCCAAATAAGAAATCCATATCTGAACAGCCGCACGCTCTTTCCTGCATAGTTGACAATTAGAGCTAAGCCTTTTTCCTCACTTCCCAAACTCACAAGCTGAGTGCCTCTGTGACGAACGACATCAAATGAGCAGATTATGCTTTCAAGGGGGCAGCCCAGTCTCTTGCCTACTAAAACATGCAAAGCTGCCTCCAACCTGCTTTCTTTTGTAAACAAGATGTTGACGGCGCGTGAGGAGGCCCCCTCCGTCCTCTCCACAGAATAACCAAGACTGACGGCTCTACATTTAACTAGCGTCATGTTCACAGCAACGGGATCAAAAGTCATGACACTCCTGCATGTGGTTTCCTAAACAGTACATTGCACTAAGCGGCAAAGAGGAGAGTCAACAATGACAGGAGCTCTTTTCCAGGACTAAACTTCAGAGCAACTTCCATGTGCTTTATATATTCATATATACTAGATAGAATACAGAGAAAGATCAGGAAAAACGTGGAAGAATCAATAGGGGCACAAAGTATAAAGACATCAGAGAGAAACAAATCACATTCATATATTAAGACATTTTTTGTGACATGTCAGCGCAACAAGTGGAATGAAATCTAAAGTGATATGAAATGCTTGCTGCCTTCTGTCCTTACGAGCCTTAAGACAGAGCGGCTCAGCTTGGCGGGAGGAAGGAGCCCCAACTTTCTCTACTGGAACATGAACTGGGGGGGGGGGGGGGGGGGGGAGGGGAGAGCGCTTAAAAGTAGTGGCGAGTTCAGGTCACAGCTCTGGACCTCTGATGGAGAATGGAAGAAGGGGGTGGGGGGCAGGATCGGGGTTTTGGAGGGAGCAGCCAGGTCCCAGCTAGATGTTCTGGCAGCACTGCATCTTTGGTTTGTTCTCGGTGGGCTGCACTTGGATGTTGACCACGTTGTTGCTGGGAGACATGTCGCTCTCCTGGCGCTCCGACATCTGCTTTTGAGACACGATGCGGTAGATCTCTGCAAGGAGACCAGGAAGTTAATGTTTAATTCAGTCGTGACGTCACGCTCACCTGAGATCACAAGTTATTAGAATGCACATTGCCCATAAAAGCAGTCAATTGCCGCTGTTTACGTGAAAGATGCCAATAAAAGAATTTTGTAACCCAATCTGAAGTCCAAAGTTCTGTAGTGTACCGTACAATGCTTGAGACGAGACTGGGGACTAGATTTGCTTTCTTCTGCAAATGTGGTCCATTTCTAAATCTTTCGGTGTCATTTGGTTTCATGGCCGCGTGTATGTTTTTATTTTGAAACACAGAATTCATCCTTTAATGCACTCTGAAGTGAGAACGTGAAAGGTAATAAAATTAATACTTATTATATAATTATGGATGTTAGATACCCCTTTTTTAAAACCATGACCAGAACAAATTCTCAACTCGAGTACTCACCAATACCAAATATGATACCACAAGTACAAAAAATTCCCCCCAAAACAATGACAGATCATTTTAAAACGACTCCTACTGATACGCATTCTTTTTTTCCCTAAAATTGCATTAAGTCTTCAATTCTTCTAAACACTTCCGGGTCATCTTCCATGTGACCAAAAGCGACGTGTAAACAAAGCAGTGGGAAAATACATGCTCCATCCTAGTCGCTTTGGGAAAGCTTTCTCACTGCTTTGTTTCATGTTTACAAACGTTCCATCCTCGTCGCTTTTGGTCACATGGAAGATGACAAGAACGCAACGTTTTTTGCGAGGGAGCGCAATCTTTAATCCCTGCCAATAGAAAAGTGTCTTGCTCTTACTCCAAACATGCTCTCCATTCCCTTCGAAAAGGCAAAACGTGTCATCATGTTTGTTTTAGTTGCAAGCAACGGTTGATCTGAAACTTTTTTAACGCATGCTCTAAATCATCATTACATCTGCGACAAAAGATTTTCTGTTCTGACGTATTTAAATGCACACGAGTGATGTATTGACATGCACACACCTGTGAGAATGGTCTGGAAGGCAGTTTCGACATTGGTGGAATCCAGAGCCGATGTCTCCAGAAAAGATAAACCATTTTTCTCTGCAGGACAAAATTAAACATGTTACTACCGTAAATGCTTACATTCTTACACACTTAAACATGTTGTGAAACACAGTACACATTTTAAATTGATCTAACACAAATGTATTGATTGTCCAACAAGTACAAACTACAAATCATTCATTAAAGTTGTGACTTTGTTCCAATATTTTCAGAGTATGATTTGCGCATGAGTAGACATGCACATAACTTTTGGTGACAATCGATGGCGGTTTTTGACTGTAAAGTATTTCATAGACCCTTTTAGGAGGATCACAGACTGGCTGAATTGGCTTGCCACTGCCACTGTAAATGTCTTTTTTCCCTTTCTCAAATGAAGGCGATGAAACCTGGCAGCTAGTCCTCAATGAAGGCAATATTTGACGCAATGTTCCATGATGCCGGTAATGTGTCAAATTATTCCAAAATGTGCTCATTTTCAAGTACTGACTTATTTAACATATTACTTGCCAGCCAATCGCAGGGCACACACAGACAACCATTCACACTCACAATCCCACCTAAGGAGAATTTAAAGTTTCAAATTAACCTGCCATGTATGTCTTTGGAATGTGGGAGGAGACCGGAGTACCCAGAGAAAACCCATGCAAATGCCACCCAGGAAGGCCGTCAGTCGAATAAATGTTTATCATGTGTGAGCGAAAGTTTGTATTGAGTTTTGGACCCCTGTTCAACTGAGTTTGACAACCTTGCATTAGACGACGAGTCCATATTTGAACTCAAGTATTGACGTGGATCTTTGGATGAATTTGCTCTAATGTGAGTTGTGTCCTTCAGCCAAATATTCAATGCGTCTTGAATTGATCTTGTGAAGAACGCACTTGTCTTGCTTCGAGCTAGATGGAGCAGAAACAATCAAGCTGGCTCAGTCTATTTCACAGACGTGCACGGCATATAGTCAATTTCTCACTAAATATTCCTTCAAGGACAAAATCATAAATATGTGACGGTTCAGAGCCTATTCTTACTAAATGCTTTTTTGGTTTGATCTGGGGCATGCTTTACATTGTATGAAAAATGCTACACTCTTTAATGGGTGAGAACACAGAATACTTGAGAAATGCTATGTGAGGGGCGAAATGCATACAAGGCAAGTCAACTGCAAAGTTTTAGGTTTGCTTATGTAATGAGTTATACAAATGAAATTGAGCTTTTTTTAATTTGCAACAAATTTGGCTTACCAGCAAAAGCCCGGGCCTCATCAGTTGGAACAGCCCGGAGGTGACGCAGGTCGCTCTTGTTCCCCACGAGCATGATAACGATGTTGCTGTCAGCGTGATCTCGCAGTTCCTTCAGCCAGCGCTCCACGTTCTCGTAGGTTAGATGCTTGGCAATGTCATAGACCAGGAGAGCGCCCACTGCGCCGCGGTAGTACCTGCAGCAGCCCACCATCAATTTTCATCAGAGTCAATTCATTGGAAGAAAGCTGGTGACTTACAGCCATTTGGTAACCCAATTTCAGAAAGTTGACTTTCGTCAGTGGCAATGCAGCTGATTGGAAATCATTTGTCAAACTCAGTTATTGCTGAGGCTTGTTTGCGATGACAGATGGGAAGAAAAGGAGAAAACGCACATCAAGACTCCACCTTGTGGTAACTTGCTACCTTGAATGTTTATGAAAGTGTTCTAGACTTCTCCCCTCCTAAAAGTTCATTAATATGCAGGAGTATTCTTGCAACAAGCATGTAACCAATTGGCATCGCCAAACTTTTGTGACATTTCTACTCTCAAAAAAAACTTTTCTTAGCACCATAAAATACAAGCCCTATTTGTTTTGACTTGAGCCTAAATATTGGCTTGGTCAATGTAAAACATTTCTTCTATCCTCTGATGGAATTTCTTTGTTGTTTTGGCAGTGGCTTAATCAATTGCTACAATGATGAAAGATTTCTCAATCTATTTGGTTGCAGCTTGAAATTGGCAGACATGTTTTTGTTCACTTCCAGGAATCAAAATCCTAACACATCCGTGGAAACAGTCCACCAATCAGGAACTGGTGTTCGCACAGCGAAATTTGCATATGCCACTGATAGTAGCTTGCCTACACAGCTTGGTTGGAAAGAAAACGTTGAAGGGACAGTGTGTATTATTTAGTGCCACCTACTGGTGAACTAATAATTTTCATCAAAACACACTATTTCAATAATAAGCAAAAAAATGTCCTATCATATCAATGTACATTTTGTTTTATATAATAATAAGTCTAGTAATGATTGCCTTACAGGATGCTAACGTTTTGCCGCCATCTTTCTGCTACGAATAGACAAAGGAGAAGAGCTTCGCGGGCGTAATTAGCCTCTTGTGGTAGTTACAGATCGTGTCAGACCCAATGGGTCGAACCCCGCTTATCTTCCACAGCTGGGGCCTGCAGGTGGCCGTCGTTGAGTCCTGTGATTCCGGCTACAGCAGCTTATCTCACAATTTGCTCACGCTAGTTTTTGCTAGCTTCTCCTGCTAGCTACTGTTGTTAGCAATTCTTGCTAGCTTTCGCCCTCCAAATAATAATTGTTAGTAATTGGTGGTAGGCTTCCATGTGCTTCAAAATTGTTGTATTCTATTATTTCACCACTAGATTCGCACTAAATTCTACACACTGTAACTTTAATTGAGTCTCCGACCAGAAACGGCCTGGACAGGGCAAAACAAATCCTTTGTACTACACTTTTAACTTAAGCAAGACAAACAGAACTTGTCCAAAAATATAATATGTCAGAAATCCGGCACGAGTACTTTACGCCCCAAATTTGTTCTATGCGCCCCCACTAAACACGCCATTCTGATTAATATTGCATAATTTGCATCTATGGAATACGAGTTGAGCAGCAAAATCCACCCATTTTGTCACGTTTCGTTAACTGAAAAAACGTCAAGTTGCTAACGGCTCAGGTAAAAGCCAATCACGACTCAGCTTCAGTAAACAGGTGAGCTGTGATTGGTCGTTCCCCAAACCCTCAGCAACTGTGGTCATTTTCAGTCAACAGCACGAGACAAAATGGCTGCCCCCTGAGATGGCTAAAAACAGGTGGATTTTGCTGCTTAACTTACACTCCACAAACGCAGTATTTAATGACAATGCCGTATTTAGAGTAGAGAGTAGACTAATAACTAAAACATCAGTAAGTGGTAACAGATCTTGCTTAAATTCCGTTTTGGCCATATTGGTTTTCATAGCCAATTTGAATTTTGTACCTTGTAACACCTATTACCAACTGGGTTTCTTTTTGTGCATTTTCAACACTGACAGTACTCACGCTGAAGTGATGGCACGGTAGCGCTCCTGGCCTGCCGTATCCCAGATCTGGGCCTTCACCGTTTTTCCATCCACCTGAATGCTGCGCGTGGCAAATTCGACTCCAATTGTGCTCTTACTTTCCAGGTTGAACTCATTGCGAGTGAAACGTGATAGCAGGTTACTCTTTCCAACACCTGAGTCACCAATAAGGACCACTGCAATTCAGAAAAATATGGATTAATGCTCCCTCCATGGATCCATTGCATCAATAAATAAATGGATACTACATGTGGGTAGAACTCCAGTGTGATGTAACCTAATTTAATAATTATGTCAAATATTCTGCCTTTATGTGTTTTGATTGACAGAAAAGTACACCTGCATCACCAGATCATATGTAGTGTTTCTAAAATGCTGCTGTTATTTGTTAATTATAGGGGGTGGGTTTAATGAAATCATAGTTGCCTCATTGGGTTTAAACAGATTATCAGAAGTTGAAATTTGGATTTAAAACACCGACTACACACAAAGTTAGACTTACTAGGACTGGAACACCGTTGTGATATTGCTCAAGGTGGGTACGATTTAACTGTAAATTTTAGATACATGTAATGAAGATGGGTTTTCCTGAGAAAGGCACATAAATGGAAAGACGTAATGCCTCCTCGCCCAATGCATAAAAAAAGAAAAGAAAAACACAATATACAATTTTGTTGTCTCATTTTGTTATACACAGGTGTATTTGCATGACGATTGATTGCGCGATCGTGTTAATGAATATCCCTTCCTGTTGTGACCTACTTGAAATGAAACTAAAGTCATACCAAACTAGTCCGTGATTAGAGTTTTAAAACTCGCTACGATGTAGTTGATGCGTTTTATCGATAATGTTACATATTTTAATTCGATAATAGTGGTATCAATGAATAAGGCGTGTGGACTGGCTCCTTACTGGAAATCCCATGAAGATAATGTGATAACGGTTAACGTTAGGCGTGTCCGCTAGTCCGCACCCAGCATTACCAAAAGGCCCGGCTCTTTAAGCTCACAGACGGAGTTTCAAACTCCCCCACCCCTTTTTACAATGCCAGTATTTAAGAGATAAAGCCATCCTGTAGTGTAAATTAATTAAACTCGCTGACATTTACCAAGAAGCTTGAAGAAAAACAATCAAAGCACAATGGTAGTGGCGGCTAACTTTAGCCTGACAGCTAACAGAAGCAAAGGGAAAAGATAACGACAAAAAAAGTAATTTTACCTTTGAACAAATAATCATATTCGTCATCTCTGGTTCCCATTGTCTTATTGAGTAATGGTTAGTCCTAGATCGAGCACGTTTTAATGTTTCAAAACGCTCTCGTTTGTTTTACTCTCCCAAAAGGGAATCTGTTTAGAAGCCGTACTTCCGTAATTTCTTCTTCTACGTAATTTGACTGATGGCACACCAAGAGCTCTCTGACACCTAGCGGTCAATAACAATTTTAAATTAGTTCTAGATAGGAAGTATGTACATTGGCAATCATATCTATGTTTTGCTTAAAATTGTTGTGTCACTATTAAGGTGGCTTTTGGCATTTTGTTGTAAATTCAACTCTCATTATTTTTAGATTATTCCAGCCCAAACGGGTGATATTTTGTGCTGACCACTGACCAGCAAAGGACATTATTGAAGATTTGTATCCAAGAGTCACAATGGCTCAATCCTTCACTAATTACTTTAACAAAGGTTTACAGTGAACTTTAAGTTAAAAGTAATAAATTATATTTATAAAATTGTGATGTTATGGAAATATGTAAAATTTATTGTGAATGCTATTATTATTATTATTATTATTATTATTATTATTATTATTGTTGTTGTTGTTGTTGTTGTTGTTGTTGTTGTTATTATTATTATTTGTATGCGCATGTTTAAGTTAGGATTAGTTACTTAGCGTTAGGGTTACTTGTAACCCTAACGCTACGCTAAGTAACTTGGGGATTTGAATGTAAGTGTGAAAATTCCAAGGTGTACCTCTCACCCCACATCAGCTGATAATAGACTCCAGTTCAACTGTGACACTAATGAGGACAAGAGTTGATGTAAATGGACGGATGATCATTTCAAATGCTATGCTTCTCATGATAGTTGCTCTCCTAATACAGTATGTGAAAGGCAATGAATAGAATTTCAAATTCATTTATTGAAATTGAAATACAATGCTTAATAATTTGGCAGTAACTGGAAACAAATTGTTATTTGTAAGTTGTGTTATTAAAATGTTACTATTTGGGAATATTTAACTTCCTCCCGTTGTGCAAAATACTGTAGGTTGTTCAATGAAGACTCTAAGACAAGTTGCTTGTACAGTAGTTGTGAAAGTGAATGGTTATCTGTATTTGTAGTCTGGTAAGTGGCACAGGTGATGGATGGATGGATGGATGGATGGATGGATGGATGGATGGATGGATGGATGGATGGATGGATGGATGGATGGATGGATGGATGGAAATCGTAGTAAGAGTCGTTCTGTCTTGCTATTGTTTAGTCTATCTGAATTTGCACTACAGATGTCCTTCATGGCACATTTATTTCTTCATATAATCGGGGAGAAATTTCTTCCATTTCATATTCTGTAAAGAAAAAAAAATGAAATAAATATTTACTTGTGTTGTTCAAACAAGTCAGCTTTTTATACCTGACTCACATTTTTTCCCCACGTAGATTTGGGCATCTTTGTCTTTAGTTCATCAAGTGACTCATAAGTGTTTCCCTGGTTGTCCGTGGACTTGCCGGGAACCTGCTCGTAGGTGGAGTCAGGGAAAGTGACAATTGCTTGCTTCTGCTGAATCTCGGCATACATGGTGGCACTCAGAGGATCTGAACTCCATTCAGGCCTTTCAGAGGTCTGGTACAGCGGGTTGGACCTAAACAATTCTAGGTCATCCCTTTGCTCCTTTGACCACTGGCTGCTCAGTCTCAAAGACTCTTTGGGGTCATGAAGGGAATACGTGTGGCATGTGACCCTCTTGGCAGGAGTACGAGATTGAGATGTTAAATCGTTATATTGGTTTGAGTCAGTCTCCTGTTGTTGATCTGGTTTGCTGTTGTTTAGCATTGGCACAGATTTGCTTCTGCCACCCACAGGTATCTGGTGAGAGTGGGCCACATGGGCACCAGGATAGTTTGTGTCAGTATTTATTTGTGAAATCCTATTAGTTATTAAGGTTGTGTTTTCGCCGTGTCTTTCTGTTCTGTTTGTGTCCTTCCGGCTAATGCTCGGTTGTAATGTATCAGGAAAAGATCCACTAAGGGAGAATGCCAGTGGAACACCCCGTTTTGGAACAGCAGGAATCTGGAAGAAATCATTTGAAATTCAACATGAAATTCAATGAATTTGCAAGTATATGTTTGTGATTAGCATTTTAGAGTCTAGTATTTTCATTACTGGCCTCAGTCCTGTGCGGTACATGGCATCATTAGAGTTTCTAAATGGAGAAAGCACTTAATTGTGTGCTGTGAAGTTGGCATTTGGAGATTGCCCCAGTGAGATAATTTCAAAAATTATAATACGTTGATTTCGAGAGGTTGATAGCTGACTTTCTGCCACAAAATTGTCACACGATCATGCGTAGATACAAGACACTCCTTCTACAAAAGTGGCAAATGTGTACAGTGAGTCTTGCACTGAAATTTTTTTAAAAAAAAAATCACGATCCGACAGCATTTATGCCACTGTGCAATATGCACTGTCGTCGAAATACAGCCCTACATGTCATGGCTCTATCAAAGAGATCCAATAGATGACTGTCAGCTGTACCCGTTTCATACCTCAGAGAGGGACATGGAGTCTACAGACAGGGTTGCAGTCAGTTTTTTGTTTCTGGATTTAGGTGGCAGTGCAGGTGGCCGAACTGTGGCATGTACACCACCAGTTGGTTCCTGGATCCTTTGATTATTTCCAGCACCACTCTTAATGTTCGAGTCCCACAGGCTCTGCAAAGCATGGACACTTACTCTTGATTCCCCTTTGCTATTGTATGTCACCACATCATATAGTTCACCAGTGTTTGCCTGGAAATAACAACAACAACAACCCATTATTGCCTCTTTATGGCTAATTCAAAGCACATGTGTTTGGGTTCAATATAATCGTAGAGGATCTTTGTAAGACCTTGTAAACAAATGTTCTACTTAGGCAGCAGTATTCACTCACATTGTCAGAGAGGACTGACAGTTGATTTCAAATAGCTCACCTCATAACAGCTGGTTGTCAGGTACTCTCCAAATGGCTGGATGGGGCTGACTTTGTAATGATCGATCAGCTCAGTGATGCAGGAGAAGGTGTGACAGTCACCTGATATGAAAAAGAGCCCCTCTGGGTTTTGAGTTATAACAAAATGGCGGCTCCTGTCAAGGCCCCTGTAGAGGAAATGCATGGCTCATTGTTTTTGCTAAAATAATGGCTGCTATTCGAGCGAGTATTTGTAGTTTCTGTTACAAAATTTTCAAGTCACAAAATATTGCTGAAAGTCTCAGTGACGGATTTTATAAAATATAGAGCTAGTTTGTTGTAATTGTATTGATCTGTTTATTACATATAGGCTAATATCACTATATGTTTTTGTGCTTGATGGTATGTTCATCTTCTATAATTCGTACTTGTAGGAAAGGATGTAACCGATGGTTTTGTCACTGAGGCGGATGAGAAAAGAGCCCAGAGCTTTGTCTCTCAAGAAATCCTCTGTATGCCTGTGACAGGGAGGCAGACAACAAACAACAGAAGCAACTGAGTTGAGTAATATTTCTATTGAGTTAATAATTACACTGCAGCACTGTGAAGCTTCCAGTTTATCCCCAATTTCCAAGAGGTATTTATTGGTGATCCTTGGAGAGCTCACCCCTCCATATTATTTATTTACTTATTTATTTATAGTTGGGATGGGCGAGTACCGATACCAGGCTTTTTTGGCCCTCTAGTGACCATTTTACAACAAGGAATTAGAAATTACAGGCCTTGTGAGGATTAAGCTGTCAAGAAAATGGATGGATGGATGGATGGATGGATGAAGGAATAGAAAATTGCCATTACTTTCATGCAATTTTAAGGAAAAATACTATATAGTGGGTTATAGGTATTTCTTTAAATGTATCTGTCATTTTGGGGGCAGGGGGGGATGTGCTAGTGGTATCGGTATCAGTGACTACTAATTTGCATCATACATGAAAAAAAAAGATGTGTCAAGTTTTTAATTTAGCTTGATAGTTTGCTTCATTCAAAGGCTCTATTTAGTAAGATTTTCAACATGCTGCATGCCAAAAATGGCTCAGTGATAGTATCAAATACCTGTAAATGTATTTCCTGTCATTCATTGCATGATGCATAAAAGTCTTTTATGTTTTGAAATGTTACCGTTTTGGAATGTTTTCACACAGAATAAAGGGTTGATGGGTCATCCATTGGTTCCTCTGGAGACTTTGTTGGCATGTCCACAAGACGTATATATGTGAATGTGAGAGTAATGTCAAGTCTTTGCTCCTTCATCTATGGCTCATGCAACAGTAAACATCACATCAAAATATACAGTACACATCTGAATTGATTCAGATATCAAATAGTCTGAGCCCGTTATATTATCATAATAAGACGGTATAGTATTGGATTTAGTTTTAAAAAGTGAAGAATTTTGTTCATCGTGATAGGAAGAAATTGGAACACTGTAATCTCAAGCTTTGAAAGGTAATCTTTAGTTCTTGTTTCTTACTTTCTTCCAGTGAAGCCTTGAAACCAGTTTGGAAAATTTCCATTTTGCAGAATGGTCTGTGCCTGTGTCCCAATGAACCACCGAAGCACTAGTTCCTTCAGACCTCCTTCAGATGAGTCCAGATGCAGATCAACACATGACGTCTCCATACTTACACATTCGTCATGAAATGAACGGAATGAATGCTCCCAGCTAGGATCCTCTCTCAAAAGGAAGGACAGGCGCTCATTTGCCTATAACTCTCTTGTGTGAATAATGGTATTGTTTGACTTTATCAGCACTTCATCACTCTGCTGCCTTTCCTTGACTATCTGTGTTCTGTGTGCATGGTGCAAGAATGGTGGCCAGCAAGTACAGTACTTTAATAATAAGGCAAAGTGTGGCAATGATGAGCTGACAGAATAAACAGATGGGCAGGTTAGTATGGAGGTAACGAGTAAGTATAGCACAAACAGCGCAACTTACAATAGGATCATATCACATGGTAATATTTTACGAGCATAAACGATACAGTGGTAATTTAAAAAAAAAATATTGCAAGGTCATTATCACAATAGCTATAGTACGTAACAAAGGAAGGTAAACACTTTGAGAAACATACTCATTCAAACTACAAATACAGTATATAGACCTGAATGATCCAACGTTTCTTTTAATCCATCCATCCATCCATCCATCCATCCATCCATCCATCCATCCATTTACCGCTTATCCGGGGTCGGATCATGGGGGCACCAGCTTTAGGAGGGAAGCCCAGACTTCCCCCAACCCACCGGAGGGATCCCAAGGCGTTCCCAGGCTAGCCGAGAGTGTCCAGAGTCATCCACGGGTCCTCTTGCCGGTGGGACATGCCCAGAACACCTCCAGGGAGGCGTCCAGGAGGCATCCGAACCAGATGCCCGAGCCACCTGAACTGGCTCCTCTCCACGCGGAGGAGTAGCGGCTCGACCCAGAGCCCCCTCCTGGATGACAGAGCTTCGCACCTTAGTTTCTTTTAAATGCAATAATAATGAAATCACTGAAATCCTGTGAATATTTTCATTCATCCAGGTCAATTCATTCTCAGGGCTTTGAATCGATCGCAACTGGACTGTTCTGGTTGTCAAACCCACACATGCGCACATGCTACAGTGCTTTTGATGTGCATATTATGTTGACATTACATTTTCAATAGAGATTTCAAAAAGGTTGGTGACCCCCGGTCTACAACCATACCTACTTTAGCATAACTTGCATACTTACATTCAAATTTAATTAAAAAGATACAAGTATACAATATATTTGATCAACAATTACAATACCTTTTATGAAAGGAGTACAGACTCATAACACCAAAGTTTTCCCACCAATATAGTACATACAGTAGGGGCTATATGCAAGTCACATGTGCCTGTAAGAGGAGCACACTAGGTGTCAGGACATGGCAAGGACAGATAGAAAGCCCCCCACCATCCACCACACCCCTAAAAGAGGACACAGAGTTCACAATTGACACTATTTTTAAACCTGCAAGACATTTTCCTACTCACTGCTAGCTTGTTTACATTCACGTTGTGCCTGGGAAAACAGAGCGCACAGCCTTCTAGGGGGCTCAGTCCAGTGATATTTTCATCCTTTTGTAGATAGAAGTTCTTGAGCATATTTTGAACACGAAACCAAATCATGCACATGCTTTCGAGGATCAAACTGCACTTTTAAACAACAGTGAGGACTTCAAACATGGATATTTTCAAGCAACAGAATGTTGAAGATTTCTATGAAATTGGGGAAGAATTGGGAAGGTACTGTGCAAACTGTTTACTTGTTTACAAATGCATGAGTAATCACAATTGGGGTTGTTTGCTGTCTCTAAATAAATTTGGATCTAAATGAATAATAATTTATAACTAATGTGGGCATAATTGTTTCCAAAATGTCTTCATTCAGAGATTATGTTATCACTAACACTGTAACACATGGATTTTTGTTAGTTATTTTTGACGAGGCTTTTGGTTAATCAGCGATCTGAAGTAGTGTTCTAGTATTTGAAATGAATGTAATTAGTAATTATGTAGAATAAATATTCTGTGAACAACACTATTGGTCCTAAATTCAACATTAAAATATTTAAATGAAAACATTAAATAAGAAGCCTACAATAACCGAGCTTGCCTTTTTGGTGAGGTGACAACCTAAAGCCGAACTGAGGACCATGTGTATAAGTAATGAATGCTGTTCTTTGTTCTTTACTATCACATGCTCCATTGGTGTTTGAAATTATATAAAAAATGTTTTACTTTCACATTAAACCTTCTTCATAGAAACCTAAATTCAACATGCTATTTGGCTTGAGTTTCGGGTTCACTATGTCGTCAGGTGACATGAGACAACTGCTTGACATGTCAGGCTGCTTTTTAAAGGAGTGTTCTATCTTTAGATGCACACTATCTCTGCTGTCAGACTGGCTGCAGATAGGGAAGTTGGGTGTTCACTTGCAACCACTCAGGCCAATTAAAGAAGGAAAATTAGTAGCTACATGCTGTGGCTATACTAAACGATAACAAAACAAGCCTTTACTTACGGTCAGAACATTATATCAATAATAGAACAGTAACCAATTTGGGAAAATCAATTCATTTCTATGCGTGAATTCCATAACAGGTGTATGTCAGGTTCTGAATGTGACATAAATGTGTATTTATATGTTTCTGGGCATGTGAAAGCCATCACTCCTCGAGATCAACAGCTTGGAGAACAGTCATGGTTGCTTGGAAATTTGGGGGAAATCTCAGTAGAAAATTATTTGGCTAATTGGAAACAATTCCATATGAACGTGACAAAAATGAACTTGAATTAATCAAAAACTCTATACTTCATCTAATCAAAAACTTAAGTTGAAATACAATCAGAAACTCTTAATGCTTTACATGTTAAATAAGTTGTGATAGTACAGGAAGTTGTTCTTTCAGGGCCTTGACCTTTGGGAGCTGTTATATTCTGTTATTCATAAGGTGGTTGCTGCATTGGGCCCCTCTACTAGTTCTGCACTGATAACAAAGTGCAATCCTGTGAGGGAAAAGCGCACTTGATTTAAGATGAAATATAAAACACTTAGATGAAATATAAAAACATTATTCAAACGGGTATAAGAAAAAAATGGAGCGCAATACTGCTCCGATGTGAGAGCATATGAGTACGTCTGGTAATGTTGCCAAATGTAAGGACGGATTAAGTTGTGCATGTATTTGATGGACTGTGATGTGAAACTGTACCGCTCAATAAGGTAACTGTGCGGAAATGCCAGATATATGCAGTCTGATAGCATTCTTGCGACGAATATTTAATTCCCTGCGCAATAAAGCGACACCTTCATCAATAGGTTCATTGTCAAAATAACATGCCATGTTCATGACATGGGTATCTATTCAGATTTCCAGGATCGATTCGATTCGATTCACAAGGGCCCGATTCGATTCGATTCGATTCACACTGATTTTCGATTCAATTGGAATTCATGCAGCACCTATTTTAGACAGTCAAAAGTCCCAGTGCTGCAAATACTTCTTGCTCTAATTTAATGCATTAGTAAAAATATGAATATTTACATTAAGAATTGAATCCATTGCAGTTACATTAATACTCTGTTTTATTCAACATGGCCTTATAAAAACAATAAATCATTATTTAAATAAATTACAACCACAGTACAGGCTGTGTAAAAAAAGTGACAAAACACACTGACACTCACGACATTCACATTGTTGTTTTTGTGCAAATGTTCCAGTGGTGGTTGAGGGGAGGTGGTGGGTGGAGAGATGATCGATACTGGCTTCCTCCGTGTAAGTGACACGGGCTCGGAAGCATTTGTTTGTGTGTGTTGGATGTGTCGTGTGTGTGTGGGTGTGTGTGTGTGTGTGTGTGTGTGTGTGTGTGTGTTTGATATATCGATACATGATTTTATGTATCGATGTTGGGATATGAAAAGGCGTATCGATACGATATCGATATAGCGATATGAATTGTGGTGTGTGGCTGAAAGGAGGCGGGTACAGGGAAAAACTTGAGGTTCATTGTGACAAACCTGCTGCCGACCAGGTTAGGGTGATGCACCATGTTACTATAGTAACTGATGGAGAGCTTAAATGACCTCTTTTTATGAAACAGGCTAGTGTTCCCTCTTATCCTCTAGTTTCAGTTCCCTCCTGTTCTGAAACGAGTTACTTTTCAGCTAATGCGTGTCCAAACCAATTCATTAAAATAAAATAATCTTTCGTCCACTCCTTGTGTTTTAGTGGGCAGTTTGCCATTGTAAAGCAATGCAGAGAGAAAACTACAGGACAGGAATTTGCTGCCAAGTTCATCAAAAAGCGTCAAAGTATCGCCAGCTCGCGGGGAGTTCGACTGGAAGAGATACAACGCGAGGTGCAGATTCTACAGCGGATTCAACACCAAAATATTGTCACTCTACATGATGTCTATGAGAACCGCACGGATGTGGTTCTCATCCTGGAGTTGTGAGTTATTTTTGTACTTTTTCCAATATATTGTTGATTTTCTATAAATTGTGAAATGCACAATGTGCACCCAAGTAAATAAATAGTGTGGCTATGTAATAATTATGCTCCATACAATTGTAGCCTTTGGGGAATTGCAGTAAAAAGTTTTGCTTCAGGCATTTAGAAAAATTACAATTATAAAAGTGTACTATATAAGCACATATAAATCAATATTAATCAAATCAAGGCATGTCCAGTGTTTTACATTAGAAAGACACCCACGCCCCGAAAAGGTGTCATAAAACATATCACTGAAATAATGATTTTGTCTGACCTTACTCACAAATTTATGGTAACTCAACATAAAGTCTGGGCCTTTTTAGTTCAACACAAAGCTGTCATATAAATGGACATGGAATAGACATGGGTGCAATTAAGGCGGTCTCCAATGCAAAGGGAGATCTTTTACAATTTATCCTACCAATGTCATGCATGGACCCCAGTGAATCCGGTATTTCTGCTTCCACAATGTCAAGCAGGACGTATTCGGGCATACTGCACTCCAACCACCCGGATTTTAATGCAAATGAGGGATGCCATTATGATTGGCTAGGGAAAAAAAAAAAATATGCTTCATCCCACAATAGCTCACAAGGGTACAAACATCCCGTTACACCCAATTCTATCTGTGCAAATTGCAAAGTCTATACCAAAAGAAGACAATACCAAAAGAAAGAAAATTCCAAAACATGGGAATTTCAGGCTTATATCACACTACTGTTACCTCACAGGGAAAAAAAAAATACATGGAGGCAGTTACTGCAATCAAACAGCCACTGTTGTTCCATTTCCTGATCATGTCTTGTGAACTGACACAGCGTTTCTTTGTTCTTAAAATCAGATGCTTGTCACCAGGAGCTTTACAGATCATTTAAATGCTCACAATAAGATTTAGCATTAGTCCCTTGTACTATATCCATGATTGACAAAACAATGTTTCACAAGCCATATAATAACATTTAATAGCATAAGAAATATAAAGGATATAGGATCTTTCTACTCTATAGAGAGGTTTCCTTGTGTATAATCTGCATTAAGTCTCCACAATTAATTTCAAAGTCATTTATCCAGTAGATTTGAATTCTGATTGAAAAAACATAGTCACCTAATTGTCGATTGTTCGTATTTCAGGGTCTCTGGAGGTGAGCTGTTTGACTTCTTGGCCCAGAAAGAGTCTCTAAGTGAGGATGAGGCAACCCAGTTCATCAAACAAATCCTTGAGGGGGTGAACTATCTCCACTCCAGAAAAATAGCCCACTTTGATCTCAAGGTATACGTCTTGAATAGATTCATTACAATGCACTTCATACACACTTTATACTATTATACCACTGTAGTACTGTCATTATTGAATACTTTTAGAATCGATTAATCTATTGATTATTCAATTGATTAATCGACTAATCGGATTCATTTTAATTTGCATTAAAGTGTAATTACAAAAGCATTTTCCCTGATTACTGTTTGTTAACCAGTGATTTGTGTTTATTTTGTATTGTTTTCATACGGTGATTTAAAAAAAAGGGGGGGGTTGATGTTGTACTATGTTACAAGTTCGGTCATTGTTTTCTAAACTAAAAAGAAATGTTTGCAAATGTCTTATTTTGATTAAACAGAGAAGAAGATAATCAGTCTTCTGTCATGAAGGACTACAGAAATCAGAGGTGAAATCAGAGGATTTGGACAATTTTAAATGAAAAAATGGCTCAAACAATTACTTGATTATTAAAGTAGTTGTCAATTAATCAATTAATTTTGACAGCTCTAAACTACTGTTATTCAGACAGTTAACAGAAGTTTGAAATCAGATTAAAATGCAACATGTAAGTGACATAGCTATTCATTATCCAAAGTCATTTAAAATAGAAATGGTACTTTACATTATAAGAGCTAGGCTTGCATTAAAGCGTTTCATTCTGGTACTTGAGGCCGGTTGTGTTACAGTCCATGTAGTCTGTAGCAGGGGCCATTGCAGTGTAATGGTTCACACTGATGACGTTGTCGTTTTCCGCCAGTGCTCTGGTCACTCAGTCCAGTGACTGACCATCAGTCCAGGGCCTTTGGTTGACAACTTCACATTTGCATTTACATAATTATTTCTTATTTCTCTGCTTTTCTTTCTTGTCTTTTTAACAACTAATAGAGTTTTGAAGCTTGAATGTTCATTATTGTAGACAAAACACATTGTCAATGTAACTTGATGAAGTTGATATTTGTTTTTCTACAGCCTGAAAACATAATGCTACTAGATAAGAATGTGCCATTGCCAAGGATTAAACTGATTGATTTTGGTCTAGCCCACAAAATTGAAGCTGGAGTGGAGTTTAAAAACATCTTTGGAACACCTGAGTTTGTCGGTAAGACTGATTATATATGCCCATTAGTCTTTTCCAGAATGCTGTATTCTGTTTAACTGTTTGTATCATTTTGTTTGATTTAAAGCACCTGAGATTGTCAACTATGAGCCATTGGGTTTGGAAGCAGACATGTGGAGCATTGGAGTCATAACCTACATCTTGCAAGTGAACCATGATAAACAGTATACAGTACATTCAACCCCTGCGTACTTGCATTTTAAAATATATATATATATATATATATATAAACGCCCTCCACCCCCACACCAAATTTTTTAATCAATTTATCCAAAAAACATATTGTAAATGTTCATCAGCGTTTCTTTGGGTCATAATTCCTGCCCACGCCCCAAATGCATTTCAGTGGCCATCAATTAACGCATTAAAATCCAAAAACGTATAAATCCGTTTTTGAATACTATGCCCTTCACTGCCAAAAACGTATTTATAGCTATTGCAAAAAACGGACAGCAGGTGGCAGCAGAGTATAAGAAATTAGCCAGGGCCATGTTGCAACAAGCTCTTTTTGTCAGTGTTTTTAACGGGAATTTTGAATAACTATGAAACTTAGCTATATTCTAATGCAAATTGCTGCAAAATGGAAACAGATAGAATATACTTTTTTCCCAATGAAAGAAGAGACTCTAATTTTTCTTTTGTTAGGTTCCATGGTTTTATATCAATAGAATACAATATTCTGTGGGCCTTGCACAATCAGCCAAAATCCAGTAAATCAGACGGGAGCGAAGGAGGTTGCTCCAGTAAAAATGGCTGGGAGTGAATGAGTTAAATGTGGATTTTCATTAATCAACCAATCCTATTTCTCCGCGAATAGCGGGGTTTGTACTATTGTTCACTTCACGCATTGTTGCCTCAAACAAAAAGAAACTGAATGTGTCTTTGTTTTCTATTCCAGATTAAGTGGTGCTTCTCCTTTCCTTGGGGAAACCAAACAGGACACACTGAAGAACATTTCAGCCATAAATTATGACTTTGATGAAGAATTCTTCTGCAATACCAGTGAACTGGCCAAAAATTTCATCAGTCACTTGCTGGAAAGAGACACAAAGTAAGAGCTTGGTTAATGATGTTCTACACACACTGCATCAGCTAAAAATCCAATGATTTTACAAAGCCTGGTTTTGTTTTTCATGGCAGGAAAAGACTGACGATTCAAGATGCTCTTAATCACCCATGGATTAAGGTAATGTGAAATGCTCAACTTAGATGTGTCTGTGAATTACTGTACACATCCTTTTTTACTTCAAAAACGAATAGTATTGCCCACATAATTTTTTTTTTTATCATGGTCTAATTAAACATGTCCTATATGTGTTCTTTGAACCCTGCAGTCCAATGAGCGCAAAGAGGAAAATAAAGGCCAAGAGCTGCAGAAACGAGAGAGACGCCAGCTCAAGACAAAGCGTTTGCGAGAGTACACAATTAAGTCCCATTCAAGCATGCCACCAAACAACACCTATGTCAATTTTGAGCGCTTTGCCCAGGTGGTGGAGGACATCGATCAAATGGAACGGTCGTTCGTGAGCTTGGCATCATCCCATGATTCTCTGCAAGAAGATATTGACGCCATGGTCTCCATATACAATGAGAAAGAGGCCTGGTATAAAGAAGAGAGTGAAGGAGTGCGCCATGAGCTCTCGCAAATCCGCTACGAGTTCCGTAAGGTGGAGTCCTTGAGGAGAAGTCTGCAGGATGACATGCAGTCGTTTAGCTCCAGCCTCAACAGCATCAGCAGCCGCTACCAGGAAAGACAGAACCACTTTGATGCGCTTAACCAAGAGCTCAGTAATGAGCTGAAGTGGTTGCAGGAGGTGATGGGTTCGTTTCTCACCGATGGAGGGGGTGGTTACCCCAATGGCAACTTTACCACTGTCTTCAACAACGAGGTCAATGAAGCCCTGAAAGACTTGCTCAACCGCTCCTGTGGAGGAGAGTTGTTGTCTGGGATCAATCTGGACTTAAGCGAGGTGGGGCAACAAAGATAGACGATCATTCTTTTGAGTTGAAATATTTCTGTAATGAATGTACAATAAACATATGACGGTATGCTGTAATTTCTGCACCGAAGCAAATGAACTGGATAACTGGTGAACTGGATATGTTTGCTTCCATCCTGAAAAACTCAAGTACACCTTTCAAACACTAAGAAAATGAATGTCTCTAGTAGTCTGTACCTTATCTCAATTACATTTTTGTTGCTGGTCTTGAAACTTTTTCTCCACTTATTTCTAGACAGACCCTAAATCTGGTATGAATGGAAGACACACTATGCAAAACATTCATAATGACAGTGGGAAGGGAAAACTGTAAAGCTATCTAATGATATACAAATATCCTGCCTAGAGATACTATAAGAGACCTTAATGTGTTTTATGCTTGTCTCACAAATAATAATAATTGCACAGTTTGCATGGTTTCCTTGGCATACCAAGATAATTTCAAAGGTTTTATATTTTGATTTTGCTGGATTTGAAAATGACTTTTTTTCATAACTGATGCTAGTTTTTTAGATATTCCATTTTTTTAAAGCGCTAATATGCAAAGTATCACTTTTTTTGCTACAACTTTGATGAGGCACTGTCCGTAATTATTCATTTTTCTTTCAGTTTAAATGCGATATCGTGAAAGATAGCAGTCTGCTCAGAATATGCAATTGGTTCATGTGAAATTCCAACAAAAATTGAGACAATCAAGTGACATCAAAGTAGGACACTACTTTTAGTAAAAATCAAAGTGCATTTCATAAACTGTCAAAATTCTCAAAAACTCTATTCAGTTGAAAGAAATAGGTGTCACTTTTGAACTCAGAAGCCCCAAATTACCTCGAAACCATTCAATTGTATTTACTATTACTAATAAGAATAATATTAGCCCTGCCACATCCAATGATTTTGAAGTGAGGAGTGTGAATGATTTTTTCATTTAACACTGGGGTTTCCATCAAATTAAAAGTGATATTCTTCACTTGTTCAAAAGTCATCATCACTATCCAGCAGAGGGCGTTTCATAAACAGTGACATACAATTTGTCAACTTCTAAGTTGAATTGTTTGTAAACTACAGAACAGAATGCTCAGTCAAATTTAAGTAATTTTAATCATTTTAAATGGCCAGTTCAAATCAAATGCATTTTCTATGGATTGATTTGAATACATTTTTATTGTTTTAGGATATGAGGTTCAATGTTTAGGACTAATCTAAATGACATTTATTCCGTATTTGAGGCAACGAAACATAAATAAAAACAATCGATGGCATTAAAGGTCACAACCATGTATTATTCATTATGCGGATCTTATTTCATTTTTAGAAGATCGCAAGCTAAATTCAAATTAAAGATAATTTACTAATTTATGATAATAGAAATAACTCTAATAATAATAATAATAATAATAATAATAATAATAATAATAATAATAATAATAATAATAATAGTTCATTTATCATCTGAGTCTACGGTGAAGCTTTATTTTGAAAATCAGGTGCATTTGCCTGCGACGTGTGAAGCGAGATTCTGAAATGACGCCGTCGTCAACCAATACAACATTAACACTAAGTTGAAAAGTAACACATTTTGCAGTCACTTGGCAGCCGGGCTCGCACGCTTTACGTCACAGTCCTGGGCTGGGCCGGCGGGACTTGGGCTGGGGCTCGGCGAGGGGCTGAGCGGTCCACGCACTCACTGCAGTGGAAGCCTGGAAGGGACGGTAGAGGCGGTGAGAAGGCATGGACATCCATGCACGGCCCTGTGTCTGTGCTCGGAAACGATTTTTTCAAAGCCTGCGGAGATTGCTTGAACTCCATGTTGACACGATGAAGCCGTTTCGCATTCTCCTGTAAACACGACAATAGAGGAGGCCTTTGACAGTTGTTAAGTGGTAAGCGAGCGTTTATCCCTGCTAACTATAAAGCATAGCCAGAAAGCTAACCTGCTATGAGATGGCAGAAAGCACAACTAATATGGTCGTTGGCTTTATCAATTATTACTAACATGGGCGTTTGTTTATATATCCTAACTCAATGGACAACTTGTAATTTACGAGCCCCTCATCATACCTGCACATAAGGGTGTTGGCAACATTTCTGATCGCTGGGGCGTTTTTGCCTTACTAGCTCAGTGACGTAAGGGAATTTAGCATATGTTAGCTTACGTAAACATTGGCATTTAGTTGACAATCGTCTTCCTGGGTCACTTTGTCATAATAAGTAGCACGTTGACATTTTTCGCGTAATGACACCCATGTGTTGGTAGGACCTACGTGTCCTGTGTGTTGCTGTCCGTGGTTTATGAAGCTGTTTGTCATAAACATTACAATCCCCCGTCTAGTATAATACAACAAGCAAGTCAGCAAGCTTTCCTGCAAAGCACCGGGCTTTTTTTTTTCTAGCACTGGCTGGAGTGTATTGTTTTTGAAATAACGTTGGGTATGAGTTTACAACATTGAGTGCTAGCAATAGCTTGGCCCATTGCTATTGTTAAGTTGACCCATTGGCTTGCTTATGGACTAATCACTTGTATAAATACTGGCACTCCATCACCCAAAACGCCTAAACTGCTGCAAAGCTTTTCCGTTTTCTGGAACCTTGCCAGTGTGTCAACAACAAAGAATCTCTCAAAGCCAATTAATTACCTTTCCAGTATTTTGAGTAGACTATACAATATTCCAAAAAGGTAAATATGTTAAGTCTCCTGCATTGTTTTTCTCCATCACCTGTGTATCCAGCATTCTACTGAGCAAAAAGTATTCTTTATGAATTGAGCAGCAAAATGGAAAGATAATATTTATAGTTTTTGGCTGTGGACTGAAGTGTGTATCATTTTCTCGATAAGAGCATTTATGTAAGCTTGTGCTGAATTGTACATATCTATGCTACATAAGAGACCCCATGTTTTTAAAACTACTGTAGATGAAAATATATGCTGTCAATGCACAAACTGCAAATACTTGAGAATTAATTGGTTGCGAAAGGCATATTTGATTCATTTCACAACAAATAGGTTTACTCATGTGCATGGAATAACAAAATGACTGAGTTATATGTATAAATCAAATATGAAATGGAACCTTAGCAGTGTAATGAATGCAACAAAGAATGTTATCAAGTCTAGGTGCAGCTGTAAGCAATTGCAATAATTGTCTGTCACGTTTAGATTGCAATAAGCCATTATAAGCTTCGTAAGAACATAATGGGGAAAAATGCCATTTGAGAAGACCGCTGAGCTTGTGACCCAACTAAACCTCTTCACATATTAAGTGTACAATACATAACATAAAACTAAAGTGCTATGATACTACATGCTAGTACTTGTAAGATGATCACAGTGACAGTGGTCCAGCAATGTTAACATATTTGAAAGCAATGCATCCCATATCTTCTCAGGCCTGCAAACCAACTTCAGATAACTCACTCGATTCACCTTGCAGTACATTTTGAACTCACTAAACAGAGTTAACAAAACAGGAGTCGACATTTAGCTCTTCATAGACACGCATAATAGCTGACTCCTAAAAGATCTGCCTACAACAGGGAATCGACCTGTTCAATTTTGTGACCTACCCTACTCAGAATCTTCTCTAACATAAAAAAATGCATGCTAATGTCGCTAGTGTCCAAGTCTAGAGATTGATTGGCCAATTTAAAAGTAAATTTAAATGTAAAAATGTTTGTTGTCAGCTGCTGCCCCCACCCATTGTTCTACACGTTTGACCTGCGTTATAGGCATTGCAATGTCTTAAGGGCATTGCAAATGGTTGTACTGGCTACAGTCAACGGTTTTGCAGTAGCCCTGATTTATTTCCCATTTTCTCTCAATTTCAGAGCAAAGTCTGCACAGAAACTGAGCAAAACTAGGAAACAAAACACATTGGTCAGATTTGTTCCAAATAGTTATGCTTACATGAATAGTGAGCGGGGTTGTGTAGCTAAAATTTACCTAACTTGTTTCATATTAATTTTTTGAAGCCAAACCCAAATTTCTTCAGTCAACAGCAAAAAATAACTAATTTGGGTCACTCATCCAATACTTTCAGAGGGGAGTGTTGCTGATGTCAGTCCAACTGTCATGTGATTTAAACTTCAGTCCCCTCTCAAGATTGCACTGTGTTTGAGGGGAAACCAGTCAAGATTGCCCAAAGCCAGCTGTATATTAAAAGGACAGGCAGATATACATGAACTGATTGCATTTTGTTTATTACTATTTGCAGGACTGATGGCTCCAGAGTGACATGCCATGGCGTTAATGATCCCGCCGGTAAAACTCAAATGGTTGGAGCACCTAAACAGCTCATGGATCACAGAGGACAGCGAGTCGCTAGCCACCCGAGAAGGCGTTTCTGTCCTGTACTCGAAGCTCTTGGCCAACAAAGAGGTTGTGCTGTTACCCCAGCAGGTGCTATGTCTCAAGGGTCCCCAACTGCCAGACTTTGAGCGTGAGTCCCTCTCCAGTGATGAACAGGAGCACTACTTGGATGCTCTCCTGGGCAGCCAATTGGCTTTGGCCAAGATGGTCTGCTCAGACTCTCCCTTTGCTGCCGCCCTGCGCAAACGCGTATTGGTTCTTCAACGCATATTCTATGCACTTTCCAACAAGTATCATGACAAGGGGAAGGTCAAGCAGCAGCAGCACTCTCCAGAGAACAACTCAGGCTCCAGTGATCTGCACTGTGTCAGTGAGCGGCCCCGCTCTAGCACCGATGCACTCATTGAGATGGGTGTTCGCACAGGCCTCAGCCTTTTGTTTGCGCTGCTGCGACAGAGCTGGATGATGCCGCCGCCACCAAGCCCGTGTGGGGGTGCAGGGGGCAACTTAAATTTGTGTAATGATGTCATTCGGACGGCCATTGATGTAGTTAGTTCCCTACCACCCCTTTCACTGGCCAATGAGAGTAAGATCCCACCAATGGGCCTGGACTGTCTGGCCCAGGTCACAACTTTCCTGAAGGGAGTTACGATGCCAAACTCCGGGGCAGATATTTTAGGTCGACGGCTAGCCTCAGAGTTGCTGCTTGGACTCGCCTCCCAGAGGGGGTCCCTTCGCTACTTGCTCGAATGGATTGAGATGGCACTGGCAGCTTCAGCTGTGGTTAGTGCTATGGAACATAGTAAGGTGCTCCAGAGCCAAGAGGGTCTCATCGGCTATGATTGTTTCATGAATATCTTAATGCAGATGAGACGCTCATTGGTAAGTAAAGCAAATGTGTTCTGGCTTTATTGTGTTGTAATCCTCTACTGATAAGCATTAAAGGGCAAGTTTGCAATTACAAAAATATTTATAATTTTTTTCTCTCTCTTTGAGTTCCCTTGTTTCCTCAGATTAGAACAGAGACAATATACTTAAGTTGCGTTTGTTAGCATTTCAAGATTTGTATAATCAAAACCTGCAATCCGGGAATTTGATCTTTCAGGGCTCTTCAGCAGATCGCAGTCAATGGAGGGAACCCACACGGAACCCTGATGGCCTATGTTCATTGTATGAGGCAGCACTCTGTCTTTTTGAAGAAGTAAGTACGATAAGGTGTTTTTCTAGTTCACCTGTATGTATGCCCTATGCATGTGCACGTGGTTTGCCACTATGAGCGACGCACGGGTGTGCTAATTGTTTCTAATTTTCAGGCGCACCTCCAATTACATTGTAGCCATTGTGTTGCATTGTGTGTGCATGTAAACTTAGACACTGTTGTATATCGTTTCCACTTCCCACCATAGCAGAACCACAAATTCTCCTTGGCGAACTCAATATCCTCTTGAGCAGAGGTGGGCCTCTAGGGCCTGCAGGTTTTGGAGGTTTCCCCTCTCCCAACACAAACTGATTCCAATTAACAGGATCATTATCAGGCTTATGCAGATCTTGCTGATAAGCTGATCATAGAGCAGCTGTGTTGGAGAAGGGAAACACGCAAAACCTGTAGGACTCCGGCCCTAGAGGACCGAGTTTGCCCACCCCTGCTCTTGAGGGTCGCAGGCACTCTAGAACCACCACTGTGAAAACGATTGCCAGTGCGCTGAAGTGCCCACCTCCCCAAACCCCACTAAGTTCTGATGGAGGCGCAGTAACTGGTTGGCCAGTGACAGGAAAAACTTGTAAGAATGGGGGCACTTGAACAAAAATGAATGTGGGGAGAGGCATGTCCTCAGGGTCTCTATTTATCAATAGATATTTTTACATTTACATTGTATTTCAAATTTACTTTGGGTCATACCTGTTTCGGCTGTTCTCCTATATAATAGATATGCTCCAACTAGGGTTTTATGCTGCCGATACCGATCATCAATGAGTAATATCGGCCGATACCGGTACCGATCATCAATATTTTTTCCCCCCCAATGTATTTATGGTGAGCGCCATTGGCTATGTTAAATGGGAAAAACAACAACCATATAATCACCTTCATTTTAGACAAAAACATTTTCAAGAGAAATAATACAAAACCCTTTCTGGCGCGGTGCATCAAATATTCAGTAAAAAAAAAGAACAGAAAATTTTTAAATTACCAGCTTTAAGCTTTAACAGATTGAAATAATCAGCAGTCTCAACAGGATTGGTTGAGGAAGCATGAGCTACGGGTTATTGGATTTTTGATCGGGAATAAAAAGCTTTGATCAAATATTCCGATCACGTACTTTTTCACGAATATTGGCCGATTATGATCGGTGGCTGATCGATCGGAGCATCCCTCCTATATAACTTTTTTTATTTTTATTTATTTTTGTTTTAATTGTACGGTTTGACAGTTGTGGTTTTAAGTATTTGCCTACTTCATTTTATTGATTGTACATGAAGTCGCTTTGACTCTAAAGTTTAAAACCAAGTCCACTTGCAAATTCTAGTAGGTTAAAAAAAAGTCCATCTGATCCCTTTGGCTCCGTTGCTGTTTGAAATTGCACAATATATCTGTTTGTTGAACAGAGTGCATTACTGCTACGTTGGTGAGACTGCTCCAATGCCCATCCATCCATCCATTGTCTTGACCGCTTATTCCTCACAAGGGTCACGGGGGCTGCTGGCGCCTATCTCAGCTGGCTCTGGGCAGTAGGCGGGGGACACCCTGGACTGGTTGCCAACCAATCGCAGGGCACACAGAGACGAACAACCATCCACACTCACGCACACCTAGGGACAATTCGGAGCGCCCAATTAACCTGCCATGCATGTCTTTGGAATGTGGGAGGAGACCGGAGTACCCGGAGAAGACCCACGCGGACACGGGGAGAACATGCAAACTCCACCCAGGAAGGTGCTCCAATGCCATTTCCGCTTATTTTATGTCCACTGTCTGTATCAGATGTGATTGGACTGCAAGATTGTATGCATACCTGCATCATGTAAAATATTTCTTCATACATGTCCATGTTCCCTCCGAATAGTCATTAACCACAGTTCGATTCCCAAAGCTACAAACTATTGCCGCTTCTGTCCTGTTGCATGACTCCATCGCCTGGCGTGCAAGTGACTCAATCTTTATTTATATAGCACTTTTCACACAAAAATGCAGCCCAAAGTGCTTTACATAGTTTAAAAACAAATCCCCTGCCAAAAACAAGTCTGCATACATATTCAAAACAAAGCAAAACAGCTGTTCTAAGGCACATAGGTTCAGCACAGGGAAACTTGGTGACGAAAACTCTTCTTTGCAGATTACTTTGCAAAATTACTATGCAGGCTACTCTGAAAATCTATATACAAGGCATTCCCCTAATTGTAATTATTTTCTTCCAGGTATGTCGAATGGCATCCGACTACTCTCGCACCTGTGTTAGTCCAGACAGCATCCAGACGGGTGAAGCACCTGTAGTATCTGAAACTTGTGAGGTTTATGTGTGGGGAAGTAACAGCAGCCATCAACTAGTTGAAGGTACACAGGAGAAAATCCTGCAACCTAAGTTGGCCCCCAGCTTCGCTGATGCACAGACGGTAAGACAACAAATCTGCTCTATTGCACTTAGTGCAGTGGTATATCGACTTCTGTGCTGACTTCTGGCACTGAGTTGAATTTGGTCCGTGGCCACATGTAGCTCTCCAGTATTTCTCCGGCCTGCTTTGCAGTAGCATGGGCTGTGTCTCTGTCTTTGGCAGGATTGCATACGTCACTACACTTGTTTTCATTTAACTCATTCAATGTGCCATTGCCAGATCTATCACCTCGGACACAGGCACACCAAAATCTGAACAGCCGCATGCCAAGTTATTCAAGTGTTTCAGTAACGCTCAGATGACTGATGAAAAGAAAATGGCTGTATTAATATTATTCTTTTTCATGCTTTTCATTCCTGATCTTTAAATGCAGAGAACTTAGTCAAAGGAGCTCCAGTTTTTTTGTAGTTATATGTAACAAATGCAGGTTTATATTTTAATTATTGTTTTATTTATAGTAATTATTTTCAAAGCAACATTTTTTTTTCATTTGAGTTAAAAAGAAGACAATGCCTGAGAATTAAAAATTCAATCAGCAGTTACGTTCTACTTTTGCAGAATCATAAACATGTATGAGTGAGAGGGTACTCATGATATGACAAAAAGATTTGGGGTACACGAACCAGAAAAGATTGGGAACCACTACTTAAACGATTGAGTCAGCTGAAATAGGTGGAAAGCAAGGCACATTTGCATTCGTTATATCATCAGTTTTGCAAAGAGGAAAAAAAAAAGCCCTGAACATTTGCACAACACCGCGTTTGGCTCCCCAGGAACAAGTGCATAGAACACGTGTGTCAAGGAAATTTGTTTTTCCCACTTCACTCAAGAAGTGTATCTGAAACTTTCATCTATGTCCAATTGTTGCTCTCAATATAAGACAAACAATTGACCAAGCAAACTGAAAAACTCACAAGTTGGGGCACTCAACTCAAAGGACCACTGCAGTTGTTTACTTTCATATTGATTGTGTGGTTCTGTCACATATTCAGTGAACGTAAACTCACGATAGCTGGTATGGATCACTTGAGGACACCTAAGCAAAAATAGATATAAGCACTAAATCAGAATTAAGCAATTAAATCGATTCCAGTCTACAAAAAAAAAAAAAAGAAGTTGCCTTGAGAAGTTAAGAATATGTCAAGTATTAAGATGGTCAAATTGCATAACATGCAAAACCCACATTTTTTATCCCTAACTAATTTTTGTTATTTTTAGTAGATGTGGGAAACAATGCTGATTAACTACAGTTTGAAATGGGTTCTTCTATCTTCATGATAAAGAAATGTTAATGAGAAATACATTTACAGAATTGTCCTTACTTTAACAGATCGAGGCAGGCCAGTACTGCACTTTTGTCATCTCTTCTGATGGCTCTGTGCGGGCTTGTGGGAAGGGAAGCTATGGCCGTCTCGGCCTCGGGGACTCTAACAACCAGTCCACACTGAAGAAGCTGACCTTTGAACCGCACCGTGCCATCAAGAAGGTGTCGTCGTCCAAAGGCTCGGATGGCCACACACTGGCCTTCACTACGGAGGGTGAAGTGTTCAGCTGGGGTGATGGTGATTATGGCAAGCTGGGTCACGGAAACAGCTCGACACAGAAGTACCCTAAACTTATCCAAGGGCCTCTACAAGGAAAGGTATGCCTTCAGCCAGTTAACTTCAATTTCAGTGACAAATTTAATCAGATTTTTCGATATTGGAATTCCCATCTTGCCTTTCCTCTTGGTCTTCTCCTGGGTTCTTTTACTGAATCAAATGTGATTACATAATGGGTACTACATATAATTTAGATTAAATGTTGTGTTGCTTTTAGCTGCATTCTATAATTGCTCCTATGACATAAAACAAAGAAAAAGAAATCAAACTTTATATGTATATGACCAGCATTGATAAAGATATGTTGTTTTTTTTCTCTCTCTCTCTTCTCCTCTTCCCTCTCCATTTCATCAGGTGGTGGTATGTGTATCTGCTGGCTACAGACACAGTGCTGCAGTCTGTGAGGATGGAGAGCTGTACACATGGGGGGAAGGTGATTTTGGAAGATTGGGTAAGTCATTTACATGAGCACAAGACACCAAAATGTGTGTATGGAATATGATCAAATTGACTCTTTCTTTTTTAATGTATCATGGTCTATTCTGTTACATTTGACATTTGTTTTCCAGTGCAGCACCCTATAGTGCATTGTTTTTATTATACACATATTGTGGAAAACCGTGAAAAATGTGGCTGTCAAAGAAAATGTAGACTCATTGTGATCATAAGGAGTAGCTGTTTCAGCTTCTGATACTTTTAAGCTTTTAACTTGATAGTTTGACAAATTGAAATCATACGTCACCACAAGTGAGGTATACAGAGTCACTTTTTAATAGTTAATCTAGTCAGTCAAGCCGATGGAGAGTAACTGCTGTATTGCTCTGTTAACATACATCTCCTCAGTTGGCATTGTGTTTTGATGCACAACAACAGCTGTAAAGTCTGTCTTACAGACCTGCTTTATTTAGAGGTTTATAATGACCATGGACTGGAACTGTATAATCATGAGTATTTGGCAAGGTTTGGACAGCTGGATAAACTGATGGGTTTGCGTGATTTCTTTTTTTCTTATAATTTTGTTAATCATTAAATGACAATAATTGCCTGCACATTTGGAACAGTAGAAGGGGGAAAAAAAAAACAATAATGAGATAAGCACACAGATAAATAGCCTTGATGCAAAAAAATTTCTGCCATTAATAACGTTGGAAGAGAATAGTTCTTTCCTAGTAGTTAGTTATGCTGTTTTTTTTGTTTGTTTGTTTTTTTAAATTAAATGCAGGTCACGGGGATAGCAACAGCCGAAACATTCCCACCTTGGTCAAAGACATCAGCAACGTGGGAGAAGTGTCATGTGGGAGCTCTCATACTATTGCACTTTCAAAGGATGGCCGTACTGTTTGGTCCTTTGGAGGAGGAGACAATGGTATGTAAACATATTTACACAATTGGTCACTGTAAACAAACTTTGGATGAGGCATATATTTACTGTATTATGAATCTTATCACTACCACATATAACTACTGTTAAGATTAATTTTTTAATGTACTAAAGTTGAAATTAAGTTTGCTCTTAACAATAGCTTTGTGGATGATTATGATGTTATACTCACTCAGCATGTTGCATTTTCTAAAAAGTACAATAGGAACAAAATTGTTGTTTGGCAGGGAAACTTGGTCATGGTGATACTAATCGTGTTTACAAACCAAAAGTGGTGGAAGCCCTACAAGGGATGTTCATCAGAAAAGTGTGCGCTGGAAGCCAATCGTCTCTTGCCTTAACTTCAACTGGACAGGTAATGTGGACATACAGTGGTCTAATAGAAAACACTTGATTTCTGTTTTTGCTTCTGATGGTGTTATATTTAGGAAGCAAGTACTTTTTCCCCACAGGGCTAGGTAGCTTTTTTTTTTCCTCATTTAAAGCTGCTCAATGCAGGAAATTGAAATTTGAATCGCTACTGCCATGCGTGACCGAAAAATGAACCTGCACACTCTCTTCTTCACGTGTTCAATGCGCGCATGATGTCACTTCCACGGACAAAGGGTGGGAAACTCTTACCCGAATCCAGTCTGAAAACAATTGGCCAGAGGCACCTATTATCAACAGCTAAAGCCTGGTGCACGCGGTAAGATTGTAAATTTGTCGGACGACTTCCAAACTGTGAGAGAACCCACACGTGACGAGACAAAAAAATCACAGGAGTAACAGTTTGGAATGTACAGTGACCACACGGCACAATCAACACATCACACACAAACCAATTTCATTCTTGAATGTTTCCTGGTTAGACGAGAAATCTCGCAAAACTTCTCGAGAGTAAACGTGATATCAGAGTAAATCGCTTCCTGATTGGCTGCACGTCACCGTCAAATGGCCAAAACAGTCCAACATTGAATATCCCCGATGTGAGATCAAAAGACCTTCTGTGCGATCGAGATCGGTCTGAAAAGACCACAACATGGCAGGATTATCTGTTGAAATTATCGTTCAAATGTCGGCTCGTTCTTACAATTATTGGGCGGGCAGATTCGGGGCTAAAACCGGTCTTATTCTCCTGCCATGTGAACCCAACTTAAGGTGTTAATCTGCTAATTAGAAGATGTTTGAGTAATCACTGGTCAAATGAAAAGACTATTGTAAAAATATTTTTGAGCAAATTTCTACATTGAGTATCTTTAATATGTAAAATCACCTTCTAAATATTTTTCCTTGGGCTATTCTCTTTTTTTTTTTTTTGATAATGTAAACATTTATATGGGAAAATTATGCAAATAAGTAAGAAGTTGAGAAGAATGCAAATAATTTTTCACGGCATTGTAAGTACCGGAGGAGAAATCACCTGCCAATGTTCCTTTTTGTCACTGTGATTGTAGGTGTATGCTTGGGGTTGCGGTGCTTGCCTGGGTTGCGGGTCCTCTGAGGCAACAGCACTCAGACCTAAACTTATCGAGGAGCTGGCTACAACTAGGGTGGTGGACATCTCCATAGGGGACAGCCATTGCTTAGCCCTGTCGCATGGTATGGTTCTTCTGTTGCTCTGTTTCACTCCTGACTGACACTTTTTTTTTTTAGAATGCATGTCACTGGTAACTAAATAGCAGCCACAGGCTAAATGCTAATAAGAATATGAAGAAATTCTTGTTTGATAAATGTTGTCAGTTACTGTATTGATTTTTGAATTTTCCCCCAAATGGTTATCTTTTGTTTCAGATACAGTACGAGTCTATGTTTATGAAATATTAGACAGTAATTATGCAAGTGTGATAAAATATAAAATCCAAAGGCCAGGTTAAGATAATACTCCCTTTTGAATGTAATTAAATGATATGAAATGTACTCATTTGTAGTACAATACGGGCTCTGGAAATGAAACTTTATTACTCCTCTTCATCCCAACTAACATCTACAGATAATGAAGTATATGCATGGGGAAACAACTCCATGGGCCAGTGTGGGCAGGGAAACTCCACAGGACCAATCACAAAACCGAAAAAGATAGTAGGCTTGGATGGGGTGACTGTACAGCAGATTTCAGCAGGGACTTCCCACAGTCTGGCCTGGACAGCCCTTCCCAGAGACAGGTCAGCTATCAATTTATGAGTTGACTTTGGGCAATTATTAGTGCTCATAGCACAATACCTCAGGTCTGTACTACTTTCATTGACCTAAACGTAAACCACCCCCGCATAACCTAGTGAGCCAATCAAGACACAAGATGTCATGTCTGCGCTGGAACGTGAGTTTTGCTACGGACAAACAAAGCAATCCAGCCTACTGGTGCTGCATTGCGTGGTTATCCAAAGGCAAGAAAAAAAAATCAATAACAGTGGTTAAACGTTATAGTCACGGCTTGTGTAAGAGTGATAACAGTTATACCGATCGACGAACTGGGCATGCCACAGTAAGGTCATTTGAATGGAAGAGCATACTCTAGGCTGTAGCTTCTGACCTGTCAGTGTGAGGTTTATTGGACTTAATCCTCTTTTGGGCTTCATTTGCATGTGTTGACTCTCACTTTGGCATTCAAGACAAAAAAAATAAAAAATAAATATGACGTATTTTCTCCACTCTAGGCAAGTGGTAGCCTGGCACAGACCCTATTGTGTTGACCTTGAGGAAAGCACCTTCTCCCACTTACGCTCCTTCCTTGACCGATATTGTGATGGCATCAACAGTGAAGTTCCTCCTCTCCCCTTCCCCTCGTCCAGGTAAACCTCACAGAGCCTTACTGATGACAATACTGTTATATGAATACTACCCTTGCTTTGTTTCTGACTTAGTTTTGCGCCTGCTTTAAAAATGGAGCATGGATGGAACATGCCTCTATTTTATATTCAGTCTACCGTGATTTGCAGATATAGTATGAAAAAGAAAAGGAAAGGGAAAGGAAAAATGACAAATGGGGAGGAACAGGGTTTCAATAGTATCCGCTCTCCTCTGACAAGTTCATGTATTTTCAGGGAGCATCATAGCTTTCTTAAGCTGTGCCTTCGGCTTTTATCCAATCATCTGGCTCTGGCGCTTGCCGGGGGAGTAGCTACAAGTATCTTAGGTCGGCAAGCCAGGCCACTGAGGAATCTGCTCTTCAGACTGATGGACTCTTCCGTGCCAGATGAGATTCAAGAGGTAATGCAAGATCAAAACATGACGTATACAGTACATTGCAGAGACCAAAGTGTCTATGAAGAATGGTAGACAGCTAATGTAGTGAAGGTCAAGTGTCATTTAAAATTTCAATTATATTTCACACAACTGTAAATCAAAGGTTAAATTGCAAATTTTAGGGTGTGTATCATATCAACCACAGATTTCAAAAGATTTTCGACAAAAAGTTCACAGGATTGAGATATTCTGAGGGCTCTTTGGTCTAAAATGCTTCCAACCGTTTCACGTATTTATTGCTTTGACTTCTAATTTTCTGCAAATTTAGAAACCTGATCCTTATACTTTATTTGTACACAAAATGCTGTGACTGGACTATATTCAATTCAAGTGTTGAATCCAATGCAAATGTAGACATTTTTGACAACCTGCTACAGGTCACATTTTTCGGTCAATCTTCAGGCATTTACGATAATTATTATCAAATGTATTACGGCCAGAAACAATCTTGATTGAATATTTGGGTGGTTGGTTGAAGGCTAAATCAAAACAGTACAGTGGAACCTCTACTTACGAACGTCTCTTCATACGAAATTTTCGAGTTACGAAACTCCTCAACGGGAAAATATTGCCTCTTGTTACGAAATAAATTTCTAGATACGAAAGGTAAAAATACATTACCGAACGCAACATACTTTCGGCTATGGCTATTTCCTACCATAGGTGCCTATGAGCGTAAATACTAGATCGGTGTTTGTTCTGGCATCCCATTGGCTAAGAGGAACCTCTACCATAGGTATGAGCTTATACTAGATCGGTGTCTATACAGCGTCCTCATCATTCATCCCGCGGCCCATGAGGTGTTCCGATAGTTTTTCGTAAATGTATGAACTAACGGCCAACGAATTTGTGCAAACATTCAAACAATTGGTGATTGATGAAGGCACAGTAAGTTTTTAATTGCGACGAGACGGGCCTTTTTTTAAAAAAAAAAAAGATGCCTCGCCATACCGGAAGTTTCCATGAAGTTTCAGAATTTGTTTAAAAGAATCGCCCAGAAAAAGTGTTCACCAGTCGGGCGTTTGCTCACTAAGATGATTTTTGCATTGGACATTAACGAAGGATTGTTTTAAAAAACAACAACAAAAAAACATCCATGGATCAGTTCTTTACAAAACACCAGGCAAAAAAAAAAAAAACACTTCTGAGGGAGGAGAACATGAACCAGAGGGCAAAAAAACGATGAGGACAGCAGTTAAAAAGGTAAATGACCATCATTTTTTTATTCTTTATTCTTTGTTATTTACATTATGCACAACTCTCATTTATTGTGCAATAATCTAATTGTAACATGTATTTGTTACATGTTTTGATGCATTTTTATGCTTTATAAAACATTTATGTCTGAAATTTGGGAGGCTTGGAACGGATTCGGGCATTTACATGAAAAATGCGTCTCTACTTACAAATTTTTCTACTTAAGAACTTTCTTCCAGAACCACTTAATTTCGTAAGTAGAGGTACCACTGAACTCCCAGACTTTTTATTTTATTGTTTACAATTCAACAATTGTACTAATGATATTGAAGATTTTTGAGGTGGCTAGGGTGGGATCAAATGTTATATTAACACATTTCATGCTATCTAGTTCAGTCTACTACTTTCCATTGTCATATAGGATAACTAGTGTTTTTCCTTATCAGGCAGTGATTGAGACACTTTCAGTGGGAGCAACCATGCTGCTGCCCCCACTGAGAGAGAGGATGGAACTGCTTCATTCCTTGCTGCCTCAGGGCCCTGACAGATGGGAGAGTCTGTCCAAAGGACAGGTACCTAATGCACAGATGAGTGAAAACAAGTTTATGAGAATTAATAAAAAAAAAAAAAAATGTCTGCTACTCTCAACAGGAAATGTAAAATATGTATTATCATGTATAATTAAGACGGTAGAAAAAGACAGCAATAAGATGAAAAATGTCCTTTTTAGAATATAATAGTTTTTGGACAATTTTACCACTGGTCATAGGTCTTAACAAAGTGTCTCTATTGCCACAGAGAATGCAGCTTGACATTATCCTGACCAGTCTCCAGGACCACACACATGTAGCCTCACTCCTGGGTTATAGTTCCCCTGCTGATGGTCCTGATGTGCTTAGCTGTGGCCTTGGATTCACAGCATCCCCAGACCCAAACCACAGTGCCACAGCAGGCCACCCCGACACCCATCTGGCAGAGATCCTCATGAAGACACTACTGAGGAATCTTGGTTTTTATACTGTAAGTCCTGGGGATGGTGGGGTATGTTTTGCACAGCTGGATTACTGGACAGTAATAGATAAAGTCAAGCAGCTATAAGGCATTTGACTACATAAATAAATAAATAAATTCTGTTTGGTTGTTTGAATCGCTTGAATAATTGTGATTTCTATTATTGCCAAAATAATGATTGGGATTATTATTTTTTCCACAATCGAGCAACCCTAGTTCAAGGTATATTTCTACCTGAAACAAGCGCAAAGTCACTTTTATGATCATTCCTTTACAGGATCAGGCTTTTGGTGAGCTGGAGAAAAACAGTGACAAGTTGCAGCAGGGCATGTCCTCCTCTGACAGCAACCAGCCAGCTCACCTCCACCAACTCCTGTGCTCATTGCAGAAGCAACTATTAGCCTACTGCCACGTCAACCATGTGACGGAGGTATGAATACTTAAATCTGCTTTTGTGGGTTCTGTATACACATCGCATACCTTATGTCACTCAAGTGGCACTGAAATCAACCACAAATGTAAAATGTTTAAACACTTACATGCACATCACAAGTGACAACCACAGGGTAGCTAGCCAGGTGCGATTAGTTGAGCTATTCTCCAAAGTGGTGGTGTCTAGTAAATTTAGATGAAGCTGACCACTTTGACTGCAGTCATATTTCCACCAATAGAGGGTGCTAATAGACTGTGAAAAGGTCATTAGTTGTTTACATACTGCAAGGTCTGTAGTGCCTCTCCTACCAATCCACTCTGAGGCAGTTTTCATTCAGATAAGCTTGAAGCCCGAGGTGCCAATGGGTCGGTGCTCCATCTTCTCAAAAAAGGAAGTCATTTGAATCTGTTTGCATTAAAGTGAATAGTGGGCATTGGCTTTTTCTTTTTTAATCACTCTTTCTCCACTTGACTGAGAAGTTCTGGAGAACGTCTACCATTCAGTTTATCTTTAATGCTTGCAATATTATACGAACAGTCAAGTGAAGTTTATTTACATAGCCCTTAATCACAAAAGAGTCTCAAAGTGCTTTACATGGCCACAGTTGACAAATATTGACATCCCCTGATCAAACCACAAGAGGGTAAGGAAAAACTTAAAAAACAAAACAAAACCAAACAACAACAAAAAAAAACCCGCAAATGTGGCAATCCAGCACTGTATATTCTCAGTTGAATTATTTAAAGAGGAAATCAACACAAAACATTTCTTTAGTCTAAACACAGCATTCTGATATGATATTATTATTAGTGTAGTCACTATTGAATATTTTTTTTAGAATCGATTAATCAATCAATTATTCAATCGATTAATCAACTAATCAAATTCATTTAAATTTTGCATTGAAGTGTATTACAAAAGCATTTTTCCCCCCTGATTACTGTTTATTACCCAGTGATTGGTGGTTATTGTGTACTTTGTATTCATAGAGTGATTTAAAAAGGGGATTTATGTACTATTTTACCAGTAACATTGCCAGCAAGCTGAATCCTTGCGGTATTTGTGAGTTTCCAAACTCCGGAGAATACATGTTGTACCGCTCTGGCTGATATAGTTACCTTTTTTAGGTCAGACCAATCAGGCGTTTTTTAGGGCGGGACAAAACCAAGACACGCCGATGGTGGGGGAGAAACAAACAAACATAACAGACGAATGGACGCTGCAATTAATTCTGTTCTCATAGAATTACTCCCCGTTTCCTTGTTGAATTTGAACAGTGAGAGGCGCTTTGTGCATTTTTATCTGGTATTTTTTGTGCTCATCTCTTGCCCCTGTTTGCGACTGTACGTATGTAATTTTAACCCCTGCCCCCTCTGCTCAGCCAGAAAGAAGAAAAAAAAATAACTGAGACAGTTATTACCGATAACGAAAGTGTTAGCTGTTTTTCAAACTGACTTCTTAAACCCCTGCTGCACCTTCAACACGGTCATGGGCCCATTCCTAGTTTGAGGAGAGTGAGTGAGCGAGCTTGTGTTTGGATGTCATCAATCAAAGTTGACTTCACTATTATGATATTAGTTAGTGCCTACGACAAAAAATCTCATTTAACCCCTACTGTATACAGATTGTGGCTTTTTTTTTTTGGCTGTAAGCTCATTCAAAGAGTGCTCCTGACAGCTGGTGCCATAAATACATCACTAACCCTATATGTATTCTTTTTTTCTCTCCAGAACTCCAGCAGTGTTTCCCTGCTCCATAAACATTTGCAACTCCTTCTACCTCACGCCACAGATATCTTCGCCCGTTCGGCCACTTTGATTAAAGAGAGTTCCTGGAATGGCAGCGTACGCGAGAAGCTACAAGGTGTGAATGAGTAATCAATCACTTTAACAACAACTAAATTTGTATTGCTCCCTTCTTGGTATGTTTCATGCATAAAATCTTTCATCATGAAATACCATTAAAGTATTTATAAAGGCAGCCACTATTTCAAGGCGTTTACATATTTTAATTGGTTTGTTTATGTTGTTTTGTTGGTCTACATCAGTAGAATATAATGTTGATTATTGGCGTATTTCATTATTCATGAATCAGTATGATATTGGCAAACCAAGTTGAATTTGCCATTATTTCACAAACTCTTATATCTCAAGAGTTGTCCTACAAACTAACCATTATCTTGACTTTTACAGTGCTTCTTGTTTCTGCAATTTTATTACAATTCCATCACTAGTATTTTTTATTAAAACATCCAATGATTTGGAGACCTTCAGAAATGTTTTATTGTTGTTCATGGTTTCAATACATCTCTGTCATTTCCAGATGTGATCTTTGTGTCAGCGGCAGGCAGTATGCTGTGTCAGATCACCAACTCATTGCTGCTTCTTCCTGTGTCTGTGGCGAGGCCTTTGCTAAGCTACCTTCTTGACTTGTTCCCTCCGCTGGACCGGCTAAACAGGCTGTTGCCTGCTGCCTTCCCTCTGGAGGACCAGGAGCTGCAATGGCCTCTTCATGGTGCGGAATTTACCCAGTTCATCGTTTCATATGATCAAACTTAGAATGTACCGTGTGGTAGGCCTATAGCTTGGCTATACAATGTACTATCAGTAGTCCTGGTGGGGTGGGGGAGTGTCCTCAGTGATCAATGGAATAATCAATAGGCTCATGGTTTTCTGAAGATTTGTTAGTGACAGACCGTGTGAACTATTTCACACAAAAACACCATCTCCCTCTGCTCCCACCAAGCTCACCAATCAGCGTCGGCAAGTTGCGCCCCTCTTGTCCGAGCCACGCACCGTCCACAAAACTCTGGAGAGCTGCGTTCGAGCACTCCTCTGAATGGCGTCTTGTTTAAATGTGGAAATTGAATGGATGGTCAATTCTTCAATAAACATTTGAAACAAAACGGCTCTTTGCCGCAAGACCATCGTCGTGTCAGCCACGGACGGAGAATTCAAGACGGCCTGATAATGGCTACTTTTATCACTATCCTGCGAGCATGGAGGTCTCAGATAAAGTGGGCAAGTGTTTAGCCCGCAGAGGCGGTTGCGAGGGTGGGTCCGCACCTAATGACCTCATAGAGTGATCACCCGCTCATTTTCTCTGGTTGGGAGGGGCTGGTGCTTGGAGAGCAGAATGATCTAGAATTTCTCAGAGAGGTTGATTTTTCACGTGACTGGCCTTTTTATGTAACCACAATTTATATCACAGTATACCGTTACTGTGAAGAGATTCAATTTATACCATGATATGAGTTTTAGGCAATAGTTTGTCAGCCCAATGGCACAGCCACTGAATTGAAAAATGTTCAAGTTTATATCGCTGTTGTGGTGACATCAGAAGGCACATCCAATGGGAGAGGTGCTGGTGGATTGATTTCAGAATGCAAACCTCAATAAGCAAACCAGTGGGAAAAGCCTCCCTGTTACTTCCTAGTAGGCTGCAACACAAGCACTTCCAAATATAGACAAGTCTGTACCAGGATGCTATTTTCCTCACATGCTACCCTGCAGTACGCATCAACAACGCCAAGTTCAGTAAGAAAGTCCCTTAAGTTGTGGTCATCTTTGCCAACAAAGGACGGGCATCAATGTTGAAGAAATACATAGACATAGGAGATTTTAGTGTAACTTTTCAGTTCAACACAATCTTGCCTATTCCAACTTCCTAGGAATGTCAGACGCAGAGCCAGGTTCAGGAATGTCTCTTCCCCAGCCAGCGTTGTCCTGGGTGTGGCTTGTTGACTTGGAGAGGACAGTAGCCTTGCTGGTAGGTCGTTGTCTTGGTGGGATGCTGCATGGTGCCCCTGCCTCTCTAGAGGAGCAGGATACCGGTTACTGGCTCAGAACCCCTCTTTTCAGCAATGGCTTGGAGATGGACATCCCACAGCTGGGTAAGGAGAATTCATATTTACATTTACATAAATATTCTTGACTTGTAGTCATTCTGTTTAATTGCATATGCACATTAAGGTGCTGAGTTTTTTTATTTTTTTTTATTTTTGTTTTGTTCTTTATTAAGATGCTTGTATCAGCTCACTACTGGAGGCTGCACTGTCGGATAATGAAGAGCAGAAGCCTATTGACTGCACAGTGCATCCTAACTTAAGTATTCTAGTAGATTTGGCTTTAGGCTCCTCTAAAGAACCTGCCAACAGCCTCTGGATCAGCATGCAAGACTATGCCATCAGCAAAGGTCTGTCTTAGAAAGGCACTTCTTCACTTTCCTAAAGTAATGGCTGATGTAACACCCCCATCTACCACATTTAAATCTTAATATATTTGCAATGTCTGCTAAAATTGCCAACATCCTCAATTGAAGTGAAATTCTTAGTAAATGTATTTATTATATGTTTTATTTATTTTTATTTTTTAATTAAAAAAAATAAAGAAGAGAGGGATATGATGTAATGCAGGGATCATGAGTTGCTCGCAAACCTGTATTGGTCTGAAAAAAAGTGGTATTGAAACATTCTTAGAATTGGGCTATAACGGCATGGAAATGTCCTGAAAAGCCTTATGATATCGTGCTGATTAAGTTGTGCATTATTTTTCAGATTGGGACACCGCCTCTCTGAGTAATGAGTCCCTATTAGATACTGTGTCCAGATTTGTTTTAGCATCCTTGTTGAAGCACACTGGGTTGCTCAAACAAGCACATGGAGAGGAAAGGTAATAAATAAGATCGTATAAATACACATACGTACATATACTGGTATATTGTTTTGTTTTGGGGTTTTTTATTGTCAAATCTCACATTTTGTTTTTACTATAGAGACCAGCCATCTAAGTCCTTGGCAGAAATCTATCGCAATGTTTATATGGTGCGAAATCGCCTGATTGCATGTAAGAATATGGACTTCATTCAGACACGATCTTCATCCCGGGAGAGGAGAGTAAGTTGCCATCATACAGCCACACAAGTGTTTTGTGTGTATTGTATTTCGTTGGTATAGGGGCTCTGAAATGTCATAATTCTCAGCTACCTCAGACTTTCACAAAATAGAGTTGATATTATTTTTTTTTTTCACCGAGTTGTTGTATTAAAAACATTGAAGACTGACATGTTACATTGTCTGTTAAGATTTCAGACAATCAGGACTCTCTAGACATGGATCCGCAAGAACATTCATTTACCCGCACCATTGATGAGGAGGCTGAATTGGAAGAGAGAGCTGACCGTGAGAGAGATGAAAGCCATCAGGAGCAAGATGATGAAGATGATGACCAGGAACATGAAGTCATGACAGCTGGAAGTCAGTACACCACACATTTGTAATGATATTAAAATGCAATACGAAATCATGAATTTATTAGCTTGTGATGTCACCATGTGATATAAAGTATGGCCATTTTCATATCTTGTAGACATGATAAGCTTCTAGTATAGACCTGGGAAAAGTTCAGCCCCATGAGCCACTTCTGACCTTGTTCAATGTCTCTAACCTGCCCACGCATCTTTATGAAGGCAAAATAAAACTCGAAATATGCCACCCACTATTTTGAAGGCAAAGCTTTTAATGTACATACATTTCGTGTGGATAATAAAAGCGAGAAAAAGCCGCAGCTTTAAAAGTCTCAGCCTATGGCCTATCCAGCGCGCTGCGGTGAATGGGAGGGCTCCTCGCCGGCCGCGGCCTGGAGCCCCGGGGTCGGGGAGGCGGCCGGAGGCGAATACGGCGAGCGGTGTGCCGGTGGTTACCGGCGACAGCGGCCAACCGTCGTGCCCCATGGGGCCTCCCCCTCGCCTCGCTTGCCGGTTTGGTCTCCCTTTCCCCACGTACACTCAACCTGGTCCAGGCCGCCTCGGAACCCAGCAGTCGGGTACGCAACTCTCCCTGCGTGTTCAAAGCTGAGCCCTGTGTTGTCCTAAATGGACCGTGTGGAAATGGAAGAGCTGTTGTGAGCAGAAATAACCGGTGTTGTTGAACGACTGCAGTTAGATAATACTGAAGTTTAAAGACCACGGTTAATTGTAAAACCGGTTAATTGCTGCACCCCTAGTTGTATAACAGTATTTCTCCACTGAGCTTGCAGTGGTTTATCTCCAGTTCTCTCCCATTACCCAGAAACATGCATGATATATTAACTAAGCAAAATTATATCTGAGTGTCCAGGGTGTCTTAAAAGCTTGGCATCGCTTCGCAGTCAAAAAGTTGAAAGTTGATTTCATGTTACTCTTAAAGTCTAATAACCACAAGTACTGTATATGAGTGTTAGCACAATGTGTATAATCCTGCTTATGTGGCTGTTTCATCTGGTAATGAAAAAGTCCTGCACATATGGGGTTAGATAACCGCCTTCTCCTTGTTGATCACACCATTGGACTAGATTGTTCATGCATTTGCACATGCTTTTATTCTAAACCTAGATTTATGTGCATGTCTCACACAGAAATCTTTCAGTGTTTCCTCTCAGCACGAGAGGTAGCACGTAGTCGGGACAGAGAGAGGGCTGCCACCGTGGGCCTTGGCTCCAGCTTGGTTTCTAGGAGCGGAGGAACAGGAACCAATGGAGGCGGAGAGGAGGATGCAATTCCGTCTCAAGAGGGAAGAAGGGGTAGCACAATTCTCCCTGAAGGCCAGGACTTGTACACAGCAGCTTGTAACTCTGTGATTCACCGGTGTGCCCTGCTAATATTGGGGGTGAGCCCTGTATTGGGTGAACTGACCAAGCAGAACCAAGAAGAGGGACAAACTGCTGCTGGAACACAAGACTGTCTCAGTTTCATGACCAGGTTAGATACAGTCGGATGGGTGGAATAATGAAAGCTTGAAAGCAAGTGTCACTAACAAAACAACAAAATTCCAAAGCGACTTACCACCAAATAAGACCATAACCTCAAATATAAATCAAATGTAGTGAGTGCAATACCCTTAATACCAGGAACTTACTATATAGTGCCTAAAAAGCGATGACTGCTTAGCTCTGCATATTATTTTTTTTAAGTTGAGAAAAAAAAATCTAACAATAAAGGTTTTGAGCGAGTTATGGTTAAAAATAAGTAGAATTCTGATTGGTAAAGAGGAGACAAGCATCAAAGAAAGGCACGGCACTTTCAGAGAAGCTCCAGTTGTATTTATATTTTAAATTCAATTTCTAAAATTTCAGCCTTGTTTTTATCAGACTATTTACCGTTTGAATTGTGTTCCTGCTTTTAATGAGCATGGTTCCTGTAAGAAAATCAGCCAAATAACCCTTTGAAAAGAGTAAAAGAAACACTCGAGAAACTATCCACGAACAAACATTACACTAATTGAACTTAACTAACTACCATGAATATCCTTTGAACTAAAACCAAGCCCTAACACCTTTAGCACTCTTTAATTAACAGTTACTTTCCCCAACCAGTAAAGCATGTTAGCACGATCATCTTTACCAGATAAAAATACACGCAGTGCCTCTCGCTGTTGAAATTCAACAAGAAAATGGTGAATAATTCAGCGAGAACCAAATTAATTGCAGCATCCTTTTGTCTGTTAGGTTTGTTTGATTCCCACTTGTCGTCAGCGTGTATTGGTTTTGTCCTGCCTTAAACCACGCCTGATTAGTCCGACCTAAAAAAGGTCTGCTTGCAAACGTATCAGCGGGAGTGGTCCAAGATTTCTATTCTCCGGAGTTTGTCAACTCACAAATGCTGCGAGAATTCAGCTTGCTGGCAAGGTTAAAGTGCTGCTGTTGTCTTTTAAAAAGTATTGTAGAGCTGTTTTTGTGTTTGCAGGAGTGAAAGTCTGACTGCCGAGAGCCGCTCAGTGCAAAGCAGTCCTAGCTACAGGCTGATGAAATCACGGAGCGAGTCTGACCTCTCCCAGCCGGAATCTGATGAAGAGGGATATAATTTGGTACATCATACTGTGTTATACATAGATAATGTGCACAATAGTAACACATTGCTGTTGTTAGCCTTAATCTCTTGTGTTTGTGTGAAAATAATAATAATTCATTTTTATTTGTAAAACACTTAACATTTGATAGCAAATCTCAAAGTGCTACAGTGGTACAACAAAACAAATTAAAAGTAGAATTTGCAAATATTTTCATTTGTCTGTTTAACATGGAGGAACACAGAAATCTAAGAATAGTTACTGCTGAACTGCTGAAATTCACAAGCCTGAAAACCAGACTCACTCGCAGATAGCCCATAGATGCCAGTGGACGCCGTTGAAGTCACAGGGCGGCCATCTTGCTCCTCCCACCTCGCAGGCAGACTACTGTATAAACTGTACGGAAAACATTCATATGAGACATATACAGCTCGTAGGCAGTTAGTATAAGGCCGGGGGAGGGGTGGGAGGTTTGTACCTTGGTGGCCACTGTTTTTTTAACAAGTAAAAAAATAAATAAATTAACAAGTGGACGGTATGTGCTACTTTGAGACCCCTTTTTATTTTTATCGCTCAGTTCCTTCGACCCCAATATTAGAGGCATCATTTGTTGAATTACAGCAACAACAAAAAAAATAAAAAATACAAGTGTCCTCCTGTAAACCTCATTAAGCATATAATTTATACATGTATTTAAAGCAAATTGTCAAATGTCTGAAGTCCTCTTGTTCATATTTAACAAATTTAAAACATCATAAATCATGCTGTTTCTACTAAGTAGCCTACTGTCTCAAATATTCTCCAGTTTTGATACTATAAATGTATAGGATCATATTCCGAGAAACGTTTTTTGGGAGGAGCAATTTGGCGGCCTCGCGACTTCAAAAGTCTTGGCCTATCGGCAATCCAGTCATATATTCAGATCAGTGGTCTGGACACAGTCACCATCAAGCGCATTTCTGAAGCAGGGAAAGACCAAATGAACAGTGGAAAGAACCAGTGGAGAGAGGAAGTTGCATTTTCTTGGCACTTCCTCTGTATTTTGATCTAGTGTAGTTGCTATAGTTGGTGAACAAATGTAGCCGACATTCTGTGCATTCTTACCATTGAAATGTGCATGTACCGCTTCCCCCAGTCTTATCGGTGGCATTTTCGCCATAGAAAATAGTGTGAAAATGCCGCAGAGAAATCAACGTATTCAAGTTAGGCATCCTAGGTGAGTGGCGTCAGTGGCGTCACTTCTCGTCACAGTGAGTAGGTGTCATTGTTAGTCAATTCTTATATAAGCCCGTGATCTTGGCGCGCGTCTTCTTTTGAAATAAACGCTTCCAGTGCCGTCACCTGCTGGGGTTTTTAACAACTACCGGTATGTGTTTCTGGTCATTTAAAATAGTTTAAAACTGAAGGGAGTAAACTATTGTCTCTCCCACGCTCCATTTTGAATGGACTTCTGTCGCCGAAGAGTGACACTGCATATGAATTAATTTGATAATCGATTAGTTGTCAAAAAAAAAATCAATAAATCTTTTTACATCTAGTACAATGTCTGTTTTTTCTTTCAGAGTGGAAGGAGAAATGTTGACCTGGACTTGGCGTTTTCTCACAAAAAGAGAGGTAAAGACAAGTCTTTCAAGTCTGTTGTACTCAACACTGTTCTTTTGTCTTCGTTTGCTTGCTAACAAATCTTAACTGGCCAATGTTACCGAACTGTGTCAGATAGCATTCAGCCAAGTCAGCATCCAATATGATGTTTTCTAGGCATTGATGTACTCTATGCCTGCCGCTGGCCTAACTTTGTTAGTTTACTTCTGAACAATTCGTACTAAATTTGGGGTTTGGGGGGGTCATAGAAATGGCAACATTTGATTCATAAATGACTTTATAAAAGGATCTTATGTTACAAGCTAGCATTATATCCCAAGTTACTTTTGTCTCTGTCTTTTGATCCCTGCATGGATAGTTTATTTGCTACTTTTGGGGCAGTTGAGCCCCAGGCACAAGAGGAGCTGCAAGCACGTAATCGATGGCATGTTTCTTCCTCTAATTAGCTTGACTCTCCATCTCTGTGATGCACCTACCATTCATTCAACATTTTCAGCTGTAGACTTCAGTTTTAGTTGTAAAATAGATGGCATGGCTCTGGTGGTAGAATGGTCCTCTTCCAACCTGAAGGTTGTGGGTTCGATCCTGTGCTTTTGGGACCATGTCGAAGTTTCCATGAGGAAGATACTGGACCCAGTTACTACTGATGCTGGACTATCAGTCGGTGAATGAGATGATGGTGTTAAAGCGCTTTTTGAGTTTCTTATTCAGGTGATAGACCAGAACACATGGTCCAGGTAATGTGAGATGTGACCCAAAACTGAGCTTGTGCAAAACCATTTAAAAATGATATATGCTTTAAATCAAGTGTGCTATTCTATGAACAAATGATTTGAATAAATATACTGCAGTTCACTTATCCCTTCATTCGCAGGAGATTGTTGAATGTCGGGGCTTACTCTGTTTCATATTGCAGCAGCTGGTATATTAACCCCAAACACTGAGCACTCAAGTAAAAAAAACAAAAAAAAAACGTTTTTAAATTATTTTTGCAGTACAGATTACACAGATTCACTCTCTTCATACAAAAATATTCAGTTGAAACAAATGACCAATTATATGTACAAAATTACTTAAATGGTGAACAATGGCCATCCGACGTTGAAGATGGCAAAATGTTGCAAAGATGTTTGGCAGACCCTTGCAAACCATTTTTATGTTCACAAAAAGCTTTTCTTGTCATTGTCACCATCAAATTTTGGTCATGTTCAACATTTCTTTGAAAACACCTTGCTCACCCTCGCAAAGCCTGGTTCGCTCAGTGATACGGGCTTAAATCGCTCAACTCTACCTCATTACAGCTGTTACACTGTCTGTTACGGATATTACAAATAATGTAAAATCATGGATCACGCTGCTGAAACAAGTTGAAAACAAGCAAAAATATCTGATAGATAATTGCAATCTACCGTGTTTGTTTGGCATTCTTATGCTGGTGACTCGGTGATGTGGCGCATCACTGCTCACCCAGACGTTAGCCAAATGCTACTTGAGGCTAACCACAATCACCACTGGTCTTACTAGATTAATATCTGTGGCGAGGAATAAAAGCAGTGGCTAAAAAGTTTCATTGGCAGATTATTTGTCCAAAAATGTATGACAATTTTATAAGCGGTTTGGGAAATGGATGGATAAAAGCTATGAGACTGCACTGTGTAGTTACGGTCATGCTTAATACTAGTACTATTGTTGGAATACAAACGGCCATGGCTTGAAGAAATATGGTGAGTGATATTTATAATGATTTATTTGTGTTTTCGGCCCTTGAAAATATTTCTTCACAGGACAATGGCCAGTAGAACTAAAATATGTGGGTTCCTGCCTTTACATTAAAAAAAAACACGTGTGTGCCTGTGTATATGTGGGTGATGTACATTGTTGAGATGTCACTGCTAAGAAAATAATTTTGTGTGTGTATATTGGATTTATTTATTGTTGTTCTATTTTTTTTATTTTTTAAATATACAATCAGTTGAAGACCAAAAATAGGTAATAAATGTACCTATCATGCAGAAATATTGCTAATTCTGTGTTGCTTCTGAATCCTCTCACCTTGGAGCGGCATGGTTCAGTGATAGTGGTTGTCTCGCAACCCAGAGGTTGTGGGTTCGATCCCATGCCATTGACACCATATCGAAGTATCCTTGAGCAAGGTACTGAACCCCCAGGCCCGTTTTGAGGAACTTGTAAGGTGGAAAAACACTATATAAATGAAGTACCGTTTACCATTTATAGTTCTCTTTGCTCTCTTTCTATTTGCTAGTTTTATCCCCAGTTGTTGCCAAATGAGGGATTAGCAATATTTTATTTTCCACAGTTGAGATATTCCATGACCACCATAGCTTCAACAAAGCTCTTGAAGTCCAAGATCACAGGTCAGCATGAGACTGCGGAGGGTGTACCTGCTATGAGTATGCCTGCGAGTGTACGGCAACATCTCGTCAGTCACTCACTAAGCAGATGGGGCTGATTTTCAAAAAGAAAATTTCCTTTTGGACTTTATGAGCAATAAAATATTGAAGCAAGTGCCACATAGACCAGTATCAGTCTGCAGCTCGGTGGATGGTGACCGCTGCTGTATAGCATTCCATAGCATTCTGACTTGCTGTTATTAGAAATTCAGCACACCCATTATAAAGCAAGTCATTTTGGCTGATGATGGCATGTTGCAGGCATGAACAACCAGATTTTGGGTGTATGCTGAGGTTTTTCCTGTGGAATAATAATGCTTTGCACTGAATGATATGTGCTTATAACAACATAAGTCATCCATCAAGCAGATTCTGTTTTGTTCTATTAACCTTCTGAAAGCATTTGTCCTCTCTTCATATCCTCAGGTTTATTTCATACCTCTCCAGACTCACTGGCTGAGTCTTGGTTTCGTGCAAAACTGAGTCGTCAGCGTAGTTACAGCTCCGCATGCTCATATGAAGGATCAGACCTGGACCTCAATCGCTCTCTTGGTATTCATGCTCTTATTGACAACATGATCAGCTTCATCAATGGTGACGTCGGCCTCACTTCAGCCTTTAAAGAACCGGAAGAAAGCATGTCAACCAGTCCACAGGCCACTATTCTGGCCATGGAACAGCAACAAAGCAGGGCAGAGGTGAGAGATTGACGCATTGTATTTGTGTAATGCTGTAAAACAACACATTACACATCTACAGATACAAGCAAAATCTTTGTTCATAGTGTCTACTGTCTAGTAGGGCGGAACGTTTACGATTCATCGTTTTCTGAGCGAAATTGCAATTTCAGATGTGATCATCAAGGTTTTGTTTTATTGGCAGTGTTCCAGACTGACCCAGAATATGTTATATCAACTATCTCCCATAACATTGCACCAAATACCGTACTGTGAATTTAAAACAGCAAAAGTGACACAATAATTTCCCTATCTTGAAACTGCGTGATGTTTGTCTCATAACTAAACACCCTCTTAAATAATTCACAAGCAGAACTGAATTAATATTTACTGTATGAATGCTAATTCATGATAAATGCAAACACGTTAAAAACTAAATCGTAAATCGCGGATATATTTGTGAATCTGAAAAACATAGAAATTAGAGATGATCTGAAATACATGTGAAAGTCATAGATATATTTGTAGATCTGAAAAACATGGCAATATCATGCAGACAATTGTGTGAATAAATTGAGACAAATCTCTCCCCATATTGGTCCACATATCAATGCACCCTTAGAGCAAGATGATGATGTCAGTTTAGAAAGAAATATGGGGTACACGTATACACACATGCATATATATATACATCACCTATCAATGTCCTCTTGCCTTGTGTATTTTTGTGTCTGCAGCTAAGGTTAGAAGCTCTCCATCAAATTGTGGTGTTGATTGCTGGTATGGAGGAGAAGGGTTGTCTGCCAGGCAACACAGATCGCCCATGCGGTGTCTTCCAGTCCTCCTCCCTACTCACCTCTGTCAGGTTGCAGTTTCTGGCTGGTTGTTTTGGCTTGGGGACTATTGGCAACGGAGGGCTGAAGCGAGAGAGTGTGCAGCTGCATCATTATCAGGTTTGAGATTTGGCAATCTGACTGGGATTTGGGGGAAGGTGGTTTGGTTTGGGTGATCTCAGTTGTATAACAGTAAATAAACCATTCTGAGTTTACCTTATTAAAACTTGGCTTCCATTCGTTTCAGGATGGTGTAAAGACAGCTAAGAGAAGCCTCCAGCTGGAAATCCAGACAGCAGTTCATAAGATTTACCAACAACTATCTGTAACACTGGAGCGAGCCTTGCAGGCTAACAAACACCACATAGGTAAGATCCAAAAACAAAAGGGATGGGGAAACTTGGAGCATCCAGGCATGCACCCACACTTCATTAGACCTTTTTTTTTTTTTGTCCATTTTGGAGGGGAACTCCCTCTTTTGAATCATTATTAAATTTCTCTAAATTAATTTAGAGTTTTTGAACATTTCAACCTTAGTATATCTTATGTTTGGCAAAGTATTCACGCTTGGCTGAATTATTTGCAGTTGGGCTAATCTAAACACGATGCAGCTTTTTAAACAATAAATGTTATTACTTAATATTTCAACTTTGCGATCACAGTGGGTGTGATTATTCTACATGGCAAGACAAATTACATTAGGTCAGGCATTTTAGGTGTTTCCCAGGCAATCTGTAACAAAAAGAAGCACAGTCCATGTAAAGCATACACATTACTTAAAGGGTTGTTGTAAAGAATCTTGGGTGTTTGTCTCCCTGAGTACCAACGGGTGTCATTGTTGGTCCAGTCAGATGCCAGGAGAGCTTTAATTGGGAACTCAGTGCCTAGATGACTGGCTTCGGGCTGCTCTGAATCCACATTCGAGCATTTGGCGGGCGTTTCCCAAGGAAAGCAAACAATCCCGAGGGTGTTTTCTTGCTCATATCTGCTTGTGATGTCTTTGTTTTTTTTATTATTTTTTTATTTTTTTGTCTTCCCCTGGTTTGTGGGGGCATCCGACGACATCCGTTATTTTTACACCCACTGTGGCAGACATCGTTTAGTTTTGCTTGCTTGTATACTTATACTGCCTTGTACTATAACGTGAATAGGCCTAATAATTTTTGCTGATTCGGAATGACATGCAGGACACATTAAAATTTTTATTGAGTTGATTTAAAAATAATAATAATAAAATAAAATAATAATAAATAAATAATAATCCATGAAATGAGTTCTTACACTCAGTTTGCTGTACAGCCGTTTTGTGCTGTTCTTGAATGGTAATTTTTTATGCACGAGAGCCTTTTGCTTAGGGGAGAAAAAAAAAATCACAGTTGCTTGTTAGGCTGGATCTTTTATGAAATATATTTCATGAAATATATTAAATGGTCTGCCTGCCGGATTCACTCAGGAAAATGCACTTGCATTTTCCTGAGTGAATCCGGCAGACAGCCCCTTTAAGATACTGGTATGTACATCAATTCAATAAACAACAAACACATGTTGGTTAGGAATTGTGTGGTCCTGTGTACATCCAAGTAGTGCTGATGAAAAATTGTGCCCCCTTTAAGTTACTCCTCCATAATGTAAAAAAAATAAATAAACTGCTAAGGCTGTTTGCATTGCCGTCAGTATTTACTCTATTTGGTCAACTTCTTCATTTTGAAGTTAGGCTTAGCGTGTTATGTTGATTGTTTTTCTATCAGCTTCCTTGACATGTCAGAATGGTCTCGACTGTGGACGATAAAATTTTTTTGTCACCACCCAAAATTAAATGCTGTACCATGTTTTATTTTCTTCAACTCAGAAGCCCAGCAGCGTCTTCTGCTGGTCACTGTCTTTGCATTGAGTGTGCGCTACCAGCCAGTAGATGTCTCCTTAGCCATTTCAAGTGGGCTGCTCAATGTGCTGTCCCAGCTATGTGGCACGGACACCATGCTAGGGCAGCCACTCCAACTGTTGCACAAACCAGGTGTATCCCAGCTCAGCACTGCTCTGAAAGTTGCTTCCACACGGTTGCTGCAAATATTGGCCATCAGCACTGGGTAATTTGTGGTATCAAGAAAGAACTCTACTGTATATGGTTGAGATGGAGGAGATTTCATTTTCAATAACGGTTGGTTTTTACAGGACGTATGCAGACAAATTGAGTCCAAAGGTCGTCCAATCATTGCTGGACCTCCTCTGCAGCCAACTGAAGAACCTTCTATCTCAGGCAGGAGTCACTGTCCTGTCTTCTGGAAAAGACCATGAAGAAACCAAACAAGAGGACTCGTCTGACTCTGAGAAGAAAGACTTCAGAGGTGAGCAAATGTTGTAACAAGAGGTTTACTATATATATATAAAGACTAGGGCTGTCAAAAATTAAAGCACAGGAGATTAAATTAATTGAACAGGTTAAAAAAAAAAAACTCAGTTAACTCAGTGTGCAACCAAACTTGGAGGGGTCACCTCCACGGGGCTTTGCAAACCAATGCTGCTGGACTGTGGTGCTGGTAAGCACAACTAAACCTGTAAGTGAGAAGTTCTGAAAATTGTTTCTATGAGGAAAAAAAGATTGCCTTGTAAAGCTGAGTCAATTTTGATTGTTCTGTTAAACCACAGGTCTCAAACTCAGGACCTCGAGGGCCACAGTCCTGCATGTTTTAGAGGTTTCTCTCCTCAAACACAGCTGAATCATATAATGAGGATCATTATCAGGTTCCTGCAGAGCTTGCTGATGAATCAGGTGTGTTTGAGGAGAGAAACCTCTAAAACATGCAGGACTGCGGCCCTCGAGGACTGGAGTTTGAGACTTGTGTATTAAACAGTTGTATTTTACATGTCTTACAGGATGTTGTCAAGCACATAATTATGCCAGTTAGGTGGCCTACAAATTTGGCTCAGATATACACCACTTCCGTCAGCAGGAATGGGCCAAAATTCCGGACTGTTTTAAGGAGCGAGTGGGAAATATCTAAAACATTTGAGACAAGTCCTATAATGTATGTGACAAAGCCAAATACAAATGAAATGTCTGTCAACTTCTGACATTGAAGAAAGTAATGCAAATTGTGTAAAAAAAAAAAACAACAACTCATTATTCTGGCATGTAGCAAATAGAAATAATTTGGCCAATCCTAATTAACTTAGCACTGGACAGGTTTTGTCTGATTTGATGTGAGACAGTGAGGAGGTAAAATAATAATAATAATAATAATAATAATAAATAAAGAATGTGCCTTTTATGTACAGATAAACTTCTCGTTTCAGGTATAGGTCTCATTACTCTTCAAAGGAATCTGGTTCAAAACCTAACCTTAATAGTTTAGAAGGTTTGGTGTAATAATTAGTTTTTGTTGATGATGTTGTTTTTCAGCTTTGCTACGTAAGCAACACACTGCTGAGCTACACTTGGGAGACTTTCTAGTATTCTTAAGGAGAGTAGTGTCCTCCAAAGCCATCCAGTCCAAGATGGCCTCCCCAAAGTGGACTGAAGTGCTACTTAATATTGCTGCACAGAAATGCTCCTCTGGTAAGACCATTTGTCATTATTGGATGGTTTTGGGATGTTGGGATGGCTTGTGGCACTAATAAAACATTGTGTTGTCAAACGTAGGGGTCCCTCTGGTGGGGAACCTAAGAACTCGACTTTTAGCACTTCATGTTTTGGAAGCTGTCTTACCTGCATGTGAGGCCAATATGGAGGACGAACAAATGACACAGGTAAATAAGCCCCCATATATTTTTGAGTGACTACAGGAAACATGGAACGATTACGGTCTCTAGCTTTTTAAACAGTGTTTTTCATATTTTCTTCATTCCCACAAACACCACCCTGTTAGCTCACAATTATTCTATGAAAAGTTCTAACAACAGTGTTGATTATTTTATTGAATCGTAATGTTGATTTCTTTTAAGTCTTAATTTTAGAGCTTCACTCTTATAATTAAGGATGAATAATTTACTGGAAAATATATTGTATGCTGTAAAATAAACACACACCGCTTTCTTTATAATATTCTGTTCCAGGTTGTTGAGCGGCTATTCTCTCTGTTGTCTGACTGCATGTGGGAAGCTCCCATTGCTCAAGCCAGGCACTCCGTCCAAATTAAAGAAAAAATACAGGAACTGAAACTACAGGTTAGAAACAAAAAGCACAATTATGTCTTTACAGTGGGTCAGTGTGTATATGTTTGTGGTACTGACATACCTTTAATTGATAGGGAGAAGCTGAAGAAGAAGAAGAGAACCTTCCCATTCAAGAAGTGTCCTTTGACCCAGAGAAGGCTCAGTGTTGTGTGGTGGAAAATGGACAAGGGCTAACACATGGCAGTGGGGGTAAAGGCTATGGCTTGGCCTCCACTGGAATCTCTTCTGGTTGCTACCAATGGAAGGTACAATGCTATAATTTTCCCTCATTTCTGTGCATAGAAATGTATTTGATCACCACCAAATATTAAAATGTACATGTTTTACGTTCTATAAAACGGTGGGTGGCTAAATTGAGCATTGCTGTAGTAAAATACGACATAAATTTCATTGTGTATAGATAGATGGGACTTAGTCACAAACGTCATGCCATATTTGTTTGAATCGAACAACTAAAGCAGCGATGTCGCCAAGTAAGATGTTGCGAGTTCGACAAGCACGAGAAGAAGCTTACATTAACAACATGACCCATGTTTCCATATTAAAAAAAAAAATGGTGCGTCTCGATTGATTGATTGTTTGTTTGTCTCTCCCCCCCCCCCTTTGTAGTTTTACATTGTGAAGGAGAATCGGGGCAATGAGGGCACATGTGTAGGAGTATCGCGATGGCCTGTGCATGACTTCAACCACCGCACCACATCAGATATGTGGTTATATCGAGCATACAGTGGAAACCTCTATCACAATGGGGAACAAACTCTGACTCTTAGCAGCTTTACCCAGGGAGACTTCATCACTTGTGTTCTTGACATGGAGGCTAGAACCATCTCGTTTGGGAAGAATGGAGAGGTAAGAGGTGGGGGGCTGTATTGGCATTAAACAAATGTTTACAAGTGTCATGTTTACTTTTAAAGTAATTTAATAAAACATTTCTCATCAAAATGTATCATAGGCAAAGGTTAAATAATATTTATTACATCTCACGATGGGAAACTCCTCCTGATGTGACCAATTACGGAAGCAACAATGACACTACAACTGTCATGTGAAGGACTAGTTAGTTATCTTTAATAAAAAGGGGTTCCTCACTGACATCTATATGCAGTCAATAACACTTTCAAAACCCGAATGGTTGCAATATTGTATTGGGCCACATCCAACCTTGAGTATCAACCCTATTGAGAACCTTGGACGTGTCCTTAAAGATACACTGTACAGTTAAAAAAAATAATAATGTTAAAGCTTTTCTCCATCATGCATGTTTCACTAATGCCCAGATGAGTACAAAGAGCCCTGACTTTTTAATAAAAATTGTGCCTGTATTGGACAGTTGATGACTTGAAAATTATGCGGAGAGCCATTTGCACAGACAATTTATAAAAATTAGAGAACCATAATTTGTGCAATAATTTGGAATGTGTATGTTCAATTTTATTAGCTTTGATAATGACTCACTAATAAAATCATGTAGAATTGGTGTAATCTACCAATTTGCTCTTAACTATTTTTTTAATATAAATGTTTCTACATAGTTATATACTAAGTTTCTGGCTGTTTAATCTTCATGCTGCTCATTACATTATCGTAGTCAATGAACGTGTTTTGCGAGGGTGAGCGCACGTTTTCAAAGAACGTGTTTACTTCATATATCTTTTTGGAGTTTATGTTCATGAAAATTTAAAGATAGTTTACTGCATTATTCTGAAAACTAATTATGCAATTAACTAACTCATGCACATGCTAAAGGAATGCATAAAATACTTGTTTATTTTTTCTCCCTAACTGCTAATATGTGTTTCCGCAGGAACCCAAGTTAGCCTTTGAGGATGTGGATGCCACAGAACTCTTCCCCTGTGTGATGTTCTATAGCAGTAACCCAGGGGAAAAGGTAAACGAAAAGTGCACACTACATAGAATTCTACATAAGAGAAAGACATAAATACCCAATAAGTCTCTATTTCTTCATACAATTTTTATTTCCTTGACCAAATTTGCCTCGAAGGTTTGTAATTGTAAGCGGGGAAGTGATCTTTGTTTCTTATAAAGGTAATATGGATGTGCCACTCACGTGAACAATGACAATAGGAGGAAAATAATATGTATGTATGCGTGTGTGGGGGCTGTGTGCGTGCGCGCGTGTGTGTTAATGTGCTGGGCACAAAAGATGATAGCCGGGTGGGTAAAACATGAGGTAGGGGAGTGGTGAAAAACACGGTGGCATTCTGATGGGGTTTTGGGTGACACTTAAACAAATACACAATCAAACCACTCATACAAGACACAGTACCTCCGAAATGGAGCTAATGCTCCTGAATTCTAACCTAGTGCATCCGAACGAGAAATGGATGAATGGCTGAATTATGGCGAAGGTCCTAAGTCACTCGAATGAGAAATGTCTAGAAAATTAATTGTCAAATTATGCTGAAGGACTAAACGACACACTAACACGAAGGGCAGGGAACGAACACACGCAAACAAGATGTAGGGCTTGCTTGAAGCCGATTATGACATCCTTTTCTGTCTAACGGTGTGTGTTTTTGGTGACTGTATAATACAATCCTGGATATACAGGACCTGTTACAAGTTTGACAGGTGTGTGTATGTAGTAGTCGTAGAATTGCTGGCAGCAGCTGCTGCATTGACTCTTCTGTGTCTCTTTTGCTGCGTCCTGGCCATCCTCAAGTCTTTGGATCCCATCTGAGCATAGTTGCTATCAGATGTTTTGGTTAGCAGCCACACTCTCAAGGAACCCAGGCTTGATCTTGCAGTGTTTTTAAGTCAGTCCCAGTCTACTGTAAGCCTGACCTGCTACATTAAGAACAGTATGGACTCTGGAGATCTTCTGGACTGTAAGCCACAAGAGCAGTCATCTGCATACTGCAGTTCAAGGACCCTTACCCTGTGGAGTTGTAGGCAACTGACATTCCACTGCTCTCCTGAATTTCTTGATGGAGAAGCTGGGTGACACACATAAGGAAGATGTTAAAGAGCACTGGTGCAAGTACACACCCCTGCCTGACACCAGGGCACACAGGAGAGGAAGACTCTTCTCCTCCAATAGTCACCCAAGCATTCATTCCATAATGGAACTGTCGGAGGACAAATTTGTTTGGGCAACCAAACCTAGTGAGGACATCCCATAGGAGGTTCCTTTGCACAGTGTCAAAGGCTTTTGAAAGGTTGACAAAGGCTACAAAGAGGTTCTGATGTTACTCCCTGCACTTTTCCTGAAGTTGCTGGGCAGTGAAAACTGTCAACTGTGCCCCCTGTTCTTTCCGAAGCCACACTGTGATTCTGGGAGTAATGGTTCCACAATGTTGTTGATTAGCCTTCGCAGCATCACCTTAGCAAGAGATATAGGGACTGACAAACACAAAGACAGACAACTACACATACAGACACAGTCACACAACCAACCAAGCAATTGAGTCCCTTTTAACCTTGGGTGTGTTCATCAGTGCAACTGGTGGCACTCCGGAACCTAATTTGGCAATCAGGGCTCCTCCCTTGCAGCAGTTGGTAGACAGGGAGGAGCGCACGCACACAGATTGACACCCACACACACAAAAATAAACGGCCACAAGACATTGTACACCGCAACAATATGCTAGTGTGTACTTTATACTTTTACACTGTCTAATTATTTAAATCCTTCTAGGTTAAGATCTGTGACATGCAGATGCGGGGTACACCTCGAGAACTTTTGCCCGGAGACCCAGTTTGTAGCCCGATGGCCACCGTCCTGGCTGAGGCCACAACACAGTTAATTCGAATCTTACACCGCACTAATGACTGGACGCATCGTATTAACAAAACCATGATTGAACGTCTTCAAAAAATTAAACCATGCTTCAGAGAGACGGCAAGTGCCTCTGCTAGCAGTGGTGGTCAGAGACTGAAAAAGAGTCGCTCAGTGCAGAGCCGCGAGGAGCATGACACCCAGCGAGAAAGTCAAGAAACACCCATGAGGACTGAGGAAGAAAGGGGCCGCCACGGACGACAACATGGCTTAGGCGAGCTTTCGGAGCACCTCTTAACGACACTCTGCACTGAGGTATGGCCGGTCTTGGCCGTAATCGGGGGTGCAGATGCAGGTCTCCGTGTTGGTGGACGATGTGTTCACAAGCAGACAGGACGCCATGCAACTTTGCTTGGAGTGGTGAAAGAAGGCAGTACCTCAGCCAAGGTACAGTGGGATGAAGCAGAGATCACCATCAGGTATTTATTTATTTTTTTACCTTATTACAGTAATTTGACATTTCTATATGTATTAGGTGATTTAGCAATTACGATCAGAATTTGGTGCATTGGAGTTAAAATTCTCATTAAAATGTCATATTATTCGATTTCTCCATATATTCGATGCACTGGATGTTTGTGTGGCAGCAACCAGAAGAAGTGGAGCTTAATTAACACAGAACCGTTTTTAATATGAAAATTGTCACGGCTTATTTATACAACACTGTTTTGGAGAGGAAAGAAATCCAATTGTTTTATTGTAAAGGCGATCATATCAATCTCATCTAAAATCACTTTAAACCAAAGCTCGTTTCTTTCTTGTGAAGATAGCAAATTTTAGGTTTTCGTCAGGGGTTGTTAAAGGTTACAAAGATGTTTGCAAACAGTTTTTCTTGTTGCAAATGAATATTGAACATATTGAAAATTTGTAAGAATTTGCATCTCAGTGCGATACCATCTTAAATTGGTAGACATGCCCAGATGCGTTAGCCATTCATGACTGGCAGAACACGTTGAAATCGATAATACCAATCTCCACCAAGTGTCCATTTATTGTGATCTGTGGAGACACATTGCATTACTCAAATTCTCACCCCAGTACTTCAAGTTAAAAATGTTTTGATAGGGAAGGGGTTGGCAATTAGTAAGAGAACAAAGTTTGTTTTGTACATAGGATCTGTACATAAGCCAGTACTTGTTTGAAACGTATACACCACAACTTCGGTAACTTTTAGAGTGGATAGCTGACTGTATTTTAGATAATTGTGACTGGTCAGTTTATATTCTACGTATTTGGTAAATCATGTTTTTTTTGTTTTTTTTTTACCAAAAATACTAATTCTTAATATTTTTTTCGTTTGTTTTTTTTATCTTGAAAAGTATATTCCCCGTATACTTAAATGATCATACTTTTAATGGTTGAAATAATTGTTATTCCACAGTAGTAGTGACATGTTGGACATAGTGTAATGCCATTTATTATTATTTTTTTTTATTCAGATGTGTAAATGTTTGCAATAACTGGCAACCGGTCCAATGATTTGTGTATTTTTTTTCTGTTCAGTGGTCTGTAACTGCTTCTCTTCATTACCCCTCTGCATGACATTCCACTTTTTACCCTTCCACATCATTATCATTATTAATCTATTATTATTATTATTTGCATGCATGTCGAGTGGCACAGTATGTGCCCTATCAATACTTGTTTTTCCATCTCTCTTCAATTTTCTCTCTGGCCCTTTTCCCTCACTTTGCTTTTCCTTCCCTTGTGTGTTTTAATTCCCGACTCCTCGACTCACGTCATTAAAGCTTCCCAACTTTCTGGTCGCCTAGTGACACTCCGTTGTACAACCTGGAACCCTGTGAGCCTCTGCCCTTCGACGTCACACGTTTCCGTGGCCTCACAGCCTCGCTGCTTTTGGATCTCACGTACCTTACCAGCATCCATGAGGAATCAGCTGCCAAGCTCAGTGCACGACGCCATGAAAAGAGGCATCGCAATGCACACTCGACAGGACATGAGCCAACAAGTAATGAGGACAAAGCAGACAATGAAGCGCCCAACCATAATGAATTAAGGGACAATGTTTGCACTGGATCTGGATCACTACCAAGTACCACTACCTGTGACCTTCGTGTGTCTCATAGTCTGGATGAGGTCAAGGCACATGTGGCACCCAAGACAGAGAGTGACGTTTCCTCAGCTGGTGCTGGTGGAAATGACACGGTTTTTCATGCTCCTGTTGAGGGGAACAGGAAAAAAGGCCACGAGCATGGCTCCCGTAGCCATGAGCCGTATCCCTCTTTTACTGCTACCCAGTCAGAGATCCATGCGGTGCAGCTTTCCTATCTCTACTTGGGAGCCATGAAGACCCTGAGTGTCCTGCTTAGCTGCAGCAAGTATGCTGAGCTGCTGCTTATACCAAAGGTACTGTGGTTTTCAAAAATCACGAACAATATATATATATGGAGGATCAAAACTGCTAAAATAAATAAATGGATGAATAAATCAATCAATACATGAGTATTTAAAAATAAATACATGTATATTTAAAAAATATCACAATATTGTAAAAAAAAAAAAAAGAGCTCATACTAAAAAAAAGCACAATATTGTGCTTTTGTACATAACAGCAATGCATATAAACCACCTATAATCTAATAAAAATATTGAGGCACTTATCTGCTAATGCAAACACACATTTATCGCATCACAAGCAAATTAGATTCCCCTTCATCTGACAATTAGCATAATTTTACACATAGAAGGCCAAAACATCCGTAATGAAAGTTACATTGCACCTAATAAACCTGCCACTAGAGGGTGCTAGAACTGCACAAATGGAAATCAATTTGACTTTTAACAGATGTGTTCCTTTTAAATATTGTGAACATGACGATGACGATATTGTGGCAATTTTAATATCACGATATTGCCCTTATTGTTACATCCTTACTGACTACGAGTTATAGTCTGACACTCTCATTATGATTTAAAGTCAGTGCTCAAATTCAAACCTGTTGTCTCCCTTTAGGTGTTACCAGAATCCACTGGGCATAATGCTGATGTGAATGCCAACGCAAGTGCAAGCACGACTGCAACATCTCCAATATGCCAAGAAGAGGTGGAGATGCGAGCTGCTCTTCAATTTCTCATGCGTAATATGGTGAAACGGGCAGTCCTGCGCTCTCCCATCAAGCGCGCTCTGGGGCTATCAGACCTGGAGAGGGCACAGGCCATGATCTACAAGCTTGTAGTCAATGGGCTGCTGGAGGAACCCACTGGGGCAAAGGTTAAACCTGGTGAGAAGAGAAGAAAGAACAAAAAAAAAAAAGATATAAAAATTATTTTTGGATTTGTACATACACGACTCTGCTTTTAATAGTCGTTTTAATGCCATCATCATAAGCTGCTCAAGCAAAGTGTATGTGTTTTGCTTGGTACAAAATTAACACATCTATTTTCTGCCTGATGCTGTTCTGACTTTTTTTTTTTTATTGCTCCTGCTTTAATATTGTCTGCAGGCCTAATGTTTGTGCATATTACACAAAATAAAAGTTATGTTTGCGTGTGTCTGTTTTAGGTGTGAAAATTGAGCCAGAGAGTGAAGGTGAGGGTGTAGACGGGGAACAGCTGGTACAGACACCAGTCACCACCAGCCCCTCTGCCTCGAGTACCACCTCGTTCATGAGCTCTTCTCTAGAGGACACCACCACTGCAACCACACCCGTCACAGACACCGAAACAGTCCCTGCCTCAGAGTCTCCAGGGGTCATGCCTCTCAGCCTTCTCAGGTTAGCTCACATCATGTCATAAGCTGTCATTTTACAAGTCTTATTATATGTGTGCAACACTAAATGGATTGTGAGTCTTGTTGTTTGACAGATGCGAGTCTGTCATTCTTGATATGCCAAACCTATTAACATATGTGCAATGGTGCAACACTCTTGTGCAACCCCTATTTTGGTCATGGCGTCCTTCCCAAGAGTCAGTACAGCTACATAACTAAATTGGAAATCCAAATGCATTCGTCTCTTAACTTTAATGAACTAGCAGCGTGATAACGCACTTTGTCTAGCTTCTCCGGGGGCATCACAAGGCATGCCTGGAAAAACCTCACCAGCCACCTCCTCTGGCTCCTCTCCCGGTGACCGAGCTTCTCAGCCTAAGGCGAGCCCGGACACTCTGAGGAGGAAACTCAATTCGGCCACTTGTATCTGGGATCTTGTTCTTTCGGTAACAACCCACAGCTCGTGTTTTTAAAAAAGTGAGGGACGTAGGTTGGCAGGAACATGGTCGACCGGTAAATTGAGAGCGTCAACTTTTGGCTCAGCTTTTTCTTGACCACAACTGATAGATGCAGAGTCTGCATCACAGCAGACGCTACACCGATCCACCTGTGGATCTCCCGCTCCATCCTGACCTCATTTATGAACAAGATCCCAAAATACCTGAACTCTTCAACTTGGGGCAGGATCTCATCCCCGACCTGGAGAGAGCACTCCACCCTTTTCCGACTGAGACCATGGTCTCAAATTTGGAGGTGCTGATTTTCATCGCAACCGCGTCACACTCTGTTGCGAACTAGTACAGTGAGAGTTGGAGATCGGAGCTTGATGACGTTAACAGGACCACATCATCTGCAAAAAAGCAGAAATACAATGCTGGGGCCACCAAATTGGATAAATGTCTCGGCTGTGCATAGAATAGAAATTCTGTCCATAAAGATTATGGACAGAATCAAAGGGGAATCCAACCCTCACCAACATTGAGCAATAGTGCAAGTGTGACCTAAAATCTAAAGCTATGATTCTGAAAGTTGGCATAACGACATATATGGTATCAGAGGCGGACATATTTCAACCAATAATTTGATTCCCCTCCCAAGCGTTTGCTGTATATACAGAAACAATACATGTCGTAGTTTAATGTCTTTGCTCAAACAAGATGACTTATTTATTGATTGTATGATTCATTTGATTGCAATTAGCTAATAACCAATCCAAAAATACAATGACCAATAAACCTCCTTCAGACTCATAGATGATTGCAGTGGGCATGACTTATTTGCGTGTCTAAACCAATAAAACTCATAATTTGGATGATGTCAACTCAACACTTTAAGTTCATGATTGTGTCCCAGCTAACCAAGAGTCAGCAACAACAAAAACAACAACAAATTGCACAACAGAAAAAATGTGTGTCTGATGGGATTATGCATTTTACTACTACTCTGAAGTGTGGATGATGGATTGACACTTTTCATTTCATTTATGATATTGAAGTGATTTTCTGTTGGCACAGGCAAATGTTCTCCAGCTACCCAACAACCACCTTGGTTCCCACTCGGCGAGCACAGACACCCCCGGTGTCATCTTTGCCAACGTCGCCTTCTGATGATGTTGGCCGCAGGCAGAGCCTCACCTCGCCCGACTCACAACCTAGCAGACCACAAAACCGATCCGGTACCTGTGAGTGCCATATGCCATATTTACATAACTTTGCCTGTCACTGTCAGGAACGCAGATGAGATTTTTGAATTTATTTTTTATTATTATTTATTTATGGTGTGTGGGGGGGTTAATGGGGGTCAAGCATATAAAATATTAAACATATAGGCTATACATAAAATATTATTATTATTAATTATTAATTAATTAAATTATTATGTGTTTTTTTTTTTTTTTTTTTTTTTAAATCAGCTCTATCAGACCCGAGCAGCAGGCTGTCAACATCTCCACCCCCTCCTGCAATTGCTGTACCGTTGCTGGAGATGGGCTTCTCCTTGCGCCAAATCACCAAAGCTTTGGAGGCAACTGGTTAGTCTCTACTTAATGGCTGTTGTTGCAGTTCATTGTTGAATCATAGTCATTATTATTATTATTATTATTATAAAAAATAAGATTATCATGGTGTGATACGTTGAACGGTTAAACATCTCTTCTTTCCCAGGTGCAAGAGGGGAAGCGGATGCCCAGAACATCACAGTGCTGGCAATGTGGATGATCGAACATCCTGGTCCAGACGACGGGCGTGATGAGCCGCACACGAGAGGCAGTGGAGTTGATGTCTCTGACTCACCGTGTCCAGGAGCAACAGCATCTGCTGGAGGCAAATCTCGGGACCGAAACTCCTTTGTTCCGTCACCTGGAGACATTGCTGATGTTTCTGAAATGGAGGAGGGCTTTAGTGAGAGGTACAACTGCTTTTAAATACTTGTTGTTGTTTTTTTGTCATGTTATAAATTACATGTTAAAATGATCTGTTTGTGTACACTGTAGTCCAGACGGACAAGAGGTGGATAATGCCACAGCTACTAGTGGTGTTCCACTGAGAGGACGTTCTGCTGTTTCTAGGAAGCACCACTTTGACTTGGCTGCACGCAGACTGTTTGCCCGTGCTGGTGAGAATTAGACACTTTTACACTTGATAAAGTCCCGCTTCTTGACCCCATTTTGTTGTTGTTTTTTTATCCTCTCTGTTAGCTGGATTGTACCGGTCAGTGCAGGCCCAACACAGCCAGTCACGCAGGGAGGTCCCATCCCACCTGCCGCAACAAGACCCCGGTGCCCTTTATGACTTCAACCTTCTGGATGAGGAGCTTGAGATGGACCTGGATGAGGAGACGATGGAGGTCATGTTTGGCCAGGAGCTTGCCAATGACACTGACATTCTGGGAATGTGGATCCCGGAGGTACTGGACTGGCCAACATGGGTGTGTGTGACTTTATGCTATGAACAGAGAGAGGGCTGCCATCATAAGTCAGGTCTTACTTTTGCCCTGCAATACCTCTCACTCACAATCTAGTCAAACGAGTGTGCTGAATTCTCGTTATTATATGATCTAGTATTATTCAGCCTTTTTTTTTTTTTTTTTTTTTAAACTTGCACCTTTTTTGGATATCACATAGACCTACAGTAGATGGCATGACTTTACCTGCTCTTCTACATTTTATTAAAATGTAACATGAATGTTGTCTGTTGCTTGGGAAGATTATTTCACTAATCCTAACACTACACTGCACTAACATCTGTCATTAACGAATGTCTTCGGCATACCATTGCATGAATGCTCAACTTAATATTACATAGTGATTTAAATTATGTAAATAGAGCATATGTTTGTCTTAATACATGTCAATGTGTTTCTTTTTGGGACATTGCCACACATCACAGCATGTATGTGAGACAGATGACCGCGATGAAATGGTGGTGTGCGAACTGTGTGAAGCAAATGTAGCCAACTTCAATCAACATATGAAGAAAAGCCACCCTGGTTGCGGTCGCAGTGCCAATCGGCAAGGATATCGCAGTAATGGCGCCTACGTCGATGGCTGGTTTGGAGGGGAGTGTGGCAGTGGAAACCCCTACTACCTTCTTTGTGGTGCCTGTAGAGAGAAATATTTAGCCATCAAAAGCAAGGCGAAAGTTCCAATTGTGGAAAGGTAGGCATAAATGTATGAAATGCATTTTCAATGTCAATGTGGGTAGTAGCTCACAGTCAGTTTTCTGTTTGATTCTTAGTGCTGGCCTTTTTTGTGCAATTTGCGTACATTTCACATTCCCCCACACACACATACTTTGGTTTCTTCCAAAGACATATGAACATATGTCATATGTATATAATATTGTTAATATTTTAATTAATTATGGTTAATGGAAGACTAAGTTACCCAAAGGTGTGAATAGTTTTGTCCAAGTGAGTCCTGCGATTGACTGCCGATCAGTTGACGCCGTACTGACCAAAGTCAGATGGGATATGTTCCAGTTAGACCCTTTATTTTAAGTGTGCTACTTGTAAATGCAAGGCTCAAAATAACTTTTTTTCTTTGCAAAGCAGTTTTGCTATTCAATGACTTCATTTGAGAAGCAATTTTCTAATTAAGAGGTGCAGTTTTTGCATTTTAACCCAGAGACCGAAAGCAAGGGTAAATTAACAATTGCTTTTGTTTTTAAACTGTTTTTATTTCTTAATTTTGCATTGTGTTTATTGTATATTTTCTTGTCGTGAAATATTTTCTGTGGAGCAATTTCAAACAAATATCAATTTCTGTCATAACTTGTTTCTGAATGGGTTGTGTAATGTTTTAGCAAAGCTCAATTGATTACAAAAAAACACAAGATCTACTGTAATGTAATTTTTTGTGCCCCAAAAATCCATATCAAAAGTCAATACTATTGTGAAACCAGACAAATAACAACCCACTCTTCTCAGCTGAGGTACGCAGTTTTTCTGTTTTTGGTCCTGATAGCTGTATATAGCATAGTAAATAAAACATTTTCTAAATTATTTTGCTATTCAAAGTTGTATACTCTCAGACTTGTAGGCTAGCTTACAATTAGCATGGCTTCTCCGGCTTTCCCCGTCATCCCTTTGTGAGAACGATACCGTCACGGAATGTAACTTATTCGCTGCCGGAGATAACGATTAGTCACGTAGGAACGACTCTGCAATGTGTTTAGCGACACTAGTAGTCAGCCAAAGCACATTGCTAGCTGACTGGTGCGGTGTAAGTAGCACCGAGGTTGCCTCGATTTGTAGACGACATGAGGGACATGCATGCGCCCACCCAAGCGAATCTTTTTGAAAGCGTATTTTTGCTATTCAATGTTTTAATGAGGCCAAAATGCTGATTTTGCCTCGCAAACTGACGCGAAAAAGCTTATTCCGAGCTTTGAAATTGCATTTCATGTTCGTTTGTTTTTTTGTTTTTGTTTTTTTTAATTAAGTAGGCAAATGTTTAGTCGGTCAATTTATTTAATGTGCGAATATTTTTAGAATTGATTAATCTATTCAATTGATTAATCGACTAATCGGCTTCATTTTAATTTTGCATTAAAGTGTATTAAAAAGGCATTTTTCCCCAGTTCATTGTTTATTAATCAGTGATTGGTGTTTATTTCGTACTTTATATTCATATAGTGATTAAAAAAGAGAGGGGACTTGCGGGGTGATGTACTTTGCTACCGGTTCGGTCTTTGTTTTCTAAAGCAAATGTTTTATTTTGATTAAACATAGACGATAATCAGTCGTCTTTCATCAAGGACTACAGAAATCAGTGAACAATTAAATTACTGTTGACATGCTAAAATCAGAGGATTTGGACAATTTTAAATTAAAAATTGGCTCCTAATGATTATTATTAAAATACTTGTTGATTAATTTGGTAATCGACTACTTGTCGATTAATTTCGATTCATCTTGACAGCTCTAATTTAATGTCTCTTGATTTTGTCATTTTAGATATAAGGGTCAGGCGCCTGACCTTCTGGGAAAGCAAGACAGTGTCTATGAAGGTACAGTGTCTTTCAATTATGAATGTGATAAATTACTATATATATATTAGGGGTGTGAATTGCCGAGTACCTGACGATTCGATCCGTATCACGATTCATAGGTCACGATTCGATTCCATACCGATTAATCCCGATATGAATTTACAAGTCGATTGTTGCGATTTTTTTTACTCAAATTTAGAAAATACCATTCAGTATACATGTACACTGTAAGATTTGTATGAAAATGCATTATTTATTGATCTGAAACTTCAGTCATATAACTGAGAGCCACTGTATTTAACAAACAGGTTGTAACATTTTTCATGTTTGAACAGCGTTGAAATAAAATATTAAGGCTTAATGTTCCATTAATATAACATTCTTCCATACTTAAGGTGTGAAAGTTAGACGTTTTGATGAATATTTTTACATCAAAAATGGATGTTAACATATCAATTCGGCTGCCTATTGAATCGTTTCGAGAATTGCGAGCTGTAGTATCACGATATATTGCCGAATCTATTTTTTTTTTACGGCCCTAATATATATATACATATGTATGTGTATGTGTATATATATATATATATATATATATATATATATATATATATATATATATATATATATATATATATATATATATATATATATATATATATATATATATATATAGGGGTGTGAATTGGCTAGTACCTGACGATTCGATTCGTATCACGATTCACAGGTCACGATTCGATTCGATACCGATTAATCCCGATACGAATTTATAAGGCGATTGTTGTGATTTTTTTTCATTCAAATTTAGAAAATACTAATCAGTAAGCTTGTAGAGTGTAAGATTTATATGAAAATGTATTATTTATTTATCTGAAATTTCAGTCTTATAGAGGTTGTAATCTGTTTCATGTTTGAACAGCATTAAAATAAAATATTAAGGCTTAATGTTCCGTTCATATAACATTCTTCCATGCTCAAGGTGTGAATCCTAAAAAAAAAAAAAAAAAAAAATCGATTCTGCCGATTATTGAATCGATTCGAGAATCGCGCGATGTAGTATCGCGATATATCGCCGAATCGATTTTTTAACACCCCTAATATATATATATATATATATATATATATATATATATATATATATATATATATATATATATATATATATATATATAAAATAGTAAATGCTACAGTATATTGCATGTTTACTCTTAACAGATTGCGCCGCTGGTGGTGCGAGCTTTGTCTGTGATCTAAGATTGCGATCTTTTACTTGGATAATTCATTGACTCATAACAAATTGTGCACACTGTTGGCCACGGGTGTAAGGTGGAGTGTGCTTTATTTAGAAGTGTGTTGTTTGCTTTATGTAGCTCTGATGGTTTTCACCATAGAACAGTTAGTAGTACATCGCAAGCACAAAATGAAGTTGTAAGCGATGGAATTTGTAGTGTTGATGGAAGCTGCAAATAAACATTACTGAGTTATAGAAAATATTTGATTGCACCAATAATTTTGGGGAGGCCAGCAACTGTATGATAAAACCTCTCCCGAATGGTTGGTAATTCAAAGTATGTGCCGAAACTGCAAATCCTGCATAGCATTGTTTAAATTTTGGGACAGCACACCAAGAATTCTGCTTCAGGAGAGCACCAATTGTGAGTTTAGTCATGTGCGACGAGGTATGATTCCTTGTGATTCGTCCCTTACGTGATTCAGAAGCTCCAAAATTGCATTGCTGATCAAATGGTATACAGAGTACCGATTCCAAGTATTAGTATCTGACACCTTTCTACATAAATGTGTATGTATTTGTAATACATGGAGATCTGTGGGTTATAACTCAAATTTATTTATAAAGCAAGCAAAGTAGCCAATAAATGTACTTTTTTAAATGGGTAACTATAGCTGTTGCGCCTTTAAATCAGGTGTACTTTGTAGTAAGGAAATTACAGTGCTCATCCCATACGTGCACAATGAACTGCACATAAATTGTGAGAGTTTGCCAGTCTGGGTGCACCAAGTTAGTCGATTTGGTTCCACATCTGTTTGCGTGAGTAAACCTTGAGTAAATCAGGCCCTATGTGTGTTTTACATTGGTCTTTGAGTTGACATTTTTGTGTCTGTTTGTGACACCCCAGAGGACTGGGACATGATGGATGTTGATGAAGATGAGAAGCTAACAGGGGAAGAGGAATTTGAGCTTTTGGCAGGTCCATTGGGTCTGACTGAACGCAGGACTGTCCCAGAGGCTGTGCAGTTCCCTGATAGTGACCCTTTGGGGGCCTCTGCAGCCATGGTAACTGCCACCAACAGTATGGAGGAGACACTGTTGCAAATTGGTGAGTGTGGTCTCTCAATAAATCTGATGCCTAATTCATGTTTTACTTAGTGGATACATCCACACCAAGAGTATTGTATCATTTCTACTCTCTAGGTCAGTGATGTTCTGTGAGATACTTTCAATTCCTATCACAGCGTTATGTGGCCTTCTTAAAGAAGCCTCAGGGACAGGGGTACAGATACAAATGTTGGCGTGGTTCTCAAATGAGCACCAGAGGTTGTTTGGTGCTTAATTTTTCCCGGCTCACCAACCTTTACACCTCTGTGTGTTAAGCCCTTCCAACAGTTAACTATAGGCATACGCTGATTAAATCTTACTTTTGACACCATAGCGATGACATTTTTTATGAAATATTAGGTGTTTTGCTGGTTAGTTTTCTAACGTGGAAGTAAAACACCTGATTCAGTAAAACTCCGCCTCTCCCCGTGTGATTGCCGCACCCCCGGCTAGCCGACTGCAGTCTGCTGTTTGGAGCTTTGAGTTTGAACACTCCTCTGAATGCAAGCCATCAATTCCTCAATCAACATTTGAAACAAAACAGCTCCTTGCCGTAAGAAATCGTGGATGAAAGGGGAGGACAGGAAATAAGAAGGAGGGCAAAAAAGAAAAAAAAAAAACGTGCCGTGTTGACTGCAAAGCAACACTGTAGGATATCAGAGCATATTGATGGCATCAGGTGAATCCTCATGCTGCCATACACATCACTTTTCAGGGAACCAGAAAAAAAAAAGGCATGGTGAGCTATTAATATTGCATTGTCAAAGACAGCAAGTCATTTTTGACTCTTAGATTGGCCAGTAATTTGTAAAAATAACACACCTGGAGACTGACTAATTATGTTGATTTGTGGGGGGGGGGGGGGGGGGGGGACATTTACTAAGTTTGTATGTAGGAAGTTTCAGCACAACGCAGATGAAATATTTGATAAATGTGTAAATCATGTAAATTGTCATACAGAAGACAGTTACCAAACAGGTTAACATCAAGTTCATTTATTTGCAGGTTGCCAAATATCAGTGGACAAGAGTTCTTCAGGCAGGGTAACGCTTGGGGAACAGGCAGCCGCACTGCAGAACCCCCATGACCGAGTGATGGCCCTGAGAAGGGTGACTTCTGCAGCCCAAGTTCTGCTTGCCAGAACCATGGTGATGAGAGCCCTCTCACTGCTCTCTGTCAGGTAGTTTGCACTCGCACACATGTATTGTGCAGTCACTAAAGCAAACAGAAACACCACAATATGTGTTGAAGTTTTCTTTGTTAATAGTGATGATGATGATGATAGTATGCCATACATATGTGTAATAAGTATCCTTCTCTCCCAGCGGTTCAAGCTGCAGCCTTGCAGCTGGCCTGGAGTCACTTGGTTTAACAGACATCAGGACTCTGGTCAGGTTCATGTGCCTGGCGGCAGCAGGCCGGGCCGGGCTCTCTACCGGTCCTCCAGCAGCCTCCGGCCATGCCGAAAGGACACGTGGCGCCGCCAAGGCCAGCAAACCCATTTCCTGTCTAGCTTATCTCAGTACGGCAGTGGGCTGCTTGGCCTCCAACAGCCCCAATGCTGCCAAACTGCTGGTGCAGCTCTGCACTCAGGTACTTTACACTTGCCAAATTTCAACTCAAAAGCAAGTATTTTTTTTTGTGATATCATTTACAATAAAGGATGTCAGGATGGAACCTCCTATGTCACAACTTGGTAAATTTCATGTTGTTCCACAAATCTCTACTTTTGGTCAGTCCACACACGTGAGTGTTACAAATTATCTAAATTAGAACAAACATGCCATTTTTGGTGTCTCCTAAATAGTGATGATTTTGGAGCTGCGAGGGTTTCCCCTGACGCCGGCGATATGCAGTCATATTTGCATCCTCGTTGCTGCATTTTGCTGCAAATAGGATTTGCTGTCATTGTTGAACTCGGGATTTTATCTTTCATTTCCAGAATCTGATCTCGGCAGCAACAGGCATGAATCTGACAACAGTGGACGATCCAGTCCAGAGAAAATTCCTACCCAGCTTCCTTCGAGGTGTGGCAGAGGAGAACAAGCTTATTACCTCTCCCAACTTTGTAGTGACGCAGGCACTGGTAGCCCTCCTGGCAGATAAAGTGGCAAAACTCAGGCCTGCTTATGACAAGGCTGATATGGAGAAAAGAGGTGGGTTGTCTTTGCATAGAAGAATTGTTGAGAGATGATTAGATACTTAGTTACTTTTACCTTGACATTTACTGCTACTTATACTACGGTTTCTCTCACAATGTGTTCATTTATTGTCTTGAGGCATTAAAATTATGTTAAACACAAAAACAAAATATTTTAATCTCGCTGTCCGTTTTTGTGGTTGATTTGATGTGTACATTTTAGGCCTTATCCTCTAATTATAATAAGTAAATGTTCATGTTCAATTCATCCGATACAACTCACATTGATTATTTACTGTATGTGAGTTTGCCATCTTTTAGTTCACCTTTCTCACATCACCTTTTCTTTATCACATACTATTTGTGTCTGTATGTCTTGTGCTTTCCATTCTCTCACTCACGGGCAATCCTTGTCATCTTGTTTTCCATGTCAAGCAGGTCTAATTGCGCATTTGTATGCCCATCCTTCCCATAATCCCTCCGCTGTAGGCCCTCTGGAGCTGGCCAATGCTCTGGCCGCCTGCTGCCTGTCCTCCAGGCTTTCTTCGCAGCATCGACAGTGGGCCGCCCAGCAACTGGTGCGCACACTAGCCGCCCATGACCGCGACAATCAGAGCAGGCCGCAGACCTTTGCCGATATGGCAGGGGACCTGCGGAAGTGCTCTTTTATCAAGTTGGAAGCTCATCAGAGTAGGGTGCGTGCTCGTAAGAATGCTCATTTGCTGGTTTAGAGCTATTGTATTTGATATTCAAATGCATGTTTCTTATGACTTAGGTCCTCACGTGCTGTTGGTGCAAAAAGAAAGGCTTGCTGGCAACTAGTGGCAATGATGGCACAGTCAGGGTGTGGAATGTTACCAAAAGCCAGTATACCCTCCAGCAGACCTGTGTCTTCAATAAGGAGTAAGACAACAAATCCAAAAACCTCTTACAATCCTGTACAAGAAAATCTTTTTGCTGAAATGTCCACGTGATCACTCTTTATCATTCTGATTTTTGATCTGCAAAAATTGTTGTAATAACTAACACGAGAAGCTTAATTTATTGTTCAAACATAATAGGGCTGGATATCGATTCTAATTTCCTCAATCGATTCAATTTTGATTCACAAGAGTTCATTTTGATTCAATTTCAATTTTTTTCTGTTTCCTCTTTGTACTCTTTCAACAATATGCATTTTTCTGAAAACTGTTTCTTGAGGGCAACTTTTCAAATGTTTTCCTCTATCAGTTGGGTGTTTAACATTCAGTTTGATCTTACTTATGCACAAAGTTCAGAAGTAATACTTTCCACTTTTATAGTCTTGTTTAAATAGTCCCAATAATAAATTCCGCTAATTGTCTAAATAATGTCTTCTTTTTTTTTTTCCTTCTGTATTTTCTTATCAGTGATGGTTCTTCAGCGGAGGGCCGGACATGTTTGGGCTCACCCAGTGATTTTTGCCTTTCTCCATTGGCTTGGAGTTTGACTGGAAAATATCTTGCATCTGCTATGGAGAAAATGGTCAACATCTGGCAAGTTAATGGTAAACATTAAACCTAGTCTTAACATTTGTAAATCTGTTATTTTTCAAATGAGGATCAATAAGTAATGTAAATATTATAATCAAGCATTTAATGGAGCTAAACGTATTTTGTACTTGCCTAGTAACTATAAATGGAATATTTTATTTCCCCACAATCTATAAATGGGACAGTATTGTTTTTAACACTCACTGCTTGCATTTAAAGAAAACAAATGCAGCCCGGTTAAGCACTAGGTAGCATGACCATCCTCCAAACACAAACCTTCAACCTGCATTGGTTTTAATTGGCCACAGGATAGTCAAAAAAGTAGAATTACAATACATTTTGTCAGCAAATTTTAATCTTTGTTTTTGTATTAGAAATTTATATAAGTATCGTGCATATCACAAAATAATAAGGTAATTTGTGTTGGTGGAGTTCTTTTTTTAACAATGCTTCTTGGCAAAAAAAAATAAATCGTTTGACTTTGAAAAGTATGGGTTATTTATTTATTTATTTATTTTTGCCCTTTTAAATGGCCCACGTATGTAATGAACATGCATTTCTGGGATGAGCACCAAGGGATGGGTACCTTTCACATTTGAACCGGTACTGTTCCAATACTTGGTACCTGGGAATCAATGCTGGTACTCAACGGTACCAATTTTCAGTACTTTTGTTCTCTCGCTCTCGCTCTCTCTTTGTCTTTCTTTCTGTCTCTCTGTCTCTGTCTCTCTCTCACAAGTGTTGCATAAACATAAATATACTGTATTATACTGTTAGTCAGTGAAAAAAATAACACAAACTAAAGTCCATATTAAAAAAAATAATGCAAATAAATCATATTCAATTTCATGTTTCATGAAACAAGATAAGTACAACAAATCATGCAAGTGACTCGCTGAGGCAAGCCCTGATAGGACAAGCCAAAACTCTTTATGACTATCCTCTTATTTCCTCTTTGTTAGCTGACAAAGGCCTTTTGGATGTGCAGCCTCACTGGGTTTCAGCACTAGCTTGGCCTGAAGATGAAGCAGAATCTTTGTGGTCTGGGGAACCCACAGATATGCTTTTGGTGGGTCGAATGGATGGATCGCTGGGCCTCATTGAAATACTGGATTCCTGCAGTATGCACCGCACTGAACTGGAGCACTGCTACAGGAAAGATGGTAGAGCAAATGTGTTATATATGATTTTGTTCATGTCTCAATGATCGTTTTAACAGCTTTGGGAATGGCAAAACCACAACATTGTTCTTCATGGGACAAAAGTGTTTGATTGACAAAGTCTATTTTTTATTTGATTTTTTTTCTCTCTCTCTTCAGTGGCAGTAATGAACATAGCCTGGTACAGAGAAGACAAGCCTTTTGTGGTGGGCTATGCAGATGGCAAGCTACTGATTGGATCCAAAGAACCCTTAGAACAAGGAGCTATTGTGGTTATTGATGCTCACAAGGTGTATATATATATATAAAAAAAAAAGTCTGTTAGCCTTAAAAATAATTACAGTCATTTTGCAATCTACAAGTTCTCAAAGAATATAATATGCATGTTTTTCAGGAATCAATAACTAATATGAAGTGGAGTCCAACAGGTCAAATCTTGATGACATGCGCCAAAGAAGAGACTGTGAAACTTTGGGCCAATGCTGACTCGCGTTCTGAACTGGGCACCGGCTGGCGTTGTTTAATGAGTCTTAAACAACCCTCCCCGGTTAATGGTGTTGCCTGGTGCAGCTTACCTGGATGTGGGCCTAAACCCCTCAACATGCTAGCTATGTAGGTCATTATCAAGAAATATTATAAAATGTTGTTGAAGGGGTTTCACAATCATGAATGTTTTAGTGTACATTTTTTGGGCATTGCATATCATATAACCAACGATGTGTAGAATAGAAACTAATTTGTTGTACATAATCTGTTCATACTATCAAGAGACAAATATACCCATGAACAGATTTCTCTTAAACATAATCGACCCTGGTTTTCAAAATAACCCATCAGTAACTTGCAATCCACCAGAAGTGATCATATGATCTAGGGAACCATTCACCAACCCTTTTGCACCTGACAGCTACTTCCTAGGTGCCGAGTAATATGAAGGGCTACCATTTTCATACTCCTGAGCTAACAAATGTCCTCAAATTATATCTTTAATAATTTTATGTTGCTTTATTGATAATTAATAATATCCATTCATGTGAAGGCACTGCTCATGTTAATGATTTTTCACAATAATTAAGAAAAGGACAAAAACACAAATAGCATTCAGCACCATTTCTATACATTTCTGCCAGTGTTTACATTTTCACATGATCACTTGTACAACATTCCTAGAAAATCACAATGTTTCATCACTCCTGAGTGATTTTTAGAACAGGCCTGCGAGCTACTCATGTGGTCCTTGAGGTTACCTGGTGCCCACAACCACCATGTTGGTGATGCCTGATTTGGGCCTACTATGGGTGGATTAGGCTCAGCTGCCTTTATTTGGAAATACTTCAGTTGTGCCCAGGGCTGGACTGGCCATCGGGCATACAAGGCAGATGCCTGGTGGGCCGACATCTTTTCGGGCCGATGCAGTGCTTTTTAGTTGAAATTGAAAATGTTCATTCATTCAGGTGCCTAGTGAGTGCATAAATCTTGTGACCACTGGTTTTAATTTGTTCGCATTTTGTGTTTTTCAGATGCTGTCAAAATGGTCTGGTCACAGTCTGGACTGTTCCACAGGTCATGGCTAACTTCCCAGAAGCCTGTTCCTCAGACTCAGAGGGATGGTGGGAGAAAGAAGCAAATCCTAAACACATGGTCTTTTTACTTATTTTTTATATGAAACATTATTTTTGTACATTTTGATTAATACCAATCACTTATCTTTTGACATGCTTTCAATGTGGTTGTGTTGTAGTCGTCGCAAAGTTCACAAGACGGCGCAACGTGTGTTTTCCAACTGAAGGGCCACATCACTCCAGTGAAAATGGTCGCCTTTAGTCCTGATGGTCTTGCTTTGGCCTCTGGGGGAGTTGGAGGCCTCATGAACGTCTGGTCTCTCAGAGTAAGAAATATATACTGGAAGTTGCAACCCCAATTCCTAAATAAAAGCTACAAATGCCAGTCACAAAGATGTACAGTACATCTGGAAAGTAATCGCAGGGCTTCACTTTCCTTCCACATTTTATGTGACTGCTTTATTCCAAAATGCTTTCCTCTAAATTCTTCTTACAAAATCATTTGTGTGCTTAACAGGATGGGTCAGTGGTTCAAACAGTTGTTGCTGGTTCAGGAGCCATTCAAAATATTGTGTGGATCCCAGATGTGGGTGTTGCTGTCTGCTCCAACAGATCAAAGGTAAATCATGTCTCCCCTTTTATACTCTTCTGTGGTTGAAGCATTATGGCAATATTAAACCAGATGTTTGTTTGAGGTGCAATTGGGCGTGTGGAATTGGAGGGTCACGGTTTAAGTCTCGCAATGTGAAATTAAATTAGCAACTAGTAGTTGGAGTGGTACTAGTCGTCTTCCTGGCTACTGTTAAGGTTCCCTTGAGCATTGCAACAAGCATGCACACACAGAGAACAGGAATTATAAAAGTGTAGTGAACAAACCCTGAAACGACACCATAAAAAAATATTTAACAGGGATGAAAAAGGTGGAACGACAATTGAAAACAATGTTAATACTTATTCTTTGTAAATTGATATAGTCTAGTCTATGCAGAGGTGTCCTTTAAACAATTTTATAGACAAATGCAGAGCTGGGCATTTCCATTAATCGTCACTTCCCGTCAATGACAACCGCCACCTTTGGGTGAGTGCACAATGACGCGAAGTCTCATAAAAATACACGGACTGAGCATCGACTGACACAGGTTTACATCCGTCGATTGGGGTGAGTACAGACTGTCTCTCTCGTTCCTTGTATTTTTACAAGGCTTTGCGTCATAAAGCATTCGCTGAAAATGTGGACGCACTCGGCAAAAGGTGGGCATCGTCATTGATGCAGTTGATGATTAAGTGCTCTGAACAAATGGTACAATTTGTAGTCATGGCGGAGAGTAGGGGGGCTGCAAAATGTTTTTTTTCCCTTCCTGGGGGTGTGTAAAAGTTAGATACGCTCCACTTTAACACGGTTCCAGCCAGACTTCAATGAAAAGTGTACTCGATTGCCCAAGTACTCGTTTTTCCGTTGTTAAATAATTGATTAAATTAGCTTGACTTCTCTGTATTTCCTTGTCCTCCCTTTGTGAGAACAATACTTTTCAGAAAAGTAACTTATTTCTTGGAGGCTATAATTACTTACTGCGCAATATGTTAACCGCACTAGCTGGCCAGCCAAAGTTCATTGCTAGCTTGCTGTGACGCAAGTCGCACCAAGCTTGCCTATAGTTGTTGAGAGCATGTTAACGCGTGTGCATCCAGCCCAGTGAAGATTTTTTTTTTTTTTTTTTTTCTGACTGCCTCGGCGGTTCAATTATTGGACAAAATCTGTAATTATAAGTTTTGCTATTCATGCTGTTTTGATGAGGTGAAAAATGCTAATATTTCAATTCTATTCAATTGTGATGTTATGCTTCTTTTGATATTTACCCTTTCATTCAAACATCTCTTTACATGGCTGTTTGTGTGATCTGGTTCTCTGTGTAGAGCAACACAAAAATGTACAGCAGATTTGAAGTTAGAAATTTCCCCTCAAGAGATTATGATTTTTTTTTTAATCCAATATACATCTCTTCTGCTTTGTTTTTCAATGTGTGTGTGTTTTTAGGACGTGTTGGTTGTAAATTGCTCCAAAGAATTCATAACAAGCAACCACGTTCTGGCCACTTGTCGCACAGCACTGAAGAAGCAAGGTGTTGTTGGCCTCAACATGGCGCCTTGCATGAGGGCCTTCCTGGAGAGACTACCGCTTATGTTGCAGGAACAGTATGCATATGAAAAGGTAGGGACATTTAATTGTACTTAATTGTGGTCTTCTGTCCACTAGCCATACTGAGAGATTAGAAATTCAAATCGAAAACATATATGTGGTGCCAGTCATTCACAGCCACTTACTGAGGAACATTGAAACACATTCAATTCTCACACATTTTTGGACTTTACACATTTGTCATTTACTCTACTTTTTTTTTTTTTTTTTTTTTTACATGTGTAGATTGATCAATTTCTGTATTTTTAGCTATCAGATGATGCACTCTAACACATGATGCTGAATAATTCATTAATTTGATTCATTGCGTTGTTTTGTGAACTTGTAGCCTCACGTAGTATGTGGGGAGCAGCTGATCCACAGCCCCTACATGCAGTGCCTCGCCTCTCTGGCAGTGGGACTCCACCTGGACCAGCTCCTATGCTGCCCGCCGGTGCCGCCTTCTCTCCGACACTGCCCACCCGAGTCTGGCTCTGCCGTCTGGAGTGCCAGTGAGTGGGCCTGGTTGGACTGCTTCTCAACAACAGTCAAGGCAGCTGAGGCTCTGGCTCGAGGTGCAAGCTTTCCAGAATCCTTTATTGTTCCTGACCTTGAACCCGTTCCCAAAGAGGAAATGGCTTTGCTCATGGTAAGGGAATAGTAGTTTATGCTACGATGTAATGAGCATGTCTAGTAGTCTTATTGTTACTATGCGTTTTCACAGGACAACACAAAATGGATCTCTGGTATGGATGAACAAATCATGTCCTGGGCTACCTCTCGACCTGAGGTAATTAAATTGTTGCCTGAAAATTGTTATCATGTCCAAGTTTGTAATTATTCTGCTCACGGTGATAGCACTTAGTTTGTCCATTTCTGCTAAATTTGTTGTTGGTTGTTTCCAGGACTGGCACCTTGGAGGGAAATGCGATGTGTATTTGTGGGGTGCTGGACGACATGGCCAATTGGCTGACGCAGGCAGAAACATCTTGATACCGACCATTGCGCCTTCCTTCTCACAGGCCCAACAGGTATACACATGTGTATATGTCTGTTGTTAAGCACAACTCCACTATAATCATGTGACCGCAAAGATGGTTTATTTTTGGACCCATGCTAATAGTGTATCACAACATCCGCTTTATTGAGGCCAGAGGTTAGGTTGTTACTACTTCATGTTAGAAGTATCTCATCAAGCTACAAATTGTCTAAACCAGGGGTGGGAAGTTTTGTGCTCATAGGCCATTTGATTGAACAGATGGTCAAGTCATTTGTGTATGTAGTAGTCAAAAACACATGTAAAACCCAGCCATGCATCTCAACAGACTCTGGGTGCGGTACTGAACTGGTCGCCAGCCATTTGCAAGGAACATATTGATTGACAAACCATTTAACTCATTCACTCCCAGCCATTTTTACTGAAGCAACCCCCTTCGCTTCCAGCTGTTTTACTGTATTTTGACAAATTTTGCAAGGCCCACAGAGTATTGTGTTCTATTGCTATAAAAACATGAAACCTACCAAAATAAAGATTAGAGTTGCTTCTTTTATCGGGGGGGGAAAAAAAAGTATAATTGTATCTGTATCCTTTGTTCAGCAATTAGCATTAGAATATAACTAAAATTCATCAATATTCACTTTCCTGGTGAAAACACTGTCAAAAAGAGCTTGTTGCATCATGGTCCTGGCTGATCTCTCATACTCTGCTGCCACCTGCTGGACGTTTTTTGTAATAACTGCAATTGCTTTAAGCAGCCTCTTCATGTCGGAGACTGTATCAAAGTCTTCTTCTGTATGCTCGTGCATAAAGAACATTTAAAACATAGTAAAGGGCAAAGTATTGAAAAACGTACTTACACATTTTTGGGTTTGAATGAGTTCAACTCACGTTCACACATACAGACAACATACAACATCTTCAATTAACATAACGTGCATTTTTGTTTTGTGTTGTTTTGTTTTATTTTGAGAGGAAGCCCAAGTACTCAGATAATACCCATGCAAGTATGGAGAGAATGTGATACCAATGACAGAGCCCAAATTCAATCCCCCGAACTCTATGGGGAGAGACTTATCTCAAAATTATTCACAAATATATCCGTGACTTTTATGTATTTCTGATCCACAAATATATCAACGGTTTGTGAATATCTTGAAAACTGTGTGACGTTTATCTGAAAAACAAGTGTGTGTGCCTGCTGATCCACAAATGCACCTTCAACAATTCACATATAATGTAATCACAATAATGTAATGTACATAATATATAGTTGCAAGTTGATATTTGAAATCCTCACCTTTTTAGCAAATTCTTTTTCAGTCAATCTGTCAGCCTCTCTCCCCCTCCAGGTCGTGTGCGGACAGAACTGCACGTTTGTTATGCAACCTAATGGGACCGTGTTGGCTTGTGGAGAGGGCAGTTATGGCCGTCTGGGACAAGGCAACTCTGATGACCTGCATGTTCTCACCGTCATCTCAGCTCTTCAAGGTGGTGTGAACTCATCTGTTTTAAATGTACACGTTTTTGCAACATTGTAGATAAAAATGGTTAAGATCAGTTAAGAAGGGGGGTTTGTTGGGACTTATGGAGAAGTTCTGTTTGTGTGTAATTACTTATTACCCCTCTGTGTCAATCTCTTGGTATTCATCAGGTTTTGTGGTGACTCAGTTGGTGACATCATGTGGTAGTGACGGCCACTCCATGGCACTGACAGAGAGTGGTGAGGTGTTTAGCTGGGGCGATGGTGACTACGGCAAGCTGGGCCACGGAAACAGCGACCGCCAGCGCCGACCAAGACAGATTGAAGCACTTCAAGGAGAAGAAGTGGTGCAGGTGGGTCAGTCATGTTCCTAAGGTAATGAGGAAGATGTTGTGTCCAGTCAGGAGGCAAGCTGATTCTTACCGCGCCTAGCCTGTCCTGGCCTAACCTGCATTTTTTTTTCATTGCAACGGGCGCCAATCAATTGTCAATTTATTGCATGGCAAAGCGCAAGACTGGGCAAACCAGTTCTTACATGGACAGCCTTGTCATAAGGACCGAGATTCACACAGCCATGGCATACATTTGCTGCATCGGTTCAATGAACTGAAAATGTATTAGGAACAAATAAACACACTAGCAGCGTATGCTTTGAGCACCATCATTTCTCAGAGTTATGGTATGAGAGTATTACCTAGTGAAATATTGTTAGTGCTTGAATGAATTAAAATTGACTATAATTGATATGCCACTAAACTGGTTAAAATACAACTTACACAATGTGTAATAAAATTAGCAAATGACTTGTGTATGGACAGCAAAATTCCAAATTAGTTTTATTCACTTTTTGAAATTTGCTGACCGAGGGAGGACCACATTTTTATATTTGCATTCTTTCCGTTATATCTCCCTCTGATTATTTACATTATATGTACACCAATATATTAATAACCTTAAATAACAAACTCGAAACATCAAGTTCAGTCACCCATAGTAAATGCGTGGCTGACCAAGCTCTTCATGACTGATGCCTTATGCCATATTACCCCCCCACATAACTTTCATCGATTTGCCCCCCCCACACACACACACACACACACACCTCCCTCCCCACACCATGTGCAGTAAATAATATAATCTTAATTCAAGAAAAGTCAGCAATCTTGAAATAGATGTTCATGAGGACTTGGAGGTGCGTGCAGTCACCTTTGTCAGTAAAAAAAAAAAAAACCGAATTATACTATCATGCATAATTTAATTAAAAAAGACCCCATGCGTCTGACATAACCATTTCAGCCATATAAGTCTTTGATGATATGTTTTTCCTTCTCCGTAGATGTCTTGCGGGTTCAAGCATTCAGCTGTGGTCACAGCTGATGGAAAGCTTTTCACTTTTGGTAATGGTGATTACGGAAGGCTGGGTTTGGGAAACACTTCCAATAAGAAGCTGCCAGAGAAGGTCACGGCTCTGGAAGGATATCAAGTTGGCCAGGTCAGATTTACTCAAGGGAAAATTGATTTTGGTTTACTGCAGCCCATGAAATATCTCTTACTCTCATCAGGTTGCATGTGGTTTGAACCACACGTTGGTCGTTTCTGCTGATGGAATGATGGTGTGGGCTTTTGGTGATGGGGACTATGGAAAACTGGGACTTGGAAATTCGACAGCCAAGTCTTCACCTCAGGTTAGGCCTGCTTGATTCATCTAAGCAGCACCCTTGAGAGGGAAGCGTGTATTAGTTTCTGATGTATTTGTTTGCATTTTCAATTTCAATCTCTAGAAGGTGGAAATGCTGTGTGGAATTGGCATCAAAAAAGTGGCTTGTGGAACGCAGTTCTCTGTGGCTTTATCAAAAGATGGAAAAGTTTTTACATTTGGAAAAGGTATGTTCAGATCGTCACTTTCATTATAGACTTATTTTTGAATAGTTGTAGTGTAAAGTAAAATAATATTTTCGATATATTATTATAATGTATCTAAGCGTACAGCTATAGATACTTTTGAATGGTGTCTATCTTTTCATGTATTTTTCCCCTAAATGTTTGAATCTTCCGTTCTAGACCGCCTAATTGGTTTGCCAGAAGCCCGAGCAAGGAACCACAACCGTCCCCAACAGGTGCCGGCTCTGTCCGGGATCCACATCCAGGATGTTGCTGCAGGAGCTGAGCACACTTTGGTGCTTTCCTCCACAGGGGACGTTTATACATGGGGCAGCAACTTAGAGGGCCAGGTAACCCGCTGTGAAAGTCGGTTTCACATAAGCTTTCGATGACGTCCACAATATTTTAGAATAGTGGAAAATACATTACGTTTGTACTCTCTAATGGGGATAGACCGATGTGTTTTTTTCAAGGCTGATACAGATACCGAATATTAGTAGTCAAGGAGACCGATAACCTATATTTCAAGCCAATATTCATTTGTAGTAAAAGACAAAATATTAGACATCAAAATAAAAATAAAAACTTTTTCTTTTCATTTTAAACACAAAGAATTGACAGCTTTGTTTAAAAATTATAACAAAGATTGCAGGGAGCTTCCAGGGTCATCAGCATGGGTTAAACTAAATTAAAAACTAAGCAAGTAAGTTTGCTACTGTAAATAAAGTTTTCCAAATTTCAATGTAATTTCTTAATTTTATTTTGCTTATATTTATGTTTAAAAATACAAAGTGTGGGGAGTTCGCAGTGTCATTTTTTTATAAAGCAGAAATTTAAATAAATCCAGTGAGACACCAGCTTTATCGGCCATCAGATACATAAAAAAGACGATACTGATTTTTGTCAAAATGCCAAATATCGGCACCGATAACGGTCCCAGCCGATATTCAGTCTATCCCTACTGTCTCATATGTATTCATGTATAAAATCTTGCAAATGGAATGTACTCTCCCTTTTGAACTTCAGCTGGGTCTGGGCCACACCAACCACGTAAGAGAACCGACCCTGGTGACAGTGCTGCAGAGCAAAGGCATCAACCAGATCACTGCTGGACGCTGCCATAGTGCAGCATGGACCGCTCCCTCTGTGCCACCCCGAGCACCAGGTCAGCATACCACACTATCGGACTTTCATACAGCATGAGTTGGAAATGCATTGACCAAAAATTAAGAGTACATCTTTTTTGGCTTTGCTCATATTTTGCATGAGCTGAACTCAAGGTGTAAGAATTTCTCTATATGCATAAAAGGCCAATTTCTTTAAAATAGCTAAAAAATAAATAAATAAATAAAATTCATATTTGGTGGCAAAGTCTTTAACCCCTTCGGACCCATTGATGATTGCAGTGGACATGACATATTTGCATGTCTAAACCAAGGGTTGTGTTCCTAGAGAAATTCACTCAAATGAATGATATTTGAGTAAACGTACTGAATGCAGGCACTTCATGAACTGGATTTGTTGCTTTGTTCACGCAATTGTGCAAAAAGAGTGTGTGGAAGAGCCGTCAACGAGGCCGTGAGCTCGCTTGGGCGTCTCAGTCTTGTTTGGCAACGGCTGAGGACCACTGCCCTCGACAATTGGGCCAAATCAGCTATGTGGTCCCATACTTATAAATCTTTTGAGTTCATCCAGTGAAGTCGGTGAGTCAAGAAAAAAAAATAAAATTGAGCGCCATGTAACAACCTCTGCTCCACCTTTGAGAACCGGACCACAATTAAGTACAGACTTATTAATAAACTACTACTGTTTATTTTTCATCAGAAAGGGACTATGGAAGGAAATAGCTTAGTAAACTGCTTGCGTACGCCACATGACCAAACCCAGAAAACAGGCGAGCCGTGCTTGGTTGTTCCCTGAGCAACTGTGATGTCATTTTCAGTTGGCAAAATGGCCACCGCCTGAAATGGATACAACAAATGAGTGGATTTTGCTGCTAAATTCACATTTCCACAAACTAAATGTTAATCAGAATGGCGTGTTTAGACTAGTGGGAGCACATCAAACATATTATTGTTAAGAAAATGTACTTTATACTTCTTAGAAAAAAACAGCCTTGTTTATGGTGAGTGCTTCAGCCTACAACACCACTCTTGTTATATATGATGGTACTTGTTTTAGGTCGTAGTTAGTTTCAAAGGTTTGAGAACCACTGGCCTAAAGAATGTTCTGTACCCACTGACCGATTTTCCTAGTCCAGTCAGTCTGACTTGTGTACAATTTGTCTTCAGGCTCTTCAGTCCCTCTCCAGCTCGGTCTACCTGTGGCTGTTCCCCCTCAGTACGGCGTGCTCAAGGAGGTGAGCATGGAGGCAGTCAGGGCTCGGCTACGCCTCCTTTACCACTTTTCCGACCTCATGTATTCGTCTTGGAGACTTCTCAACCTCAGTCCGAACAACCAGGTATTAAAAAAAAAAACTACACGCGCAAACAAAAATTTAGGAAACCTTCATGTAAAAAAAAATTTGTTGTCATTTACCGCTGACTTAATGCACTTCATTTCAAATGAATTTTCTGTGGTTCTCTGAATGGTAGTAGAACATAATGTTTTGATAATTCGGATGTCTACTTTGCAGAGCTGCACCTCCCGCTACAACGCAGGTACCTGGGGGATTGTTCAGGGCCAGTTAAGACCCTTATTAGCCCCTCGAGTATACACTCTACCTATGGTGCGCTCTATTGGCAAAACCATGGTGCAAGGCAAGAACTACGGTCCCCAGATCACTGTCAAACGGATCTCCACAAGGTCAGTTACTTTCATTTGTAGTGGAGGAAACCAACACATTGCATTCTCGCTCACTAATTCACTTTTTTCCTCTCTCCGTCCGTCTTGGACTGTTTTTCACAGGGGCCGGAAATGTAAACCCATCTTTGTGCAGATTGCCCGTCAGGTTGTGAAACTTAATGCTTCAGACCTGCGTCTTCCCTCAAGAGCCTGGAAGGTGAAGCTGGTGGGCGAGGGGGCAGATGACGCAGGGGGGGTCTTTGATGATACAATCACAGAAATGTGTCAGGTACACCGCTATCATCAGGCACTCTTTGCTTATGTGATTGCAAGTCCTGTTACTAACATTGGTTGAATGTGTTTATAGGAATTAGAGACCGGTGTGGTAGACCTGCTCATTCCCTCCCCCAATGCCACTGCAGAGGTTGGCTACAACAGAGACCGGTGAGGCAAGCAGCAGAGCCCAATTGATTTTTTGGGGGCCAATGCACAACCGATAGTGGGGGCTTACAAAAATAAATAAAAAATAAAAAATTGCAATGTAGTCTGAGACATCGGCTGATATATAACATTTATACATTCTATACCAGATATGTACTATACATAAACATAAATTCTCAAAATAGTCACATTATCATTCAAGACAATAATCAGAACACTACAAATTCACAAACATTTTAATGGGGTGTCGGGTGATTGAAATTTTTAATCGAAATTAATCACATTACTTCAATAGTTAACTCACAATTAATTGGAAATTTTACATCTGTTCTAAATTATATATATATATATATATATATATATATATATATATATATATCATACTCTTGTTAACGTAAAAGTGGAAAAAATGTTAAAGAAATATGGCTGCAGCTTTTAGTCATTTATACAGTAATTTCATAAAATTGATGTACTGTACTTTAAAAAACAAAAAACAAAAAAAAAAACAAGTGTGATATTGATTTGTGTTGAGGTAAGTTTTTGCCACTAGATGGCATAATTGCATTTGTAAAACATTGGCACTCAGTGCATCTATTCTTTAACATGAAGTAACTTGTAAAATTCTGCACATTTGTCAAATTGTAAAATACAACTTGACCAGCCTCCACAAATATATGCATATTATTAAATTTATTAATCCTAAATTATGACGTGGCTGCTGCATTGCGACTGGAATTCCCCCAGTACAGCCTTTCCAAGTAAGGGGTGGTTATTAGTCATTAGCATGTTAAGAAAAAACTAGTAGCGTTAAAGGAGCTTTAAATTAACACACTAATTTTGACACTCCTAATTTATGAGCAATATAGGAATGAAATGGGAATTAACAAACCTGATGAACACGGGTCCTTTTCTAAGGTTCCTCCTCAACCCGTCGTCCTGCTTGGACGAGCACATGCTCCAGTTTAAATTTCTTGGCATCCTGATGGGCGTGGCCATTCGCACCAAGAAGCCCCTGGACCTTCACCTGGCACCTCTGGTGTGGAAACAGCTGTGCTGTATCCCGCTGCTGCTTGAAGATCTGGAGGAAGTGGATCTCCTGTATGTGCAGACGCTGAAAAGCATTCTTCACATCGAAGACAGCGGCATCACTGAGGACAATTTCCACGAGGTGGGGAAACTTAATGACGACATTTTCTTAGTGCAGCTCTGTTCGTTATTAAAGTCAAATGTTGCCTTTTCTCTTTTCTAATCATATTCGCTCTTTAAATCATTCACTCGCAGCCATTTTCACAGAAACAATCCCCTTTGTCTAACTGGATTTTGACTGATTTTGCAAGGCCTACAGAATATTGTTCTATTGCTACAAAAACATGGAACCTACCAAAAGAAAGATTAGTCTCTTTTTTTTTTTTTTTTTATCAGGAAAAAAAAAAGTATATTTGTATCTGTTTTTGTTTAACAGCAATTAGCATTAGAATATAGCTAAATTTCATCAATATTCACATTCCCGGTGAAAAAGAGATTGTTGCATCATGGTCCTGGCTGATCTCTTATACTCTGCTGCCACCTGCTGGCCGTTTTTGTAATTACTACAATTGCTTTAAGTGGCCTCTTCATGTCAGAAGCTGTATCAAAATCTTTGTATGCTCTTGCATAAAAAATATATAAAACATAGTGAAGGGTAAAGTATTGAAAAACGTACTTACACGTTTTTGGGTTTGAATGAGTTCAAGGAAAGGAAAAGTATATTTATCTATTTCAGTTTTGCAGCAATTAGCATTAGAATATAGCTAAGTTTCATCATTATTAAAAAATCTGCTTAGAATTGTGGGGAAACATCTTTTTTTTTTTTTTTCTCATCAAGGCCCTGGTTGATCTATTATACTCTGCTGTCACCTGCTGGCCGTTTTTGTAATTACTACCTTATTTTTTTTATTTTTTTTCCACCAATTGAGAGGCTGCATCAAATCCTTCTCTATGCTTTAGCATAAAAATAAAAGAAAAAAAAACAAAATCTGTATAAATACGTCTTAAACACTTAAGACACTTAAAAAAAAAAAAAAAAAAAAAAAAAAACTTAAGATGCTTAAAACATTTAATATAGAACGTATGTATATGTTTTGGGGAGCAAATTAATCATGCAGAAATATATTTTATCTGAATATTGGATGAGTCAATAGAATTTCAATAGAATGCTCGAATACTAAAATATTCCATTGTTGCAGCCATGCAACTCCCTGTCATGTAGTCATATTTTTATTGCTTAATTACTGGGACACACTTGAAGAATGAAACCCAAATACATAATTTCGTTTTTTGTTTTTTATGTTTTTTATAGTCAAAATACATTTCCCTCAACACCCTCGTGATAATTGTTTTGGATTCATAAAAGCGTTTTTGTAAATATGTCAGAATGAAAATTAAATTTTATTTTAATTTGTATTTTTGTTTTGTTTTGAATGTAAAGGACATTTTGTTTTGAATATTAGAGTATTTATTGCTTGTAGCCTGACCAACCTCAATAAATAGACCTTTGATTTGTTCTTGAGCACTCCTGATTTAAAGTCTGACTTTAGGAGCCAGTCACAAGAAGGAGTCATGCCATCTCATATGTGGTTGACAATATTTTCTTTCATTTTTCAAGATAATTGAATTTAAAATGGAGTTACATGTTTGGTAACGCAGGGAATCAAACTCAAAAGTTAAAAAGTAATTTTCATACATTAAATATTAATCCAATGTTAAAAATTCAAGTCACAAAGCAGTCTCAAAGAAAATGGTGTTTTGTTGACTTTTCAGATGATTCCTTTGGATTCCTTCGTCGGTCAGAGTGCAGATGGCAAAATGGTGCCCATCATCCCGGGCGGAAACAGCATCCCTCTCACGTTCTCCAACAGAAAGGAATATGTGGAAAGGGCTATCGAGTACCGGCTACATGAAATTAATCGCCAGGTGAGGATGTTGTTCATTTGCTCACTGAGCTGAATGAACGCGAGCGATCGTGTCTGAAACGAGTGCAAGGGAAATGTTGTCAAGCCTAATGAGGTGCACCCGCGGGCCCGTCAGGTGGCGGCCGTGCGCGAAGGCATGTCGTGGATCGTGCCGGTGCCGCTGCTGTCCCTGCTGACGGCCAAGCAGCTGGAGCAGATGGTGTGCGGGATGCCCGAGATCTGCTGCGACGTGCTGAAGAAGGTGGTGCGCTACCGAGAGGTGGACGAGCAGCACTCGCTGGTGCAGTGGTTCTGGCAGACGCTGGACGAGTTCTCCAACGAGGAGCGAGTCCTCTTCATGCGCTTCGTGTCCGGACGCTCCAGGCTGCCCGCCAACACGGCCGACATCTCGCAGAGGTTTCAGATCATGAAAGTGGACAGGGTGAGTACAGCAAGTCAATAGTGGCAAGTTTTCACAATTTATTTTATTTATTTGTAGAATTTGTTTTTTTTGGGGGGGTTGAAATATCAATCAATCCGATCACGTGATTGGAAATCGAAGCCAATCACATTGTTTTTCAGTTGATCAGGAATCGGGCCAAGAAATGGGTTTTTCATTATCTAAAATTTTATAGGCCACAAATTCAAAGCTGTAAAGTTTTTGTCAAATAGAAAAGAATATTTTTTTATTTATTTTTTTTGGAATTGGGGGGGTTTGCTTTCTGTGCTTGCACCTGCGTGTGTTTTGCACAATGTTAAAACTGCTGAACACTGGAAATTTAATTTTGAATCACTACTGCCACCTGTGGCCACAAACTGGAACTACACTTTTTTTTTCTTTTGTTTTTGTGCGCACATGTAATGTCACATCCACGAGGGCGAGAAATTTGAACCCAAATCCAGTCTGAAAACTGTTAGCCAGAGGCTTACAGGAGTACCCATTGTGAACAGCTAAGGTGTTAATCTACTAATTAGAAGATTTTTAGTCATAAATGGTCAAATAAAAAGGCTATTTGTAAAGATATTTTTGGGCAAATTGTTACATAGAGCAACTTTAAGTTTTTCTTTTTAGTCTAACAAGAATCTCACATTGCATTGTGGCCAAAGGTAGATTCCTGATTTGTTATTGCGCCTTTTGATGCTGTGAATCCTTGTTGTGGCATAAGGAAGCTACATGCTAAACTAGCAGTACTGATCTGTATATATAACTGGATAGTCATACATGCCCGTGCAAGCCGGTGAAGCCAGAGTGGCCATCTTACTTCTCCCGTCTTGCAAGCAGACTACTGTATAAACTATACGTATAATCAACTCAACTTTATTTATAAAGCGCTTTAAAAACAGGCATTGCTGTATACAAAGTGCTGTACATGAAACACAAATCTGTTGTGCAGTAAAGAATAAGGTAACAAGAACAAAGCAAACATTTGCTTCCATTTCATCATCTGATTCATATAGCAGTAGGTTGATGACATTTAGTACTTTAGCGCTACCTTCTGGCCACCAGCAGAACCAACCGCCAAAAGAAAGTCCAAATGATTCAGGAAAAACGGCGATTTGGGATGAAATATCAGGATCAGCCAAACTATGAACGTGACTTGTAGTCAGAAAAGATGGTGTACTTACTGTCCATTTAACATGCACATGTATGGATGTGTTGACGTTGACATTGGTATCAGTGGGGTGATTGACGGATGCATTTGGTGTGATGTGTGCAGCCATACGACAGCCTGCCCACCTCGCAGACGTGTTTCTTCCAGCTGCGTCTGCCTCCGTACTCCAGCCAGGCCGTCATGGCCGAGCGGCTGCGCTACGCCATCAACAACTGCCGCTCCATCGACATGGACAACTACATGCTCTCTCGCAACGTGGACAACGCCGAGGGCTCGGACACGGACTACTGACGCTCACTGCGCAGTTTTGGCCGAATGCCTCACAAACCCTCAAATGCATCGTTATCGTTGTCACCGCACCACTCGAGCGCGGATGGGCCACCTTTTATGTTCATTTATGTATTTTCAAACAGCACAAAGTTCATTTGTTCTTTTGTCTTAGCAACTATTTTTTAATGACACAAAAATCTTCACAAGTGCATTTAGTGTGTGTGTTGTTTTTGTTTTTTTTCCTTTACTCCACATCCCATTGTTGGGGCGCTGCATGGAGTTGTTTATTTGTTTGGAAATGTGCATAGGATGTTCAAAGAAGGAAGTTAGGACAAATATATTGTGTACATTGTGTAAAATGCTTCATGACAAATTTCTTGCTGTAACATCCATATTTATTGTTTTATTGCCTATACATTGTTTCTCAAAGCATCCAAACCAACAATAAATGCTGCAGAATGGATTTGTGGAACCTTTAGTGCGCGTTTTTTTTTTTTATTCTCCTTTTTTAGACATGCATTGTTGAACGTTCTAGTCCTTTCATAATTTTATTTAATCAAGTAAAAATGTTTGACAACTAATTCTCATTTACAAACATGACCTGGACAACCACCTGACTTTTTTTTCTTTTTTTTTAAGCATGACATTCATCAGTGGGAAAACTCATTCAAGTGGTGTTGAAAGCAACTTTCTGGGCTCCTGCATCAAAAGGTTATTTGGATTCATGCAGCTTCAAAGACCTGCTTGCTGTTCATCACGGAGTTTTTTACTGCTGCTATCTTTATATTGCCTGACACAAACTTTCTGAACAAACCTGTGAGTTGCAATTGAGTTAACAGTATGATGAGTTTGCTGAATTTTCTTGAAACATCCAGTTTTCATTCCTTTCCCAAACCATAAGGTTAGTCCATCCATCCCTTTTTTTTTTCTTTTTTTTTTTCTTCCCTCCAAGTACGCATCAAACTAACCCCTCGGGTCATTTTTCTTCATAGTCTCACCTGAGAAACTAATCTTGTGATTGATAACTGGTATCTGAATAGACAGAAACAACATGCAAAAACTATACATCAATTTTCAAATTTTATCCCAGCTGACTGATCAAAAACCAAATCAAGTTGAGAAAAAACATTCCCAAGAAAAATTACAAAATTTTATTTAATTTTGCATGCAAAACACCATGATGACATCACGTCACAATTGTTGAGTAATTTATTTACATATTTGATGAAGTACAAAATACCACAAAGGCCACATTTTGGGTGAAAAATAAATTATTGGGACTTGAAATTTACTTAAATATTTGAAAGCAAAATCTTTTCTCTCACGCATTTGGCCCGTCTTTTTGTAAAAAAAAAATAAAATAAAATTCTCCACCCTTGGAATCTCAAAAGGCACTGATGAAATAATTGAGCGTTCAAATTTGAACTTTTTTTTTAAAGTCATTTTCAAATGTTTCAGCTCTTTGATCATCCCTTTATTGAAAGTTGTTCATATTTACATTTAGACTTAAAAAATAATTTAACAGTGGGGTGACAATTTGAAAGCAAAAACATAATTAAAAAAAAAAAACGAAAAAAAAACGTACTCAAACAAAAACAAAAAAAGGATCTTTAGTACGGAATTGAGACACAATCACAGACAGAGGGCCACACGAAAAATTGTCACTGACCCTGAAGAGGTCAAGCGCTTTGGAACTCATGAAAAGTGATAACTTCCATTTGGTGGAGCATTATGAGCTGCTGTGGAGCTTTTTATTGAGTGTTGAATCTCAATATACATGTGACTTTCATCTCATCTCAATACCACACAAGCCATATTCAGCAGTAAACATCACACACTGCGGAACCTGACAGAGGTAGCACACTTATTGGAAAGAAAAACAAACTCGAAGAGGCATTTTATGTTCACACTTTGAATTTACATAACAAATCCTTGGTGCCTTCTCAGGGCTTGTATTGTGCAGACGTACGATAAATCAGTTCAATGATTTCAAAAGTGGCTTTAGCCATCTAAAAGAAAGTGAGCAAAAACTCATCAGGCAGTATTGCAATGTGGTCATCTTCACATTTTTCCCCCTTCCATTCTTTGGATTCACTTCAGCCATGCAGACTGCTGTGGGGTCAGCGAGTGGTCGAGGACCAGTCAAGGTAACAGTCGTTGCACAAGGACATCTAGCCAGAAAAAAAAAAAAAGACTAAAATGTGCATTCATTCCAAATTAGATTCATTAATAGAGCAGTGTATGTTTTCCACCATCATTCGTAGGCACGAATCGACACTGAGTCTGTTTCACTCTACGATTCACTCAGCTAACGTTGCTACAAACATAAAATGGAAGTCAAACAACTGGCGAGAACTCAACCAGGAAGTCTCTCAATGGCGACCTTGAAAGGGATCCAAAGTTGTGCAGGGAAGCTTTGTCCTCAGAAACATGCTTTCATCAATGTCCAATTCAAATCTTTCACCTATGTTCTTTTTTTTTTTTTTTCCTTTTCAGTAACATCAAGAAAAACATTTTGACTTGAAAAAACAACAATATTCAAAGACAAAACTGCATTAGCATTTGACATTTGTTTTTCTTAAGGCCATGTCAGTATGTTTAGTGAGGTTGTAAACTGATTTCCTAACGTAATCCCAAGCCACACAGAATTCAACCATGGAAGCAACTAAACATATTCATTGTGACTGTTACTGTATATTATAGGGATGTAACGATAAGCGGGATATCGTGATATTGTGACATTAAAACTGCCACAATATCGTCGTCGTCATGTTCACGATATTTAAAAGCAATACATCTGTTTAAAAAAAGTCAGGTTGATTTCCATTTGTGCAGTTGTAGCACCCTCTGGTGGCTAGTTTTGTTTTTGTTTTTTTTAGTGCAATTTAATTTTCATTAGGGATGTTTTGGCCCTTCTATGTTTCAAATCCGCGCTAATGGTCAGATGAAGGGGAACGTAATATCCCTGTGAATCACGTCAATATGTGGAGGAACTCAACGTGTGCTTGCATTAACAAGTAAGCACCTAAATAAGTGTTATTAGCGATTGTAGGTGGTTTATAAGCTTTGATGTTATGTACAAAAGCACAATATTGTGATTTTTTTTTTTTAGTATGAGATTTTTTATTTTTTTTTAACAAAATGGTGACCTTTTTAAATATCGCTAACCTCCTAACAATATCATGATAATTATCGTATCGTCATGTTTGGATATCGTTACATCCCTAGTATATTACTATAAAATGTGTGTATATTTTAGAATAACCATTACAGTTGAAAAATGGTCTGCTTCATGGCCTATTTTTATTCTTAACATGTAAACATTGGGAAAAAATAGTCGGTCTTGACTCTCTCTCCCATTTATATATATATATATATATATATATATATATATATATATATATATATATATATATATATATATGATTATTTATTCATTTATTTATTAGAAATATACAAACTGACGTGAGGCCATAGTGTAAATCTGTGGCGCTTAAATGAATAGAGGCATCGTAGACGTTTGGCTCTTTAACCTGCCTCCTAGTGGTCATGAAAGGGAATGCAGGTTTAAGGCACTTCTGTTACACACTGTCCTGTGTACACAGTCTTCTGCTCCCTCTCATCCATAATGTTGGGATAATGCAAAGGATTCTAAATTAAGTGAGACTGATTAGTTGCTTCAAAAATTAACTCCTCCAGCTGCTCTTGGATGTCAGACTGCAGCACGTCATGTGTTCATGTCATGTAAGTATCCATGGCAACCGGCCTCCCTGTTGTCTCTTCTGGAAGTAAGGATGCTCTTCTTGGTCTTGCTCTTCTTCAGTAGTCTTTCCAGACATGGCGAGCTGATCTTGAAGGGCAGCGACGCCCGAGCGAAACGACGTGGCGGGCCTCGGGGCCAGTCAGTGCTGGAGGAGACCAAGTTGTCCTGGGTGACGCCTTGCCTCGAGCTGTGAGGGCCGAGTGTTGCGTTGGACCGTCGTCGGGAGCAGACGGGCCAAGTGTGCAGCCAGCTGATGTGGTTGCATGCATAGATCTGTTGGAAATAAAATCCACCGTTGTCATTTACGTCATTCTGAGAGCGCTTTGGAACATTTGAAATCTACGATGCCGCTACAAAAACCGCAAAGCATCTCATAATTAAAATGGCAATGTGAGTGAAAAACAATGAACAATGTCTAATGTGACATCACTGCGAGAATAAAATTCACAGCGAGTTGCCACTGGAACTGAAAGTCTTCACTTGAGCCAAATGCCCTTAATTGGCCGTTTGCTTGCTGATATTGCACAAACTGACCGAGTCAGCAAATTTTAGATAATATATTCCATAAAGGAAATAAATATTTTGTACCTTTTGCTTCTTCGCTGGTGGGCTGTCATTGGCTTGTTTTGGTTTAATGTGAGGGAACCAACTTCGAAGCATCTTGCCTATTTTCATGATGATGCTGAGAAAGTGTCCTCTGGAAAAGAGCAAACATGATGAATGACATTTTAGTATTTGTTTTTCTAAGTGGTTCAGAAAATGGATGGATGGGTGCTAATGTAGCTATTGGCATGTCTAGCCCATTTTTTTAGGGGTCTAAAGCACCCCTAAAAATAAATTCAAGCACTCCAAAAATCTGACCGATTTTAAGATTTTATTTGCTGTATGTTGCTTTTTAACAAGTTGGGTAAGTGTTAATCCAAACGGTACTTGGTAGAAATGTAATATTTTATGAAGAAAAGTATCCCCCACACACACACCCCTATACACACTTTTCACCTGAAAAATGGTTTGATCCACCCCATCCCTCCCACCTCTTCTCATTAATTCGAGCTGAGCGAGCAAGTGTGCAGTCTTGCAGTCAAATGGAACAGTTTGAGTGAGTAGTCCTACCTGACATTTCTTAACTCTTTGACCGCCAAAAACGTTTAATGACGTATGCTAAAAATCCTAATGAATGCTGCCATAAACGTTAATTGACGTTTACTCAGTTTTTTGTTTTTTTTTCCCTCAATGGGCAGTGTAAGATCTTGTGCAGCACTGCCTTGTGATTGGGGTTGTGAAATCTCAAAACAGCCACTAACTATGGCCAGCAGATGGCAGCATTGTATCTTTTCAATTGGCTCACAGTATATGAAATTACAATGAAATGTGACAAATCTGATGAAATGGAACGTTTTCAAGGATGACGTGAATGATCAAAGCCTTTGTCACATTAAATCTAATTCACACAGTGTCAATAAACAAAAAACAATATTGTCAAAGTTACTGTTGTGCAAAAAATGTATCTTTTCACAAAAAGCTTTTTTTCTCTATTTTTTTTTTCTATTTTCGCTTATGTCACTAAAATTACCTATTTTCGAATGGTGATTACTAAAGAACGGAATAAGGTAGAAAGATACTTTTTTTGTGTGTTATGTAGTCGTAGCGCAAAATATTTTGTTGAAAGATGACAGAAAATGCTCGAAATCGGCTGGCACTGTTAGGTTTATTTTTGGATAATGTTTGGCAGTCAGAGTGAACTTCTACCACTCAATATCAACAAACTATTATTATTACCAGAGCTTATTTCTGCTGCATTTAAGCACAGGCCACAGTTTATGTTGTTAAGTAGGAGTTAACTGACATTTTTTTATAGCTAGGAAACGCTACAGGTAGTTAGGTAGTACCAATGATGTGCTAATGTGCTAATATTAAAGCCAAACTTGTTACTGACAAGCTAACTGACCGGATGTGCATTATCATTCAAACTGCTACTTTGTGTGTACACGCGTGCGTTGTGTTTTTTTTGTTTTTTTTTAGTTCTAACACCCTTCGGCTGACCAAATGTCCCCCTATCAGATGTGCTGTCAGCAGCCCTAAACTTCTGATCCTCGAATCAGCCCCGGTTGTAGCAACAGCTCGGGTGGCTTTGTGATGTCTCGCCAGTGGCGCTTACATAAGCCGCTGACATCACATTAGGCGCTCGGCCTTCATCTGATTGGTGGATGAGAGAAAATTGCACAAAGAACGACTCAATGAAAAAGGCTGCATGGGGGGGACTGGCATGTGTTCTCCACATCTACATTCCTCAGTGCGAGACTGTCATAGCTGAAGCCCGCACATGTCGCATGGTCACATGGCGGATGCAAGAAGACGTGGAGTGCATGTTCCGTTCCACATGAGAAATGTGACTGAGGCGGGCTGCTACCTACACACACGCACACGCTGCAGTCCACACGTGGCAGCGGCCCTCATCTCATTCACAGGCTATATATAGAGCACAAGCAAGCCAGTTACAGCTCCGCCCACTTGTGCACCGTGTTGGATTTAAAAATGAACTATTTGATCCAGTACTGTGCCCCCCACACTCTTCTCTTTCAATCTCTCTCTCACACACGCACACTTGTACATATACATTCCTGTGGTAGTTGTAAACTTGCCTGAAACTGAATAATGAATACAACATAGCTCACGTGTGCCCTCTGTGTCTTGCTTTTATAGGCATATTTACTTTGAATTTCCTGACAAATGGGAAATTGGCTTCATTTATATTCGATAGCCTGCAATTGGCTGGCAACCAGTTCAGGGTGTACCCCGCCTACTGCCAGCTGGGATAGGCTCCAGCACCCACGAGCCCCATCCACCCACCCAACCACACGCTACCCCCCGGGTCCCAATACTAAGGGCCTACGAGCCGTCTTTATCTAATCTGCACGTGCAGTGCCTATCGAATATACAGTTGTCTGCTCGTGAGGTCGGAGTCACAAGATGGCCGCCTTGTGACCTCAACGGCCTGCATAGGCGTGAATGGGTTATCAGCCCATATATTCAGTGGGGTCGCCTACACAAACACTCATAGGCCGGATATAGGAAGTGGGCTTCCTCCATGTGTGGACAAAGAGCTGATCAAAGCCACTCCTGCCATCTAGTGGCGATTTATCACACTGAAATCATTCCCAGAGCCTTGATACTTATGTGATGAGTTGCGTAAAACCCTTTATTAACCCTTTATTACCCATCCATCCATTTTCTGAACCGCTTGCTCCTCACAAGGGTTGCGGGGGTGCTGGAGCCTATCCCAGCTGGCTTTGGGCAGTAGGCGGGGTACACCCTGAACTGGCCGCCAGCCAATCACAGACACTTCGTTACATTTTTTAAAAAATATAAAACAAGAAGAACGTAATTATACATTTTGGCAGCAAGGGACATTGCTTTGGCAAACATATTAATACGTTTTGGCAGTGAATGACGTCATTCATCCAGTATTGCGCAAACGCAATATTAATCAGAATGCTGTGTTTAGTCTTGTGTGACTGCATAGAACGTATTACTGTAATGTAAAGAACATTTTCGGCTTGACTTCCTCTTTAACAGAGTGGTAACAACCACTGCTTTTAACTTTTACTTCACTATTTGCGATGCCTGAAACAAGATCAGGTGAACTAAAAGCCAGCTGTGACTGTCAGTGTTGTGAGACCAACTTCTATATTTCCCCTCAAGCGCAGCATGGATTTGTGAAATGTGACGTGACGAGACACACACTTGAACCGCCAATTCCGCAGCGTGTGTGGTCCCACTCACACACAACAACACACACTGTGTCTATAGAGTGTGTGACATACAGTCAATGTTCATCACGGCTCACATATCACTTTTATATGTCGAGCTAAAGGAGCTCAAGTACTAGGACTAGTGTTTTATTTCAAGTATTGAGATGAGATTCATTTTCACGCATCATCGTCACTGGAGGTCATAGAAAGTCCAACAAGCATTATTTGGCGAGACATTTGGTTAACATTAAACATTGCTGTTGATGTGTTCATGTTGAAAAGAAAATAACAAAGTGACTCTTTGTTAGCATTTGGACTCATCTAAATCAGCTTGTGTGGTTTGAGTTCCCCAGATTGTAATTACGATTGATGCTTGTATCAACATCCAGACTGGCGATGAAATGTCACAAACCGTAAACAACTTTGTGCTTAGTGGAATTATAATACATTGCATAAAATTAATAGTGCATGTGATTCCTCACAGCTCCTGCCTGAACATAAACTCCAGATCCTCAACTCCGAATAATAAATGTGATTCCCATCTTGAATGGGTTGTATTTACCCCATGTTCGCATTTTGAAGGACCCCCATTATTCTCTGGATCCGGTCCATTGCGAGGCTCTCCTGGGAACTGCTGAGACCTGCGGAGAGAAGACAAGAGGAGGCATGTGGATCTGCGTGCAAATGTCTTCTCATGTCATCTGCATGACGAGGCATCGTCTTGTCATGTCTTGCTATTTTTCAGGCCGCCGCCACCAAAACGAAAACAAAGCAGGATTAGAATTCACTTCTGCTGGAAAACCAATGTTCAGAACATGGATATTTTTTTGAGGACATCAATTCCAATATTTGAAAATAAATAAATATATAAATAAAATAATGATGATGATCATAATAATAATAATAATATTTTTTAAATTGGATAACCTATTAATCAGCTGATTAATTTATATATATAATTAATAAAATAACTTTTTTTTTGGTCCATTATAATTACGGTACTGTACTTAAAAAAACTAAAATATTATTTCAGGTAGAACATTTGACTATTTTACTAGACAGAGGAACTTTCATGTACAAAAACATCCAAAAAGCATTAACTGCTGAATGGATCGTTGGATTTAAGCCATAAATGTAAGAAGTGTACAAGCAAGATAATGAGTAAAGTTTCTCTTCAAAGTTAAATCACATTTCTTCTACCTCATTCATTTCTTTGCCATGAAGTGATGACGTCATAATCAAAAACACAGACGCCTTTCTCAGATGTCACAACATGTCATTTTTGTCAGAGCACGGTTAAAATAAAATAGCTTGGGATTTTTCATTATACGTAGTTACTTTTTATTTTGTTTGGAATTTTGTTTTAAATTCAGTTAGGTTTAATGATTTTTTAGAGCAAGTTTGTTCGTTTGTATTATTATTATTTTTTCCCCCAAAAGGATTCCTTTTGGTTTAGTTTGTATTAGTTTTAGTTTAAGATTTTCTTGAAATATATGGAGTATTTGTTGATTGCAAGATTTAAATAAAATCATCATAAACTTTGGTGTGCATGAAGGACAAATGAATTAATTTTGGATTATGATCAGCATCAAGAACTCTGTTGACGATCCAAATTAGGAATGTTTTGTCTTGACGGCGATATGAACTATTATTGAATGGCATTCATGTTGGTTTTAGAACAACAATGCTATAGATCCAATTACAAAGCACTCTGGGCAAGATATTGTAAATAAAATATATTATTATTATTAAAATTATCCACATAGCCAATAATTTGTGTTTACCTTTTCTACTAACACTTCCAATTCCATCATTTCAAACTTGCAGTGCACGACTAAACGATCATTTAAATATGTACTGTTGTGTGCAAAACCACCCCAATTCATCTGGAATATAACTGATGAGGATACCCGGATGGATGGAATTCATATTTACCGGAAAGCATCCATTATTAAACACATTTTTGATTCATAGTTGCCATCTTAAAAAGAGACACTTACGTGTTGAGTACCTGCCGGATTTCAGACCTCGTAGGATGGATGACAGAGGCTGGATGTAGCCCTGCAACTCCATGCACTAGGAGGAGACGATAACCCTGTTAGCATTGACGCTATCGACACTGCACCAGTGAAGGGCTGTTTCAAAGCCACTTTGAGAATATGAGCCCATCCCCAGCAGAGAACTGCCAATTGCTTCCCTCAATATGATTTGTATTTTGCAACCTGCTTGCACTGGTCTCACCTTGAGTGAGAAAAGTCCACTTTGAGTGTCCGGTTGAGGATGAGCGGCATGTCCATCTAAAGTTCTCTTCCTGACAGAAAGGCGCTTCGGCACGACATGAAATGTCCCCTGCTTGCAATCGGGGGCCTCCTGGGGAGTTGCACCGTAGAGTCCATCATCACAGCTGCAGCAGACACGTCTCCTCTTCCTCGTCCAGAAAGCACCAGAGTGAAACGGCGTGGTAGGAGATTCCCTCAAAGTAGTAGAGGATGAGGATGATGCAATCATCTTCACCACTGGGGCCTCTGCATGCTGCGGGCCGCTGAATCTCTTGAGGCAGTCGCTTCTGTTTTCATCTCGGACAAACCAATCAGTGGAGTAGGATGCCGATGACATGATGGAAACCGACTATCAGCCAGTAGAGAGCGCCACTGACCTGCCAATTCAAAACAACAAATAGCATTACCAAAAAAGGATAATTGTGTCAATTTTTTTGTTCCTACACTGATTTGCGATGTTTTGTAGAGAATTAAGAATATATGTCAGTGAGTATTACGTGTTTATTCACTGTTTGTGTTTAAATATTACTCGCTTCAAATACTCCAATTAACAATGCAGGTCAATGTTGTTAGCATTGTTTGTTAGCTTTAATGCTATGCAGACTTTCCTAAGGCAAAGATTTGAATCATTGTGTGTGTGTCTTTCTTTGATGCTTAGACAGTAAACTTCAACAGGGAGTGTCATGAAACAGCTCAAAGCTTTCTTTTTGATATACAGTGTTCCCTCGTTTTCCGCTGGGGTTAGGTTCCAAAAAATACCCGCAATAAATGAAATACGCGAAGTAGTTAGCTTTATGTTTTACAACTCTTATAAATGTTTTAAGGCTCTAAAATCCCCGACCGCACAATTTATACACTTTTCTCATTGAGGCCTTTACATGTTCTCACATTTCTCTCTTGTTCAAACATTGACAATGTTCAAACATTCATAAATTTTATAAAATGGGTATATTACTGTAAAAAAATATGCAAAATTGCACTTAAAAAAAAAATCTGCGATACAGCGAGACCGCGAAAAGTGAACCGCGTTATAGCGAGGGAAGACTGTATTGCTCATTTGGCAAACACTTGCTTGTTAATTAAGTTTAACTGAGTTAACTGCTCCTATCTTAAGTTTGCACTCATATGTCAAAATATTTTTTAAAAATGGCCAAATAACGGCTCGTATCTCAAAACATTGTAAATAAGGCCACCACCGCATTTAGTATGAGAGCATTTTCATCACGTCAGAGTCAAACTGTCACTGAACACTTCATTCATATCCAAAATGTAATACAGTCTTCCCTCGCTATAACGCGGTTTACTTTTCGCGGTCTCGCTGTATCGCGGATTTTTTTTTAAGTGCAATTTTGCATATTTTTTTACAGTAATATACCAATTTTATAAAATTTATGAAGGTTTGAACATTGTCAATGTTTGAACAAGAGAGAAATGTGAGAACATGTAAATGCCTCAATGAGAAAAGTGTATAAATTGTGCGGTCGGGGATTTTAGAGCCTTAAAACATTTATAAGAATTGTAAAACATAGCTAACTACTTCGCAGATGTCATTTATTGCGGGTATTTTTTGGAACCTAACCCCAGCGGAAAACGAGGGAACACTGTATTCGCATTGTACTGGACTGCTTTATATGGAGCCAGAGTATGTATTTTTAATGTTGTGGCCATTGAGTATATCGCTGACATCAAGCCAAAACCTTGTACCTCCCTTTTCAGGAGACCCCAAAAATGATTTTTTTTTTTTTTTTTTTTTTTTTTCCAAAGAGAACAAGCCATTTTCAACACTTTAAACTGGTCAATAATTTGTAAAAAATTACACACATTAAATTGCCTTATATTTTCCAAAATCATTCACAGACTATCGATAATTGTGTTGCGCCCAATTCAATATTAAATTACAGAATTAACTCTATGCATATAATTTATACAAGACACAAAATGCTATTAAATGTGCTGGATGTCATACATTCTGACTACATTTTTTAAATTCATGAACAAATGACAATTAAATACATTTCAAGAGGAGTACAATTACACAAAAATAGCAATGTGCCATGAAATGTTGACCCTTGCACTCATTTAATCCTGGCTTCTGCCCATGATGAGACTGAACGTGATAACAGTGGATTAAATAACCGTCCCCCTGCTTACGGTCTTCTCTTCCAAATGGGCAGGTCGTCCAACATTATGTAAGAAAAAAAAAACACATGCGCTTGTTTCCTTTCACATGCCGAGCGCTGATGCAACGTTGTGTGGACGCAATCATCCACTAACGTTGTGCCAGCTGCGCTGGCAATGGTGAAAAGCACCATCATTGTGCAACACAGCTGCGTCTATAGGTGTACCCAATTGTTTTGAAAGGCAATCCCAAAAACAAACAAAAAACAGCCACCCAAAAGTAGAAACAGGTGAGCCGAGCGACTGAAGGATAGAGGCAGAGCAGCGAAGCGAAGCTTACCCGGAGTCAAGCGTGTGTTTGCCTCCGCCTGGCGCTGTCGTGGGGTCGGACAGTCTGGTGCAAAAAGCAGCATGAGAGTAGCAGACTGTCAGTCAGGCCCGCGGCGGAGAGTTGGCGGGCGGGCAGAGCGGAAGCTCCCGTTCAGCCCGTGAAGCCTCTCCCCGGGCAACGTGTCCGGGAGGGGCGGGGCTAGCACGTTACGTACCTGCTTCAAAAAAAAAAGAAAAAAAAAAAGCTACACCATCTCCAATAGAAAAAACATGAACACGTGACCTCCCCGATTTTTTTTTTTTTCCTCCCAGTCCAACTCGGTCGTAACCACCGCAACACGTGACAAGGAGGAAGCGGATCTGTTGTTACATCAACTAAATCAGCAAGATGGACAGTTAATTAATATTCATGAACAAAGGGCTCCTATAGGTCGCTTGCACATGTCGTCACTTCCGCCTCGGATTTCTCGTAGTCGCCATGCTGGGTGGCCTCCATTTACGTAGCGATTCGGTCTAACACGTATCTATCACGTTTGTTTTCTGCGTTTAAAATGGTACATTGTTGCTGTATCGTTGGCTGTTCGAACAAAGCCAAGGGGGAAAATGGTCGGTCTTTTTTCCGAATTCCGAAAATAATTAGGAACCAGGGCCTGGAGACAGAGGAGTGCGGACTCCGGAGGGAAGTCGTTACTTTGGGCTCGTGTGTGCAGCGATCACTTTGTGAGCGGTAAGCTTGTTTACCTTTATTTAATGCATGAGGATTAATAACGTTTCGACCGCCCATATATGGGCAAGTTGCTTATGTTTTGGATTCATGAGCAAGCAAGTTCGGTAGTACAAGTTGGCTAGCGGACGTTAGCCGAAAGCTAACATCGAACATTTTCACCCAAGTAGTGCTAGTGCAAAGTGTTTACTGCTGAAATTGGATTGATTAGTCTTGGGCTTTTAATGCCGATAACATGTTTTTTGGTGGCAAAATGTAAACTTGGAAAAAAAAAGAGACAGAAGGGGCTGATGCAAGAAAACAGAGCCCCGGTAGCCTACACATCATGCTAAAGAACTTATTCACGGCCACCCTACTGCGGTAAAATAACCAGTCTTTCCATATTTTATTTGTTTATATATTTGTTTATTTTAACAGGTCGCCCTGCGCCCGTTTTTCTGTCCAATCATCCCGACTGGGCTCCAACATTAAAGTTGGGTCCCAAGTTACAACATCTATGTCTCAGCCCAGTCGGTGCCAAGATATGAACGTGCACAGGAGAGACAAGCAAAGAAAAGACGACTCGAAGTGGCAGAGATTGTTGCAGTTATGCAGCCAGATGGCTCCAGTAACCTGTACTCTCAAGTACTGCTGACATCATTGACTCTGGTATGCCACTCAGAATTCATTACATGATATATTGTATGCATGAGTGAATGTATGTGTTTGTTTGTGTGTGTACACGCACCTTATATTTTAGAGACATTTGGAAGTGTTTATAGAAATAAGTATTTGCCTGTAGCAATGTTCATACATTAAAAAATGCAACAAAATGTGTACATTTCTTTTACACTGACAAAAAAACTATACTACTTTACTATATTAAACCTATTACTGGTACCGTATTTTTTTTTTCTTTATTTTTTTCTTTAGGGATCTCATGCCACACCGACTTGATTGCCAATGACATGATGGTAACGAAGGCGAGCATCAAAGCATTGGAGGAGGACAACATGCGACTGTTTGTTTGGCGCTAATAAAGGCAGCGTTTATACAAATTCTATTGTTGGGTTTGTTTACAAAGCTATACATAATACAAATGACAGGATTTGACTCAATGTGCAATATGGTCCCTCTTAAAGTAATGGCATAAATCTCTATTATTTCTAAAAGCACAAAAAATGAAGTGAATAATGATTAGATGTAGTAATTTCAGGGTTAAAAATTGAACTGTTAATTAATGTAGTTTATTTTAGCACAGGTGCCTACCATCCTGAGATGACGGTATGATGTAATGTTGATGGGGTACGCAATGACTTTCATTATGCTATGTACAGAGGAAAAAGTTGCTCTCTTTTAAATTTGTTTAATGTAAGACAAGTACCAGTACTGTGTTTCAGTTTTCCCAATAATCCTTGTTTCACACTTGTCACAAAACCACTGTCCTTTTGGCAGTCTAGATTGGCACACTTCAAGTGATATCATTTGATTTTACAATCTGCTGCAGCACAAAAAACTACTTTATTCCGCATCTTTGAAGTACATGAGCAAGTGGTATGTGACAGCGGCTGAGCAGGAACACTGGAAGTCCACTGCTGATCTAGTAAATGCTCTCCCGAGCAGTTCAGGTAAGGAGGGGATTTTGGGAAAAAAAAACTCTGGCTTTTCCAACTGGCCAAAACGAGCGATCTGGGTGGACTCGCTCAATCACACTTTGTCCACACCACAAAGTCGCAGAAGTCCCGTCCAGTTAAACTCATCTGTGCCTGAATCTGAAAATATTACAAACATTGTAATGAAAATATGAAACATAGAATTAAATAAGAAACTACAAAAAGTAAAGCCATACATACCTGGTAATAATATTGGTGTTGTCGTGACAAGTGATGGGAATTATTGCCATCCGGCACCAGACAGAAATTGGGTGTTGTGACAGCCTCCTTAACCGTGAGATCATAAGAAAAGCTGTCAGTATGCTCAGTAGTTACCATGAACACGTTTTATTGTACTGGAAACTGAAACTAAAAATACGTCCTCTGAGAGTGGTTAACCTTAACCATTTAGAATAAGTTGATTAAGTAACATGTAACTAGTGAAAGGGTAGCATTAAATTTAATTAAGCCACGGGGAGGCTGTGCATAGTTACTTTTTATTCTTATACGCTCTGCCATATTTGCCTGTTATAAAATTGTTAGAAAAACCACATCAGGTAAACCTAGCTGTGCATGTAAACACAATGATAACAGGAAGCCTGAGAACAAATCAACATTTTTGTGTGCAGAATTACCAACACAATGTGGTTTACTTACGTGCAACAGCAACAGTTTCTTCTGATGCGATGTTAAAGTTTACACTCTGTATCCACCCGCTTACAAAATAATTGTAAGCCTCCAGGGATTTGTTGGCGTGTTATGGAGCATGTTGTCAACACGAGGTAGTGAAAAATGTCCAGAGAAGTCACATTTGGCCAGCAAGCTTTCTCCGTCAAAAAAAAAATCACCCTTGGTCAGGACGTAATTAGGATCAATCCCGCCACACAGAGACACCTTCTGCCTGTATCGTTGTTTTTGATCTTCCGGTAAATCGTGAAAATACTGCGAAAATTACATCAGGTTGATAAGCTCTACCGTGTAACTCGCGAGTGTACCTTGTGAACCGGTGGACACCCAATATGGCGCCCGAAGGAAAAACTCCCATGATGCATTACGATGTGCAAGCGACCTATTGGTCAATAGGTCGCTTGCACATGTCGTCACTTCCGCCTCGGATTTCTCGTAGTCGCCATGCTGGGTGGCCTCCATTTACGTAGCGATTCGGTCTAACACGTATCTATCACGTTTGTTTTCTGCGTTTAAAATGGTACATTGTTGCTGCATCGTTGGCTGTTCGAACAAAGCCAAGGGGGGAAATGGTCGGTCTTTTTTCCGAATTCCGAAAATAATTAGGAACCAGGGCCTGGAGACAGGAGTGCGGACTCCGGAGGGAAGTCGTTACTTTGGGCTCGTGTGTGCAGCGATCACTTTGTGAGCGGTAAGCTTGTTTACCTTTATTTAATGCATGAGGATTAATAACGTTTCGACCGCCCATATATGGGCAAGTTGCTTATGTTTTGGATTCATGAGCAAGCAAGTTCGGTAGTACAAGCTGGCTAGCGGACGTTAGCCGAAAGCTAACATCGAACATTTTCACCCAAGTAGTGCCAGTGCAAAGTGTTTACTGCTGAAATTGGATTGATTAGTCTTGGGCTTTTAATGCCGATAACATGTTTTTTGGTGGCAAAATGTAAACTTGGAAAAAAAAAGAGACAGAAGGGGCTGATGCAAGAAAACAGACCCCCGGGGGTGATGCAAGAAAACAGACCCCCGGTAGCCTACACATCATGCTAAAGAACTTATTCACGGCCACCCTACTGCGGTAAAATAACCAGTCTTTCCATATTTTATTTGTTTATATATTTGTTTATTTTAACAGGTCGCCCTGCGCCCGTTTTTCTGTCCAATCATCCCGACTGGGCTCCAACATTAAAGTTGGGTCCCAAGTTACAACATCTATGTCTCAGCCCAGTCGGTGCCAAGATATGAACGTGCACAGGAGAGACAAGCAAAGAAAAGACGACTCGAAGTGGCAGAGATTGTTGCAGTTATGCAGCCAGATGGCTCCAGTAACCTGTACCCTCAAGTACTGCTGACATCATTGACTCTGGTATGCCACTCAGAATTCATTACATGATATATTGTATGCATGAGTGAATGTATGTGTTTGTTTGTGTGTGTACACGCACCTTATATTTTAGAGACATTTGGAAGTGTTTATAGAAATAAGTATTTGCCTGTAGCAATGTTCATACATTAAAAAAATGCAACAAAATGTGTACATTTCTTTTACACTGACAAAAAACTATACTACTTTACTATATTAAACCTATTACTGGTACCGTATTTTTTTGTGATTTTTTTCTTTATTTTTTCTTTAGGGATCTCATGCCACACCGACTTGATTGCCAATGACATGATGGAAACGAAGGCGAGCATCAAAGCATTGGAGGAGGACAACATGCGACTGTTTGTTTGGCGCTAATAAAGGCAGCGTTTATACAAATTCTATTGTTGGGTTTGTTTACAAAGCTATACATAATACAAATGACAGGATTTGACTCAATGTGCAATATGGTCCCTCTTAAAGTAATGGCATAAATCTCTATTATTTCTAAAAGCACAAAAAATGAAGTGAATAATGATTAGATGTAGTAATTTCAGGGTTAAAAAATTGATCTGTTAATTAATGTATTTATTTTAGCACAGGTGCCTACCATCCTGATGACGGTATGATGTAATGTTGATGGGGTACGCAATGACTTTCATTATACTATGTACAGAGGAAAAAGTTGCTCTCTTTTAAATTTGTTTAATGAAAGACAAGTACCAGTACTGTGTTACAGTTTTACCAATAATCCTTGTTTCACACTTGTCACAAAACCACTGTCCTTTTGGCAGTCTAGATTGGCACACTTCAAGTGATATCATTTGATTTTACAATCTGCTGCAGCACAAAAAACTACTTTATTCCGCATCTTTGAAGTACATGAGCAAGTGGTAGGTGACAGCGGCTGAGCAGGAACACTGGAAGTCCACTGCTGATCTAGTAAATGCTCTCCTGAGCAGTTCAGGTAAGGAGGGGACTTTGGGGGGGAAAAAACTCTGGCTTTTCCAGCTGGCCAAAACGAGCGATCTGGGTGGACTCGCTCAATCACACTTTGTCCACACCACAAAGTCGCAGAAGTCCCGTCCAGTTAAACTCATCTGTGCCTGAATCTGAAAATATTACAAACATTGTAATGAAAATATGAAACATAGAATTAAATAAGAAACTACAAAAAGTAAAGCCATACATACCTGGTAATACTATTGGTGTTGTCGTGACAAGTGATGGGAATTGTTGCCATCTGGCACCAGACAGAAATTGGGTGTTGTGACAGCCTCCTTAACCGTGAGATCATAAGAAAAGCTGTCAGTATGCTCAGTAGTTACCATGAACACGTTTTATTGTACTGGAAACTGAAACTAAAAATACGTCCTCTGAGAGTGGTTAACCTTAACCATTTAGAATAAGTTGATTAAGTAACATGTAACTAGTGAAAGGGTAGCATTAAATTTAATTAAGCCACGGGGAGGCTGTGCAGTTACTTTTTATTCTTATACGCTCTGACATATTTGCCTGTTATAAAATTATTAGAAAAACCACATCAGGTAAACCCAGCTGTGCATGTAAACACAATGATAACAGGAAGCCTGAGAACAAATCAACATTTTTGTGTGCAGAATTACCAACACCATGTGGTTTACTTACGTGCAACAGCAACCGTTTCTTCTGATGCGATGTTAAAGTTTACACTCTGTATCCACCCGCTTACAAAATAATTGTAAGCCTCCAGGGATTTGTTGGCGTGTTATGGAGCATGTTGTCAACACGAGGTAGGGAAAGATGTCCAGAGATGTCACATTTGGCCAGCAAGCTTTCTCCGTCAAAAAAAAAAATCACCCTTGGTCAGGACGTAATTAGGATCAATCCCGCCACACAGAGACACCTTCTGCCTGTATCGTTGTTTTTGATCTTCCGGTAAATCGTGAAAATACTGCGAAAATTACATCAGGTTAATAAGCGCTACCGTGTAACTCGCGAGTGTACCTTGTGAACCGGCGGACACCCAATATGGCGCCCGAAGGAAAAACTCCCATGATGCATTACGATGTGCAAGCGACCTATATCTCCCCAAACCTTCACATATCGGTTGCGGTCCAATCCTTTAGTATAAACAAAAGTGGTTTGGAGGCTAGTCTTACCTCTGCATATAATCATATGATTATTCATTATTCATTAATTTCCGTCAAAGGATTAAAATATGTAATATAAAATAAATTTGGGGTTGATTTGCACAACATTGTAAGTGGTAAAGCGATACTGAATATCATCTCGCCCTATAGATAAATAAGTCAACAATAGTCAAGTACAAATAGCAAATAAAATCACATTGCTATGAATAATCCCTTAAAACAGAATATTAAGAAAAAGTCGAGCAACAGCAAATGTTGAATAAATGAGTCTCAAAACAATCTAAAAAGTTGGGAACGCATTCATTTAGTTTAAAAATCAAAATGAACTAACCTAACACTAACTAGCTCTGTTGACTTATAATTTGATACTTCAAGTGTTCACAGGTCCTTAAAATTTGATTATTACTATTTTCAGACTGATTGAGATCCAAATATTGCTCAAGGCCCAATGGAAACAACACTGCTACTGTTAACAGCAACTGAAATTCATTTTGTTCATACTGCTATTAAACTGAAAGGCTGTAGTGATAGGAGAACCACGCAGATAATTATTTTGTGGTTGTTTGGTTATTTACACATTGTTTTCTATTTTTGATTTATACTTAACTTGTCCAGAAAATAAGTGCCATCAAGAAGATTATTTTTGGTGTATTAAAAAAATAAATCAAGTGGTTGTCTTTAAAATAGTCAGGTTCATATTTGTCATCTTTGCCTTCACTGGGATCTTTTTGTGGTGGTATCACAAAACAGAAATGTCAAAGAAAAAGCAAAACACACGTGGTGTATATGTGCATTGAGTTGAAGTCTACAGGATTTAATAAATGGAATTCTAAATGTCTTTCTCCGAAGCTGCATTTGCTTCATTTACTCTATTCTGGGTAATGAGTATCTTGGACTAAATGCTTCACTTGCTGTGCTGTATATTGCAGCCAAGCAGGTAAACATCAGAATCCCCAAGATGACATGAGCTTCCCCTAAATGGAGAAGAAACACCTAAAATGAGAAGATTTACGAGCTCTGAATTACACAACCAGACTAGGAAATTATGTCATATGTAGACAGAGAGAGAGAGAGAAATTACATAAGTGTGTTGAACTGTATCAGAGTCACATGGTAATCAGAGAGAAGGCTTGCAGTGACACACACTCACATTGGGAGGGATTTTTGCAGACCGTCATTAAGTTCCTGAGGCTGTGAAACAGTTGGGCAGCGAGGCAAGTCATGTGATCCAAGCCCCGCCTCTGAAAAGTTACGCTTCACATTGCTGCCGAACATTTCAGCACTTCGTGTCGTGAACTGTCCTTCAATTTGCGAAAAAGTGCTTCTTTAAAACACGACATGTTCAAAATGCCAGACATAAATTATGCTATAATTGTGTTGATGGTTTTCACATTTGACCTGGGCTGTTATGTATCAAGACAGCCTCAGAACATTATCAGAGGCTGACAATAAGTCAGTCATTATGATTCAAATTACTAATATAAAGATGCGTGTGTAGTAAAATATCATGGGAAGATTCTTCCGAAGCTTGTGGGAGGATGAGGGAGGACAGGAAGGCGAGGAGTCTGGAAAGGGGGGTGCTTTTATGTGTTGAGCGGTCTTATCTGTTAAGGTCAGGCTGTTGTGAGCTTCATGTGGCAGAAGTAAAAAGGCTCATTGTTAAAAATGAAGCATTTGTGCAGAGATGGCTGGCAAGCGAACAGAGAAAGTGGTGAGACAATCAACTGGAATTCACCCACCTTCTGCATCGACGCAACGGCAACGAAGGGGATGTGGACAATCAGTCTTCTGCTTTGAAAGTGTGTATAAGAAGGCGTCCAGGAATAGATAGCTTTTGTCAATCTACGTTGTCGTTGCTAGAGACTAGATAAGTGTAGCTATTGACCCAGAGCTCTGAAAGTCTGTATAAACTCCTCTGTCAGGAAATAAATTGGTTGGCTTTTGGTCGTCGTTGTAACAGCAGTTCTTTCACAAAAACAAACATGCGTGGAATCAACAAAAATAAAAGGTGATTTTAAAAAACAAGCACGTTCCTTGATTACCAATTCAAATGAATAATTAGTGATTCAAATTGCTCATTTGAATACCTCAAAAATGCATGTAAAATAACAATACGCTGCTGTTAACTTACTATTCAATGTCGTTAACAGTTGAACTACTAACATGAAGCAAGCTTAGTTAGCCAGGTTAGCTGCACGCGCCTCGTTAAAATGTTTATAGAGGCCTATTTTAGGTTGTTGTTGTTGTCGAGACCTGCCCAGATTTACAAGAACAGTTTTTGTCCTTAATGTACGTAGTTGTCCTCGGTCACGATGCAGTACTGTAGTTCACGTTTGCTTTGTTAGCTTTGATCTTGTCATATTGGAGTCATTCCGCTTACTAGCCTGCATTTTTTCACAAAAGGAGTTCTGACTTGACCCTTGCTCATTTCACTATTTATTTATTTATTTATTTATTTACACAGGTTAAAATTGAAATCTATCTGGCTGACTGGTTAGCTACAGGGGTGGCAAACTGCGGCCATCGAGGGCCGGAGTCCTGCTCGAACTACAGCTGATTCCAATTAACAGGATCATGATCAGGCTTATGCAGAGCTTGCTGATGAGCTGATGCTGAATCAGCTGTGTTCAAGAAGGGAAATAACCAAAACCTGCAGGACTCCGGCCCTCGAGGACCGGATCTTACCATCCCTGGATTAACACGTCCGCCTCCCAGTGCTGAGGACGTGAGTTTGAGTCCAGGCTCCGGCCTTCCTGGGTGGACTTTGCATGTTCTCCCCGTGCCTGCGTGGGTCTTCTCCGGGTACTCCGGTCTCCTCCCACATTCCAAAGACATGCATGGCAATGTTAATTGCGGGCACTGAATTGTACTTGTACTTGTGTGTGTGGATGGTCTCTGTGCGCCCTGCGATTGGTTGGCAATCAGTTCAGGGTGTACCCCGCCTACTGCCCGAAACCGGCTGGGATAGGCTCCAGCACCCCCGCGACCCTGGTGAGGAATAAGTGGTTAAGAAAATGGATGGAGGGATGGATGAAATTAAATCTTCAATAGGTCAAGATGAGGGGAAAACATAATGTAATCATCATAAAATTGTCAGTTTTATGGGGAAATAGACCATGTTGCAATTACAAGCGAGCAGTTGTGTTGTTTTGTGTAAAACAGTCAGCAACCATAAATTACAACTTTAACTACAGGACTTTCTCTCCTACTTTCAACAGTTTCAAATGAGAAAGCAAGAGCCTGACATGCAAACCCTTCATTTGCAAAAGTCACACAAGGACAGAAGCAGTGTGATTTGTTTTGAAATGTGCTGCCAAGTGCACCCACCCACAACTCAAATGGGCCACTTACTGCATGTGGTCGTCCCTATTTAACGTAAGGATCCATTTCCAGCTCTGGCATACATCTAGGTTGTCCTTAGGAAGCCCCATATTTTCCTGCTGACTCCACACATTTAACGTGTCTGGGGCGTGTTGACTTGAGTGGATTTTGCAGATGGACAGAAGATGTCCAAACAAGCTGGCTTGAATTACTTTCCCTTTGTCAGATAAGAGGATTTGCTGACTTTAGTGATTACATAATTTCTTTGTAGAGACCTGGCCAAATTGTACAGCTCAGGACCCACATTTCTAAAATATAAAAAGCAATGTTCTTCTTCTTCTTCTTCTTATTATTATTATTATTATTATTATTATCATTAATTTATTTATTTATTTTACATTTGATGTGTGACAAATCAGGCTGAAAATGAGATGCATGAGCAACACAAAACGCATTTGTCCTTCGTCATTAGTGTTGTTTTTTTAAATGGGTTTTAGATTTGAATTCATTAAAATTTTACATGACATGAAAGTGGGAATGTTAAAATACAGTTGTAATGGTTATATAACAGAGGTAGTGTTATTATGATATAGAAATATATAACAGGGGTCACCAAAGTAGCACCCAAGGACCACATGAGTAGCCCGCATGCCTGTTCTAAAAATACATCAGCAGTGATGAGATATTGTGATTTCCTCGGAATTTTGTAGATCATTTGAAAATATGAACGTTGAGATTTAGAGAAATAGTTTTGCATATTGGTAAGCATTTTTTCCTAATTATTGTGACAAGCATTCACATAATGTCTTTAAATAAATGACTATCATTAATTTAAAAACATATAATAATAACAGCCCTGCAATTGGCTTGCAACCAGTTCAGGGTGTACCCCGCCTACTGCCAGCTGGGATAGGCTCCAGCCCCCCTACCCACCCCCTCCAGCGACCCTTGTGAGGAAAAGCGGTTAAGAAAATGGATGGACGGATAATAATAACAGTCATAATTTCAGCAAACTTCTTATTTCAGAAGTGTGTTTCTAACTGGTATCCCTCCAACTTCCAAGAGGTAGCTCTCAGCTTCAAAAAAGTTGGTGACCACTGATATAGAAGCATGATTTCCTCTTGGGACCATTTATTGAAAACCAACTGCGTCGACCAAATGATTTTTGTTGCGACGGTCATCTGAGTGCAAATAGTTGGTAATATGCTGCCCTCTGTTGGTTATAAAGCGCGATGTTTATAGACTAAACCGTACAAAAAAACAATCACAAATATAATTGCTACATCAGCAATAATTATTGCATCAGCTGATTTTGAGGCAAAACTGGTAAGTGTCATAAGATCACACTCACCCAACAGTTTGCAGTTGTTGCAAACTGTCTTTAGTCTTCTCTGCAGTATATAGGCCCTTGCTGGCAAAAATTCTCTTCAATTTACTATTCAAGCAGTTTGTGATTGTGAATGCAGATTTAAGTCAGCTATGCCTCAGGCTGAAAAAGAAACTTGGCAAAAGAAACCAACACCAAAAAATAAGAACAATTGCCAATTTTATATAAAACAAGTATCATATCTATCTCACTATCACGGATGTTCAATTCGATACCACTTTGAGTGGTCACTGATACAAAGTACCGATACTAGTATCCATGTCACTAGTACCTTTGTTACATATAAATGATAAAAAGAAAGGACAAGATAATTAATCAATGTAGGATTTTCCCTTAAAATTAAATGAAATTAATGGCAAATGTTCTATTTTTCTAAATTTCTAGTTCCTGATTATAAAACATCCGTCACTGCCGGAGTTGACACAAACTTGAGGACATAACTGAGAGGTAGATTTTTAGGGAAAGTATTGTTTGAAGGTCACTGTGTGCATTGTTTTATACATTCATAATCTTTCTTTAAAAAAAATTAAAAAAAAATGTGTTATTTGTGAAGTTTGTTTAAAGTTTTTTGGAAAAGAAAGATTAAAGTCTCTTCTTTCATCAGAAAAAAAAGTATGTTTCTATCTGTTTCCATTTTGCAGCAATTAGCATTAGAAAAGAGCTAAGTTTCATCAGTTTTCACAAATCTATTTAAAATTCAAAGTAATTGAGCTTTTTTTCTAGATAGCCCTGGTTGATCTCCTTTGCTCTGCTGCCACCTGCTGGCCATTTGTGTAATAACTACCATTTCTGCAACCGTTCTTTGCAGTTGAGAGGCTGCATCAAAGCCTTCTGTATGCTCTAGCATAAGAAAAAAAAACACGTATAAATACGTCTTTGGGACACTTAGAACATTAAAAACGTATTTATACGTTATTGGGAGTAAATGAGTTAAGCATATGTTAGGGTTTTCAGGGGGTTGCGGACCCAAATGAGGGGAGGCAGAGGGAGGAGGCCAAAGCAATGTCCAAACAAAAAAGGGTTTTATTACTTATATAAAAATAAGGTTGTGCACAAGGTGCAGGCAGGAAACAATGAAAACAAAAGTCCTAAATCGAAGCAAACTCAAATAACATGGCAAGACGGGAGAAACAGCAAAACATGGAATTGACGACGGACCAACAAGAACTGACCTGAAAATAGGTGACTAAATACACACAAACTAATTACACAACAAGGGACACCTGGACAAGACACACGTGGGTGAGGGAACTGATTGGCTGAACACAAAGGTGTGGGATGACAAGCACAGGTGAACATGATCACATGAAAACGAGAGACTGACAAACAAAGAAAACAACTGAAGTGATCAACACAGACAAAACATAACAAAAACCCAACCCAAACCATGACAGCATATTCATTTTGATGAATCTATTGATTAGCGTGACATTCTTACGTAATGGACATGTTTTGTCCCAACTCTCAGGAATCTGTGATAGGCCTGTATGGATGGATTACCATAATCATAACCTTGACATTCACAGCCTTTCCGAAAGATATAAACCACAATGGAAACCGTTTTGTATTTTTTTTTTTTTTTTTTTATATATATAATGTATATTTTTGGAATGACGTCCAAGAGAATGTACATGCAAAGTCAACTAGATGGCAACTAAATAAACAATGAGAAGAAGAATGAGCCTCCAGTTTGGACCTGAAATGAAATATACACATTTTCAGTATTTAGTTTGAATGCAATTATTGTGCAAGAAAAGCTTAATTTTAAGACGCAATAGTAGGCCTATTTCTTTGTATGGCAGTCAATCGGGGGTGTCCAAACATCCTTGTTTTCCATCAATCACATCATTCTGTATACTCGAGCACTGACCACTACTTTTAATAATAAAATGTGAAGTATATCAAAGTGGCCTTTTCATATATGCAGCCCCGGAACAAAAGGTTTGGACAACCCCGATCTAAACGAGTCATATGACATCTGCTTCATGCACTCTTACTTGAGCGACTCGACCCACTCCGAGGGCCAGAGGTGACGGACCCTAAGGACAGACACAGTCACAATGTGTCACCGTCTCCTACCTTGATGGTGAACACAAATCAGACGGACTCACTTGTCACCATGGCCAGCTCAAAGGTGTGGTCTGAGAACTCGTGAGGTTTACTGACAGAACACACGTGACTCCCCAAATCCTTCATTTCGACGCGCCGGATGGTGAGTGTGACGCCGCCGCCGGTGTCACTGATTGTGTAACCGGTCGTGCAGTTTTGGAAGGCCTTGTGTTTGATGTAGTGACACAGCAGATCGTTGTGAGGACTCCTCCACTGCACAGACAGCTGAGAGCCGAGCGTGTTGTCATGGTAACGCACACACAACAGCGTAATGGGCTGACCCGGTTGACAGAGCACTTTGACAAAAGTACCTGTAGACGGAAAACAACGTGGGTAACATTTAAAGTCGCAGTAGTAGAACGTTCATATGGTGAGCTTTGCTGGGGGGTTTCCCCCCCCCAAAAAAACATGAAAAGAAAATTAATATATCAAATAAGCAAACCTTAGATCATACATCCCAGACTGAAGTAGAAAAGGCTATATTCTCTATGTTTTGTGTGTGATGAATTTTCATAAATTCCATAGCCAAATGGAGTCAGCTCAGCGACCAGCAGAAGAAGGTCAAGAAAACAAACACAGAAAGAACATTTAGTGCAGTTTGTGTCCCGGAACTTACCTTCAACGATCAAGTGTAAAAGTGTGAAAACATAAAAGAGTCTAGGTTTCCAAGTCAGTTGAAAAGACGTTTTCCACATTTGGCAAATGTTTCAACTCTATAAGCTAACAGCATCAAACAGCTGGAGCACAAATTTAACCAAAGATTGCTATCACTTTTTGTTTTTACTGTCTGCGTAGGGTCAGTTTACAAGCTTCATGCAAGCAAATTGACACTCTTTGGTAACCAAGCATAAAAAAAACCCCACTCCTTAAACATGACTCATCAAACTTAGAATCAGGGTCAGAATCAGGTTCAACTCCCAGCCACCCCCCTTGGTCAGGTAACAAATAAAAAACTAAAGAAAGAGATCAAACACACCAATTTAATGCTGCATTCATTTCAACATTCAGAAAATATTATGGATAAATGTTTTATTATTTTTATGTATTTTTTTACAGTGCCTTGGAAATTACAGTACATCATTCATGACACCCTGCAAAATGATACACAGGCCTTCAGAAATACTGTACATATTATTTACACACAATCATCATCTATTTGTTCAGGAAATTGTACAGTTTTATCAGAATTATAGCACAAAAAAAAAAAACATTTAACTCATTCACTGCCAGTCATTATAGAAAATTTTTACATTTCCAATACTCACGTGATATTACATTCAATAATTATATATAAACCGAATCTACCAAATAACAGAATAGACTCCCTACTTTTTGTCCCGTCCCGTTCTTTTATAATTGAAAGCAGAAAAATGTAGGTTTGCCAAAATACAGCCATTTCTCCCATGGACTCTGAAACTGTGTTTATTTCCTATAAAATGGGGCAATGATGTCATCTACCGGTGGTTGGGCATCAGTAAAGTTGTTTCCAAGTTTGATATTTACAGTGGAGCATGCTCAGATTCGCCCCCATTTAGCACCGCTCTAAAAAATACAATTGACAAGTATACTTGTCAAAGGCAGTGAATATTAATAGACCCTTCCAGTGTGACCGTCATGTTGAAGCGCGCCCCTTGCGGTGGGGGTCAAGGCGTCAATGCGAATGAATTAGAAAACAATCAGTGAGCTAGAAAATCGGTCAAACAGTTGATAAATCAGCGAGCAATGTTATGGTGAACTTGTGCGTGGCCAACGGATGATCTAATGGCTCAAAGAGAGATGAGATCGTTCTTTGGGCTGCCGGCAGTGATTCGAAACCAGGCGGAAAACAGTAAGGAGTGAAAGACGAGCACGGTGGCTCGCGCAAAACTGCTTTGCACCCACAAAAAGTATGAGGAAATGCTCAGATCATTTTATATCAGGTAGTTTTTCCTCTTTTTCATATACAGTGGGTCATAACATTAACCTCTGATTGTAAATTCCAGGCAGACGCAATGAATGTGCCATATTATCTTTAGTGAAACAATCATACTTTTTTTTGCATAAGTATTCAAGTAATTTTGAACAAAAAGTTAATGGTTTAACACGATTATCACAATTAACACTTTAACTCGGGCTTTATTTCTGATGAGGAATGTTTAATAAACGTGCACTCTGTTTGTTAGCAGCTAGCAAGCTAAGATAGGTTGAAGACTTCGATATACAGCAAGACTATAGAATAAGAAGGAATGGAATAAGAATATATCCGGACACAAACGATTTCATGAATGACAATTTACACCATGAAAGTCGTGACCGACGTACTGTTTCAACCAAAAACAACATACCTTAAGCTTTACACTTCCACTTTTCTCTCCCAGGTTTTTTTTTTTTTTTTTTTTTAGCTACCAGCTTGTTATGGGATGTTTGGCTTTGGCTTTGGAGGTGCAGCGGGAGCTAAGCGGTGACGTCGGCTGGAAGGGTCTATAGCTGAATGTTTGGACACTAACTCCATGATTTATTATCTAATAGATGCATTTCTCCATTGTTGACAAAGCATGTTTTTGACCTGAGCAGGTGTGAAATACCAACCAAAGTGAATAGTTTAAATGAAAAGCACAGTTTCAATGTGGAGCATTAAAATTAGTGATAGACCGATATGTTCAAAGTATCACGATTAATTGCGATATCGATATATCAGCACACTCCTAATACCGATACAGATTATTATTATTCAAGGAGGCCGATAACCGATATTTCAAGCTGATATTCATTTGCAGTAAAATAGAAAAATAAACTTTTTTGTTTAATCTATATTGACAGATTTGTTTATAAAATTCGAACAAAAATTGCAGAACTTCCAGGGTCATTAGCATGTGTTAAACTCAATTAAAAAATAATAATAATAAAAATTGGAAAGCAAGTAAAGATTTCTACTGTAAATAAAGTTTTCTACAATTTCAACATAATTTCTTTATTTGTTTTATTTATTTTTTTAACAAAAAGTGTAGGGAGTTCCTATTTTTTATAAAGTGGAAATTTAAATAGATCCATAAATGAAAAGTTCCCTACATCTCACTGAGTGACAAATTCATGCGAACGTAGCTAATTTTGAGTTTTTGTTAGGGTTCGTAAAACGTTTCAAAAGCTCTTTGCAGTGAAAAATGGTCTGAATATGTTCCAAATGTGTTTATGACAAATAAAAACTGGCTGTGAACATCTTACAATTCCTGAGGAAAAGCCCAAATTTAATACGTTTGCAAGTATTCACTGCTCAGTGAGATACCAACTTTATCGGCTTTCAGATTCCAAAAAGGCAGATGCTAATATTGGTCAATATGCCAAATCTCGGCACTGATAATTGGCCCGGCCGATAATCGGTCTATCCCTACTTTAAATGACAGCACCATTGAATCACCTCTTACAGTATATTGCCTGTCACATAATTCAAACCTTCATCATCAAGGCACATTCTTCAACTTCAGATGTCAAGCATCACATTCACCACAAAACGTGCAATAGCAGCCGTTTCAATTTTCACAATTAAGTTACCTGAAGTGTGTTGTGCTCAAAACACTGAAGTGAGCTCGAAAAGCCAGTCTGTGAGTTTGTCTCTGGACAAAGATCCATCCGGGGCCTTTTGTCATTTCACTGGTTTGAATCCCATCTGCAGTTCACTTTGCGTTCCAGTGTTGAGTTTGTTGAACTCAGAGGCAATAGAGTTAAGGATTACTTTATAGTAGAAAGTGCACATACGTAGTCACATACTACTTCCTGCGCTGAAAGCCGAGCCTCTATCTACACAACGTCAACTACAAAATGACATCACAAAATCACTGAGACACACAGACAATCACCAGCATGTCACATTTTACAGTTGTGGCTTCCTTCAGCGTGCGCTTCTTTCTGTGTGCACTACTAGATGCCTCGAAATAAACACAATGCAAACACCATGGCGAAGAGCTGGAGGGACAACGGGAAAAACAGACAGCTCAGTCCGGTGAAAAAGACGGACATTTTGTCACAAATACATGCAGTCCCAAGTCAACCTGATATTACGCAACAAAAAACGGACATGCTTTGTGTACTTAATCTGTCATTTTCTGTGAACAATTGCACCTGTATATAATCTGTCTGGATTTTCAAAACAAGAAGTGACCTCATATCGGTGCGGAACGAACACATACCTCGATTGTCAGCACCACAATGGCGAGAGCGCCTGCTGTGTAAATGTATGCCTCAAAGTAATCCATCATCGCAGAGTAGCAGCCCTGCAATAACATAACAACAACGACAATAATTATAATAATATCTGCTACACTGAATCAAATTGTGTTTAATTTTCCCTCATAAAGTCGTCACCGTTGAAGGGCAATAAATAATAAGAATAATCAGATCCTTATCTGTGGTTGTTTTGTTCAGGTCAAAGCCATGAAAGTATTTGTATGATTTGCGAGGAAACAATCAAAATGCAAGTGAAAGTTTGACATTAACAGCGGCTGTGTCGGGCCACCTGAAGTTTACTGATGTTGGTTTGACAGGGACACCACCACAAATTTCCTAAACTAATTTGATGAAACCAAGAAATTCTTGGATTAATACCTAATATTCAATCTTTTGAATCGAGCACTCATCTGTGCACATCGATCACCCGCATCCATTGACGCATTGAGCAATTGGGTGTGCATTTTGGAGTCTTGACGCTTCACAATTCCATCCACAAACAAGCCGACATATATTATATAAATTACAAATTTAGTTAAAGGGATACTTTACTTATTTAGCCATTTTTGGCAGTCAAACATAACATTTTGCCTATAATAAATTTGATATTTTCATTATTTTTCATGTACAGTGTACCTTTAAAAACATATTTTTCAACTTGCTGTCGACTGAAAATGACATCACAAGGGCTCAGGTAACCAATCACACCTCAGCTTGTGAATGTCACATGACCAAACCTAGAAAACAGGTGAACTGTGATTGGTTACCTGAGCCCTTGTGATGTCATTTTCAGTCGACAGCAAGTTGCAAAATGTGTTTTTAAAGGTACTAATTGTATGTGAAAAATAATGAAAGTATCAAATTAATTATAGACGAAATATTAACTTTTTATTGCTATAATGGGCTACATAAGTGAAGTATCTCTTTAAAGGGGAAGTCAACCGCCCCAAAATTTCTTGACAGTTGGTTAATATTGCGTGAGCGGAATATGAGTTAAGCAGCTAAACCCAGTGGTTTCCATCAATATCAGAAGGCGGCCATTTTGCCACTTGCCATCGCGTGAAAATGACATCATAGTTGCTCAGGTCTCAGGTAAACCAATCACAGCTCAGCTTCAGAAAACAAGTGAGCCATGATTGGCCGTTGCCTAAGTCTTGAACAACTGTGATGTCATCATCTTCAGTTGACAGCAAGTGGCAAAATGGCCGGCTCCTGAAGTGGATAAAAACGGCTGGATATTGCTTCATAACTTGTATTCCACAAATATTCATCAGAATGTCATGTTTAGACAAATGAAGTCAATTTAACATATTATTGTCAAGAAAAAGTTGACTTTAATTATTGCTTTAAATGACAATTTCTACTTATATAGGCTGGCTAAAATTATTGATGAGTTTCATATGTAAAGTTTCTTTGTTGAATAATTTAATTGCTGAATACGGCCATATATGTAACGGGTTCATTATGTGTTCATGCTAAATGCATGGTACTGATTTTGCTGATTATGATGTGTTGTTATAGAAAAGAGTAAACAAATGAATCCAAACGGAGTATCAGTCTGCATTGTGTGATTTGGAATGCTTGTACGCCATCTTGTGGCATCGACAGGCATTTGCAAACTCTTACTTGCGGTACAAAATCAAGCTATAATTAGATTTAATGAGAAAATACTTGAGTGTGGCAGAATGAGTAAAGTGGCTAAGCGGAGACATTGAAATGCTGACTATCATCACTTCTCCTGTATTTTAGTCACTTTTTGATTTCAGACCCTCATCCAATGTGTCTTCTTGGGAGACGTCAACATTGTCACGCACGAACCTTGTTGTTCTGAAAGGCAGGGTTTCCACTGACGCACTGCAACATGCTGATATATTCCATGCGTCCTTGGTAGCTGCTCCCCTGGCAACAGGCATCAGGGGTCATCTTGTTGGGGTTGAGGAGCCTGAAGAGACTCACGTCAAAGTCCTCAGGGCCGCTTACACCACAACAGTCAAACTATACATCCAAAACATACGGGCGAAGGATGAGCATCAGAGTTGGATAATTAAGCAAAAAAAAAAAAAAAAAGGTGAGTAAAAACGATGCTTTACTGTGGTCATGATGGCGTTCCACGTGGATGTGAAGACATCAGTGGTGTTGTAACCTTGATAGTGGTGTTTTAGCTCACGGGTGAAATACTCCCTGGTTAACTGGGCACACACAAAGTAACAGGTTCGGATTGCCAACCACCAACACCGACCAAAAAGTACATCTTGGCCTCCTGACCTCAAACATTTCCATTACCCCCAATACAGTATATGCATTCATACGGTATACTGTAGTGATAGACCGATATGTTTTTGTTTGTTTGTTTTTGTTTCCAGGGCCGATACCGATTAATAGTAGGCAAGGAGGCCAATAACCGGTATTTAGAGACAATATTCTTTATCAGTAAAACAAAAAAAAAGTGTTAGCATCAAAATAAAATTAAAAAAATCAACTCATTCACTGCCATCAATTGCATTTTTTCAACTGGGCTCGATGGGCGGAGATCTGATGATGCTTCACTATACAGGACTGTCTCAGAAAAACAGAATATTGTGATGAAGTTCATTATTTACTGGAATGCATTTCAATAAGCAAAAATGCCATACATTCTGGATTCATTACAAATCAACTGAAATATTGCAAGTATTTTATTGTTTTAATATTGCTGATTATGGCTTTTTTTTTAACTTGGTCTGAGGAAATATTCTAATATTTTGAGATAGGATGTTTGAGTTTTCTTAAGCTGTAACCCATAATCAGCAATATTAAAATAATAAAAAGCTTGCAATATTTCCGTTGATTTGTAATGAATTCAGAATGTATGGCATTTTTGCTTATTCAATTGCATTACAGAAAATAAAGGACTTTATCAGAATATTCTAATTTTCTGAGACAGTCCTGTAAATGTTAAACTTAGAAACAACTTGATTGATGCAGTTTGCTAATTATAAAAGAATGAGAAAAGGCAGAAAGGAAGGAGTATTCTGTCATTTGGCATATTCGGTATATATATAAAATTATTGAACGCAATATCGTGTGGGTACTGAGAATTTTTACATTTTCTAAATTGTCTGGGAGTGAATGAGTTAAGCATTTTTGTGAAAACAACTGTTCAAGCATGTTTTCAACATGTTTAATGTTTTTCTTTCAATTTAAAATATGGCAAATAGACAGCTTTGTTTTAAAATTACAACAACAAAAAAAATACTGTCAATACGTTTCTATAGTAAATAGTTTTTTGTTTTTTTTTAACAAAAGCAGCATCTCTTATAAAGTTAAGTGACATTTTTAATAAATAGTCTATATCCACAAAATGTTCCATGAAATGAACCCAGTTTTAAATTGATCTCTTAAGCTGGTATCTCTCTGTGCTGGCGAACATTGCAAATTTGGGGTTCTTGTCAAACTGCGAAGGTTTCAATCAAAGCTTGCAAACAGCAAAAATTTGTCAGAACATGTCCAGAATTTCTTTGTGAAAAGAAAAATTGTTTGTGATGCCTGAAAATGGTCTGTGAACATCTTTGCAACCTTTTGCAACATTTTACGAACCCTGAAGAAATCACAAAATTCACTAAGTTTGCAAACATTCCCCGCTCAGAGAGACACCAGCTTTATCGGCCTTCAGATTTGTAAAAATGGCCGATATTCGTCAAAATGTTAAATATCAGCGCCGATAATCGGCCTATCCCTAGTATACTGTGCCCACCATTATGACTCACATGCTCCCTGAAGAAGAAAGCCAGGATGGCACTTGCCAGCTCAGCCAGGAAGATGAAAAGGATGAACATGAAGAACTAGTCAGGGGGGACAAAAATGTCATAGGGTTAAGGTTGCTTTATATCAACAAATGTTTCATACAGACAGTAAATACTGGCACAGTTCAATGGAAATAAACCTCCTCTAGATGGCACTTGAGTATCGCCTCAGACTGGTGTTATGTAATTTTTATTTTTGAGCTGTGAGGAAAGAGCAGGTAAGACCTTGACCATGACAATGTCAACATCAAATACTTACTAGGTTTGCTTCTGACACAATTTTCCGCATCTTAAACACAACTTTACACTGTTGCTTCTCGGTGGTAGTCAAGTGTTTATCAAAACACCTCAAATACAGACAATATCTTTGTCATGATGGTTTCATGCTTTCTATCACTATTAGTAAAATATCTTGAGACATGAGAACGTGAAGACAGGACACAGTCAACGAGGAAACAGGAGAAGAGCCAGAACAAGAGTGGCTATAAAAAGCACACAGTGGCATGTCTGACTGAGACAGACTCGTGATTTAAAGTAACAATAAGGGTTGGTTGGACATTTGCGTTGAAGAAATGAGGAGAGAAGCACTTGATCAGCCAGTCAATTCAAATATCAGTCAATGTTTATTCAACAATCCCCGTTTTAACTCATTCACTCGCAGCCATTTTACGGCTGATTTACTGGATTTTGACTAATTTTGCCAGGCCCACAGAATATTGTGTTGTATTGCTATAACAACATGGAACCCACCAAAGATAAGAGCATCTTCTTTCATCAGAAAAAATCTGTTTCCGTTTTGCAGCAATTAGCATTAGGATATAGTTAAGTTTCATCATTATTCACAAATCTGTTTAAAACAGTGGGGGAAAACAGCTTTTTGCAACATGGTTGATCTCTTATACTCTGCTGCCACCTGCTGGCCCTTTTAGTAATAACTACCATTGCTTCAAGCATTCTTCTCAATTCAGAGGCTGCATTAAAGCCTTTTGTATGTTCTAGCATTAAAAAAACCCCAACAACAACGTAAATCTACGTCTTTGGGAGCATGGTAATATTTAAAATAGCACTTATTTATATGTTTTTGGCAGTAAATGACCCAAAATGAGGTCTCACTTATTCTTGTGACTTTATTGCATGAATACTCACAAAAAGTAGCAGACATTTGTTCTCGCGTATGGCACCACAGCAGCCCAGAAAGCCCAAGAGGAAGAGCATTGCGCCAATGGCCAAGATGACGTAGACCCCCGTGAACAGCAGGGGGTTGGCCGCCACAATCTCTCGGAAGCCCATCGGGTCCACCAGCACCCAAACACCAACACCCAGCATGAAGGAGCCTCCTAGCTAGGAGAGACACAAACATCAACTTCGGAAGTGTGCATTAAAAGGCATTCTTGTTCTTTTTTAATCACGGTGGACTCACAAAGATGAGGAAGTTGAAGATGAACATCAGGTACTTCATACAGCTGAGGCAGTCACCCTCCATGGCTGAGCTCCCATGCACGCTGTTAGGTGCATTGATAGAAAGTCATTAGATTAAAACAGCCAAATTAATAAATCAAAGAATGGCACATAAAAAACACACTTGGAAAAATATAAATGTTAAAAGAATTACAGTACACTATTACCTTCCCAGTACTACAAAATGTTGTTATATTTACTTTATTTGGTTTGGTCATGGTGTGTGATTGCAAACAAATACTGTGAAATACAGAAATATGGGAAAATAATTTTCAAGTACAGTAATGTTTACGGTCACTGTGGTTACAGATAGGACTGTGCAATTAATCGAAATTCAATCACAATTTCAATGATTACACACCATAATTACAAAATCAGCATATTTGTAAAAAAAAAAAAAAAAAAGATTATTAATACAAATTTTTGAGTTGTTTAAATTTATACATTTCCACTTTTTTTTAAATAACTAATTTAATACATTTTGCTTAATCAAAAAGGAACTTGCAAAATTATAATGTTTCAAATAATTTTATTTGTCTTAATATTTATTTGTTTTTTATTTTAAAACATTTTTTGTACCAAAAAATAAATGATTGTCCTACTGCACATTGTACAGTACACAAGATGCACTCCAACTTCACGTGTTCCGCCAACATAAATAAATGCATAAATATTATGATAAATATATATTATTATAAATTTTGTTTGTTCCAAAAGGAACTTACATAATTGTAGTGTTTCTATTTTTTTTTTTTTTATTGCTCTTAATATTTTTAAATGCTTGAACGTTGTCTTGTTTTGTACCAAAAAATAAATAATCATTTGGATAATCGTGATTTCATCCATCCATCCATTTTCTGAGCCTCTTTTCCTCACAAGGGTCGCGGGGGCGCTGGAGCCTATCCCAGCTGGCTTTACACCCTGAACTGGTTGCCAGCACAATCATGATTTCAGTTATTGCCAAAATAATTGTGATTATTAATTTCTCCATAATCGAGCATCCTTAGGTACAGATAGCCCTAAATGGTCACCACCTCCCACAAAACAGAACTTTTGTGCTGCATGTGCGATGTATTCCGCATGCCATGGCTGTTAGTAACCCCCCAAAAAGTGTGCAAAACAAAACAAAAAAACAAAAAAAAACGTTTATACACTGTTTTTCGTCAACTAGGTCGTACAGAGGTTCTCAGAGAAATAGAAATTAAATGTTTAAGATCTTTGTGGCTTCAATAGAATTAAGTGTATATTACAAGCCACTTGCTTTTATCACAAACAAATTGGCTGTATGGAGACAGACAGACAGACAGACAGACAGACAGACAGACAGACAGACAGACAGACAGACAGACAGACAGACAGACAGACAGACAGACAGACAGATAGATAGATAGATAGATAGATAGATAGATAGATAGATAGATAGATAGATAGATAGATAGATAGATAGATAGATAGCAAGCAAGCAAGTCAAAAGAAACACATCAATCAGCCACGACTTGGATGACAAGACTTCCATTGTTCATTTGACGTGAGGCGACAGTGACACAGTGGCAGCAACAGTTGTTGTCATGTGTGAAGATGTGACCACGGCAGTGTGGGATCACACATGGAGGGACATTGGCTGCGAGTGAAGCGGGCATGTTGACGTGAGTGGGGCCCTCAGTGGGGGTGTGAAGCGGACCAACTGTGCACTTTAAGGTCCCTGATGGTGTTTACCAGTTGGAGATGACATACAGCCACCTGGCTCATCCAAGGCAGTGAAACACTTTGGTTGAATTCATTTCCTAATCAGGAGATGGGTGCTGTTTGAAATGCTGAAATCTACATATCCTATCATAATAATCATTTCAGTAAAGATGCCTCAAAACAACAGAGCCTCAAATTTGGTGTTGAATTCATTTGGGAAAATTACATAAAAGTTTTACATTTGAATAAATACAGTATGTCGGTTGCAGGACATAATGATTTCAAGAACAACATCCTCATGTTTCACTAATTTGTAGTAAATTGAAAAGTTGCTGCGTATGTGTGTATGTGTCGGGTCTACAGGATCACCAGCTTCCATTTTATGTTGCCTTTTAACAATTGTTAGCACAGCGGTTTAATGCCAGTTATTTTTCCTTCTTTGTCTGACTTTGATAGTTTTCCGCTGCATAAACATGTATTTATCTAATTTGGACATTTTGTGTGCGGCTCTTATTTTAATGAAGTAAAATGTTGAATTTTCTGTTCCCACAGTAATTTAACACATGCTGGCTTCATGAGTGCCAATGCACTTTGGGTAATTGCTAACTCTAAGGGCAGAGGTAAGGATGAAGAAATGAGACTTGCTGCTATGTGTCCATCTTTCACTCATAGAGGCAAGTTACATACAAAGAACAAGAAATATGGTTCTTTCTTTCAAATTAACAACATAGGGTGTTAATTGGGCTCTGCTTTTGTGCAAATAAAAATCCTGCTTCCTGGTTCATATAATGATAAATATATACAGGTGATAATTTCATACTATACAGGACAGTGCAGTCAAAAAGGTATTGTATTTTTCAAATTCATTAGTTTCCTTACTTTAATGTTTAAGATCATCAGACATGTACATTTCAGAAAACGATAACTCACATAAAAAAGAACAATTCCATTTCTAAATGTTTTTATTTATTGAAATGAAAAAGTACTGTAGCTTAAATTTTTTCATATCTTGCCACCTTGTGAGTACAAATCTCTACAATGTTTTTTCCCCCCCAAAATTTTATATAATCAAAAGTCAATTCATCAGCAATTCTTATTATTGATGGACCCCCATTAGGATAGGGGGTACAGAAAATTGATGGGTTTCAATGACTGTAGTTTCAACACATTGTGCATCTTGAGGCTTCTGATAGAACGCATCAAAATGTTGGGGAAAACCACCTACAACAGCTGAACTTCATTAGGGGTTAATCAGAGGGACTTGGAAAAAATGATGGCAGGTGCTTGTGGACTCATATTTAACATGAGTTTAAAGATGAGAGGTTAATTCTGAACACACCAAGTATAGGAGAGTATAGTTTTACTTCCACTCTCTATTTTTTTAATTGAGTTGTACAGGTTAAAGGTAACATTTATGGTGGGAAAAGTTTTGAAACGATTTAGCTCGTTTTTGTTTTGTCTGACATTTGAACAGGGATGTGCAGACTTGTATATCCACTGTGACGTCAAAAGTTGTACCTTAAAAGACTTAAACATTGTGATTGTTTAATTATGAATCACTTACCTAAAATAACACGCTCAGTATTGGCAAGTGGGTCTTGTTTGAAGTGCAGCTGCCTCTGCCTTTCCACTTGTTAGTGTTGAGCTGTTAAGAATAAGAATGTTGTCATCAGGAAGATGTCACCAGCCTCTTCTCGGTAGGAAATGTTCCCTGTTGGTTAAACATTATGCTATCACACATTTCAGACATTTGATTTTTATTTTCAGTTCAACCTTTTCATTCTTCTGTCTTTAATATATGACATTATTATTATGTTAGCCTGTAAAGTAAGCATTACTTTTAAACTGTACAACATATCTCCCATCAACTCTTTTTGTTCCTAAGCACTGTCGTGCGATTTGCCTTCGTCGGCATAATAAAATAAACATTTGGTGCTGCGTGACTCATGGGTCATGATTCATGTTTTTGTATTTGTTTTCTAAGATGAGAGTTAAATCCGTGGTGCTACTTGTCATTATGACAAACAATCAGCAAACAGGCATAGAGACCAGTGAAAAGAAAGTCGTGACTACAACAACAACAAACAAAAAAAAGAGTGGAAAAAACTTGACAGCTACTCACAATAGCATTATTCTGCTCACCATTGTAGTAAAATGTAAGCAAGCCCACTGACAGTTCAATTATTATTTTTTTTTTTCAAGGTAAGTATGTTGGATGTGTGCTTTTACGCTCTTTGTAAGGAATTAAACTGAGTTTCATTGTTTTTTATATTTGGCGGGAAAAATAGCTAATATTCCATGCATACATTTTGGAAAAGCAGCAGAGGAAAATGGAAAATGTGTGCATATTACCAAACAGCACTATTACAGTATTGCAATTGTAAGATGTTGTTTAAACTAGATCAGGGGTCAGCAACCTTTCCTGTCAAAAGAGCCATATTACGCCAAAAATAAAAAAAAATCTGTCTGGAGCCACAAAACATTTCAACATTGTGATAAGGGAAACAGTGTTAGTCTAATGTACTGAGGGCCCAAGAGCTAATTAGAGCTGCAGCATGACAGAAAAATATGCAGGTTTTCATGCTTGGTTTTTCATATATTTTTAGATTTTATTCAATTCTGTCATTTTTGGCAATTTTTGGAATTTTTTCCCTACTTTTTTTGCAAACAATTTCTGACTTTTTTGTCAATACTGTTGACGTTTTACGCCATTTTCAGGATTTGTTTTGTTTTTTGAACACTTTATAGTTCATTTCCAAATGTTTTCGTTTCTGCCTTTTTTTAATTCATTTTTTGACTTTTTTTTTTTTTTTGGGCAATTTCATAGACATTTTACGGTCTTTTACTGCTTTTCCTTTTTGACATTTTAAGGTAGCTTTTAAAACTTTTTCAGCTACCTTTTGCCTCTCTTTTTCTGACAACTTGAACTCTGGCTTCCGACATTTTTTGAATATTTAATTTTTGCATCTAAATGATTAATTAATTGAAAGAATATTGTACCTAAAAAGAACAAATATATGGGGAAAAAATAATTTCTACTAATTTCTTTTTAGAGATCCACATGGAGCTACAGGAAAGGGACTCAAGTGCCACAGATGTCTCAGAGCTGCAGGTTGCAGACCCCTTAACTAGATGGATCGTGTCATCACTATCCTTCGACAAAAAGCTTTCTTTCCACAGCTATCTTTCAAAATCAAGCATTGCACGCACGGAAAGGATGCAAGTCTCGGTCAAAGAAAGGACCACACAGGCAGCAGTGTTTTCTTGCTGTAAAGGACATGTCACCATCATTACAGCTACCGACAGCTGCTTCCCCCTTGAGATGACAAGTTGAGCATGTGGAAAACAGCACTGCTAGCTGGCTTCTATTACAGCAGCCATATTCAAACAGTGTTCACAATTACTGGCTCCCACTTGCTAAGCGGCTTGATGTCAAATGTTCTTGTGATTTGGCTACCATGTGAAAACATGCGCAAGGACTCAGTTATCAAATCTTTTGCATCACAACTCAACCAGGCAGCACTTATATTGTCATTGTTGATAACAGGTGCCCTCGACCTCTCATTTTCACCACAGAACTACCTTTTTGTGGCTTAAATAACACAGGCAGCAAACAGAAGCAACATATGAGAGTTCTTCACTTATTTGATCTTGTCATCTGTTTTTGCCGCTACTCGACAACCGCACGAACCAGTTGATCATCAGACCAGCTGATTTTTGTGAGACCATTTACAGTAACACAATCAAAACATTTGAAGGAAGACCACCCACACATAGAAAGGCCTCGAGTGTCAGAGCGTAGCTTGGTGAATGGGTCACAGGGGAGTGTGAGGGGCTGAACATCTGCTTTGTGTTCCACTGGAGCTTTAATCTTGTTCAATGTAGAAACTTGAAAAGAGCACCTGAAAACATAAATTTCTTTCAAAAGTGCTTTCAACAGGCCGTTGCTACAAAACCCCAATTAGCTAGTGCGTGTTGTGCAAATTTGCAAGTTCTTGTATAAGAACAAAACTTGATCAACATACTTATCAACTAGGGCATAGTATCGAATCCAATTACCTCAACTGATTCGATTTTGAATCACAAGAGTTCAGTTCGATTCGATTTTTCTTCCCCCCGATTCAATTTGATTTCATTCAATTCAATCCGATATTGATTAATTATGGAACATCAATTCTTCTTAAATATAAAAGATCAAAGACATGATAAGAACTCCACAAACATTAAATTCCAAATTAAATTTTGCGGAGGTTAAATTATTTAGTTTATTAAGTAACACGTTATAATCACTTAAGTGTTACACAAACATTGACATCAGGAAGGATGAGATGAAAATATTTTCATAATTGTAATTAAATAATTGTAAATATAAATTAAAAAGATTCTGAGGTGTCTGAAAGTGCAATGTTTCCTAAATGTAAGAAAATACTTTTAAATTCATGTGAATACTAAACTTGAAGAAAACAGTAAGATACAAAAAAAAATGCTTTTAAAATTCTATTTTCTTATGAATTTATTAGAAAAGAGATATAATTGATTCATGGTTCTATGAATCAATATGATTTCATATAGATTATTCGATTTTTAAAAAAAATTTTTTTAACCCAGCCCTACATATCAAAGTATGCTGTGAAACTGTATCGGGATGGTTGATGTAACAGTTTTTTTTTTTTTTTGCATATTATTTAAATTAATAGTGTTTTTATTTCTTTAATGAATGAACACTGAAAAATAAAATAATTCCACACTGTCCCATTACGCTTCATTACATTTTTTTTTTTTTTTTTTTACATTACAGTATTACCATTCTTCACCTTTAATGACAATAAACGGTCCCACAATACTTCATCAAAGATGCTACAGTAGTGGTGAAACCACCTTAATATGAACATGTGTGGATCTTAGCCATTTACAAGCCTTCAAGTCAATATTTACCTATTTGATTTATAAAATTGTGTGGAAATGACCAACAAGAATTAACCAAGTAAATAATTTTGTCTGTAGAATTGTATGTAGCAAAAGCCATTTATTTCTCTGTGAAACCCCACCATACTGTATCACTGTACAATGTGTACATTAATTGTTTTCATTCAGCCAAACGAGTTCAGAGCTCGCTCGCCAATTTCAAGATAATTTTATTATAGTGTAAAACTTAGCGTGGGTAAAATTAAATGGAACTAAAGAATTGGATGACCGCTAAAGCAGATTTAAGACCGTTTCACTTACCTAGATTGTGTGACGTTTTCAGGTGGTCCAGTAAACCTTAAGGTTGGAGAAGTCCGTGCTTAGGACTGCAGCTTCTCCACACTGTGGACACTGGACACAAGGTTCGATTTGATTGGCGCTTCCAACGAGCCGAAATGCTACGCTTCCGTCAATCCTTTTCAAACCAAAGGTATTACCGGAAAACAGCCTTTTTTTTTTTTTATCACAAAGGAATTCCTAATACGGCAGCGATGTAACTCGAATTTTAGTCTATCGCTAACCAACGCTAACTTATATTTATTGCAAAGATCTATATTCACAAATTAATACAAATTTGCAGTCAAAATATTTTTGGGGTGTTTTTGATATCATTGGATGTATATTATAGTTTCTATATCTAGTGCTAGTAACAAGAAAGCTTTAAAAAGGTATGTTTTCCCTCCCATTTGAATGTTTTCAACGCTTCATAGTTTTTATTCAAGACCCCTGGGATTAATTAATTATTATTATCATCATTATGATTGCCCCGTGATTGGCTGGCAACCAGTCCAGGGTGTACCCCGCCTACTGCCCAAAGCCAGCTGAGATAGGCTCCAGCACCCCCCGCGAATCTTGTGAGGAATAAGCGGTCAAGAAGATGGATCATTATCATTATTATTATCCAATAAATGTTTAAATAAAGAATCAACACAGTACAATTATTTACAGTAAATAACAGTGATTTTGAAAACACAAAAGGGGATAAGAGGTTCAGATAATTGATGGAAGATAAGTGACAAGCCAGTGTTAAAATAAGAAAATTACTGGAACAACTTTTTCCGTGTGACGACTTGACATATTTGTATGAAAAGTGTTTCCTAATTACGTCGTCAAGCGGCACAAGAAGACACGCTCAAGTACTGCATAGACTTTATGTTTGTCATATAGTTTTATGACAAAGTTCCAATAAGCTCCACAGTACTTTGCATCCCTTGCCAAATATTTTTTTGAAAAGACTCAAAAAGGAATTTGGATTCTCGCCTCATCAATATGTTCTTTTCCTCCTGGTTCGAGCCACAGTGAGCTAGAGTTTTGAGTGAAGTCAGTGCCTGTCCATGACCTCAGCATGTTTCCTGTCGCAATTAAGTGATGTGGACACAGCTAGTCATCACGCTTCTGGTGCTTGAGGTTTAAACCTGGTCGGCCTTTTGTGGTGCTTCAAGCATAAACGATTTAGGAAGAGAACTGTCATGTCCTGGCCTTGTGAATGTGACAAGCTGAGTGCAAATTCGGTGTCACACTGGTCGGTACATCAAAATTACACATTACGAGTAACAATATTTTTCCACTTCTGCTTGTTTAAACAATAATCCAAACTCACAACACTTCAACTCTGTCACGGGTATGATGAACTGACTACTCTTGCAGAGTTCTGGCCCACATTTCTTCCAGAAGCTTGTTTAACGTCTGTTGGACAAACGTGGGAGTAGTGTCCTATTTCGATGCTTGCTTGCGGGTTGCAGTATAGGATGAATGAAATTATACAAGTTAATGTGTGAAATATTAGTTTGATGGCACTGCTGTTCCTAAAGCAAACACATCAAAGCTCTAACAATGGACATTCTTTGCTTTTAAAGTCACCAAACCATTCAAATGAATACAAAAGGGAAGGGCACATTGCCAAGCTGAATCTCTTGTGGTCATCCTACCTTATTAACTTATAGTGCCACCTAGTGGTCGAAGCATCATTTTTCACATGCAGCGCTGTACTAAAGTTGAAACACTACTTATTACAAGTTGAAGTAGTCGGCAGTAGGCAGGCAGCACTGGGTTGTAGTCTACAACCCTGTAGTCTGTAGTCTACAACCCAGTGCTGCCCAATTGTTTTTCTCAGAAAAAAATGGTGTACGAGATGAGGAAAATTCTCTATCCAAGCACTGAATATGCACAGAAGAAAAAAAATAACAATGCCTTAAATTCCATCATGGCTATATTAGGTTACGTCGAACATGTTACAAAGTACCCGGCTGTTCGACTGAATCCAATTGTAATGACTTTATTGGCAAAAGAAACAGAATATCATGAATGTTGTGAGTTCAAAATTACTAAGTCAGCTTCACTACCAGTCTGCCTACATTGTTACAAAAAAAGCCATTCCTTTAAGAACACCATTACAGGGTTAATGTAGTGTTTTTTTTATACTGACTGTACATAGATAGTGGATGACAAATTTATACATAACAAAAGTACCACATGTTCTCGGGTGAAAGATAACATTGCAGAATAAAATACAGAAGAAGTTCAAATTAATAATAATTTCAAAAATCTAATCAGCTGTGCCCATTTCACTCAGGGCAAGTTTAAAAGACATTTTTCTCCCGAACATTTTAAAATAAACAAGTCAGTGTATGACTTTTTTGTTCCTGCTCAGCCAAGACAAATTGAGAGCGGTATCTTTGCAAACAATTGCCAATTCTTTTTACTTTAGTATCACATTACGTCTGTTACAGACAAGAAGTTCTAAAATAAGATAAGGAAACACATTTTTTAAGTACAATGAGGAACCGGCTTGCATTGATAAATTGAAATTATATACAAAGTAATAATAATCATACACAATGCTGGTATGAATGGGAGGCGGATGACAGCTGTGTAAATCAGCTCCAGAATATTCCAAAACAAAACAAACTTGTGGAAAACTAAAACAAACCTTAAGAAGGCAATAATGAACACTGGATCAACATGACTTTACCACACATTTCTGAAATCTCCCCACTCTTCCTTGGTCATTCCCTTTTTTTTTTTTTTTCCAATTCCTGGAAGTTCCTCTAAACCAGTCAAAACATTTGCAACATCACTCTCGGATCAACAGTTTAAAAGCAAAAACTTTTCTAAAGTGCTTCAAGCAAGACTGGCCTGAGGAGAAACATACCTCAGAACAAGTATTTAACTAAATGTAAACCTAACACAGAAGTTTACATTTGGAGAAAACATTTAACCTAAAATTGAGTGAAAAAAAATGCCTTATTAGCTTCAGTTCAAGCCAAACTCCATGTGGTGAACTTTAGTACTTTGGCACTTTGGTGTAGTCCTCCCTGTGAATGTTCTTGCACAAGCAGATGGCCAGAATCATTCCCAGTAGCTATTAGGGGAAAAAAACAAAACAAAACAAAACATATATTTGTGAAGAAATCTGCTGGCTTTGGTGACACCTCTCGATCAAAAACTTGAATTAGTGAGGGGTCACATGTACCTCAATAAAAGCGATTGCAATGCAGACTCCCAGGACCACCCCGATGTTGGTGAGGAGCCAGCTCTCCACGCTGACAGAGCAACCCTGGAGACAACAAGAAGCAAGAGATGATTTCTCCATCAATCCCAACCACAGCCATTACTTCAGGCGAGAAACACAATCCGCACGCTACCGTGTCGTATACGGGCCAGTCGGGAGTCTGAGCCTCGCAGAATCCGCTCTCGGAAACGTTTCCGGTGGCCAGGGAGATGTTGTGGCACGAGCACGGAAAGAGAAGTTGAGAACTGTTGACAATCACCATGTTTCCGTTCCAGTCGCTTTGACCGTTCCAGCCGCAGCATTCCATCTGCAGGCAGCAGGAGTGAAATACATCAAGTGGAGTTTGGAACTAGCATTGTCATATTGGGTTGACTGACAAATCCTGAGGTTAAACCAAGTGAAATTCGTGGGAGGTGTAACTTCTATTCACTTACGTTTCGCTGAATGAAGTCCCATGCCTGCTCTGTGGTTGAGTTGTTGCCTGGATAGTTGTCCAAGACCTTGGATACAATCTTGGACATCTCTTCATTCAACTGGACAAAAAATAAATAAAAAATAAAAAAATAAAATAAACATTTACAGTGTTATATGACATTGAAATTTGCAGTCCACATGGTTTAACATTTCAAAGAAATGTTTACTTCTGAAGTATGTCATTTATTGATGTTTGACAACACACAAACACACTGTTCATATTGATGTAACTTCTGTCACTATTTCCATTTACTATGTTTAAATGTTTATACAGTACTTTCTTATTTTAAGGTAATTTGAGTAACTACTGCACCTCTACAAGGAGAGACAGGTTTTTCAAAATTACAAACCACCAACCTGAGAGGGTTTGGCTCAAAAATAATTTAAGTAGAGAGCGAGCTGACGCCTCCAAATGGGAGATATAATTCGTTCAGCTTGTCCTGAGAAGTATGGATATCATCTGCTTCAAGGGTTTTTCCACTTGGATCCCAACCAGGCCTGGATTGACCATCGGGTATACCAGGACGATGCCCGCTGGGCCGACGGTCTTGGGGCCGGTCAGCACCGACCAAAAGTCCGGCGCCGACTGGCTGATTGACCAGCCCGGCCAGCCGTTTGACCGGCACCGTGCCTGGCAGGCAAAGATGAGGGCTATTTTTCCCCTCAACCAAGATACCGCCGCCTGTCAGTTTGAGAGGGAAGCCTATTGGTCCATCTCTAAAGCCAATCAGAATGTAGTACGAGAGTGACGCCACCCCTCCAGGAAACTCGCTAGTTTGTAAGTGCAACGAACGAACTAGAGCGGCGTCGGTGTAAGATGTGATCGGGCTGCCAGATTGTATCGGCGTCGCCTGCAGATGACGTCATGCTACAGGATTGTCTGGAAATTGTCCATTTACAATTGTTCAAAATAACAAGATTTATGGACTAAAATTGTAAATAAACCTAAAAATATAAAAGCATGATACTTTAAGAGTAAACGACTAAATATGCAACTAGAACCTAGTGAAATAAGGTGTAACAGCTGCAAGCATTAGTGGGAGAGTCTTGTACAGTACAAGTAGATAGACTAATGGAGTAGACTACATAATTCTAAATCATGAAACAACTATAGTACAAGTCCTATGACTTAGAATGTTTAACAATTTTCCATGTACTTCAAAATATTTAGTATTCATTTACATACTAATTAAGTTGGCAATTTACAATTTATTTTAAATATTAAATATTTTAAAATATTTAAATATTTTTAAAAATGTTCTCTTTTTTTTCAGAAATTTTCAGAAGAGAATGATTACTTTTACCATCCTTCATCTGCCACCATGCAAGCATTTTTAAAGTTTCACCCAAAACAAGATGCTACATACCCTAGACTACCTAAGATTGGAATGTTATTCATTTTATCTGATATAACAATTATTCTAACAAGTGATTTATGAATGAATTCTGTTATTAACATATCACACCTCCTCTGTGTCATAGAATTGACAGCCCCAGGTTCATTGAGTGTTTTTTCCAGTTAAGGGAGCCATCCAACAAGTGAGTAAACCGTATCCACCTCACCAAAATAATTAGGATAGGAAAACATTAAAATACATTTCTTTGGACAACACATTCATAAATTACGAGTCGGTTTAACGACGGTAACGGCACTAGTTATAAGGGCCAGGCTCAGCCAGGGCCGATTTTTTTTCTCCCAGTCCAGCCCTGATCCCAACAATTCATATACAAGAACAAAGTCATGAACCAAATGCCCATCCTTTCCCCTGAGAGTTACAAAAATGAACTCAAAAAAGTTTCTATAGTTTATTAAAACTTAGCATGACAAGTACAAGAATTTGCAGATGCAATTATGTCATTTTACACTGGAAATTTCCTTGCAGCTTTTGCTTTTTATTTGGAAATACTATACACCAGGGGGCGCTGCAAACCAATTTCTGTCTATTTCAATTACTGCAGTATCAAGTTGTTTAACTCCTGATTTGGGAGGCTTTGCTTTCTATTGACGTGGATTGTTGTGTAGATGCATGTGAACACAACATAATAATACAGAATGTTGCTTACCACATCCTTCTGGAAGTAGATGAGCGTGCCAGCTACAATCTCAGCAATGAGGATCAACAAGAGGCAGGTGAAGTACTGAATAGAAGGGAGGAATAAATGCAAAAAACATATTCAACCTATTTGAAGCAATCAAATTGCAGCTTAGTTTTCTACAGACACATTTGATTATGACCTTCAATCAGTTAACGTTGAGCTTGAAATGACTTGATTATTACTATAAGAATGTCAGTGTTTTCTGTTATGACTTCTCAAAACAAAATGCTATTGTCCTAATTTATATAAATTCAACTTTCCACTCACGATGCCAAGCAGACAGCGAATCTCATAAATGGCTCCCAAGCAGCCGAGGAAGCCCATAAGCATGGCGAAAGTGCCGACTCCAATCAGGATGTAGCATGCGGCCTTGACAGCTATGGAATCACCTGCAAGGAAAGGACAGCACAAAGGTCAGAAACTACAAACTAATGATAAATGAAATTCAAACTATAATTGCCTACGGTAAAACAGTGTATAATAAAAGCAGTGTCTATGCTTTTGATCTCTAGATGCAAGTATTGTACCTCAAATAAAAACACTTGTCTCAAATTCAACGTTTGATGCCAAATAAGTGTTTTCAATATAAAGAACAGCAAAAAAATAAAAGGTATTTGCCTTGCTGTATTATTCCTTATGGAGGGGAGCATATACGTGTATATCTATGTGTTTACATAGTGGAACTGATCAATCCTTCGGTTGTATTGAAAATAATCATAACATGATGAGAAACATCCATTTACCAAAATTAACAACTGTTTGTTCCTCAAAATCTAATAATCCTTCTTGGCCAAAGGATAGTGCCAAATTGGAGGTAGCTGTTAAACTGTTAGGTAATGTTAGGTAAATATTGACAACAACTAAGTTTAGTAATAATGCTGAAAAGAAAAACACTAAACTCTTTCGCCTGACGTACATCACTTTTTTTAAAGTGCTTAATAAATAAAGTTGAGTTGAGAGTCAGTTAAAAAAACAAAAAAAAACAAGTGACATGTTTGTTTCATAGTTTCACCATTACATCTGAAAAAGAAAAAAAAATATGGAAAAGGGCAAGCACATACAAAAGCCTATCATTACAGGTTACGATAATCAGATCAACAAAACAAATGACAAACTGCATGCACACACCCAAATACATGTACAGATAGGTAGAAGGCACAACTACTAAGCGGCTGGCACAATGCAGTCAAATTGATACAGTGCTAAAACGGATGTTTTTGCCTGATGTTTTGAAGAAGTGTCACTTGGTTCTGAAACTGCTACATTGCTACAAGTTTCTGTAAAGACACAAACATCGTGAAGTGCCGCCTCTACTCAACTACTTGAATCCAACTTCTGTGTGAGGTGAATTAAATAAATGTGAATGATGATCACAGGTGGGTTCATGAGTGCAGTGATTTGGATACATGGGATCAGGTAAGACAACAGCTTGGTCGCAATTCAAACCAAAACACAAACTAAACCTGATGCTACTCAGAAAATTTGTGAAATGTGAGCATTTTAAAAGGCCATTTTGAGAATGAACTCCTGACAAAACTTTCTGAAATGAAAAAAAGTTCTATATTATATCTATATCTCTATGGATAATAAATATGTCATGTTTTGTAACGTGGCTAGCGACCAGACCACTTCACCCAATGAAAATGGGCAGGCACCAGCTCACCTGTGTAATGTTTTTGTCCTATTGGTTTAATTTTAGTCCATTTTTTTTTCAAGTAAGGGCATGCTCAACATATGATGCTTCATGGTTACAACACCAAATTATTAAACAAAAAATAATTGACAAGCACTGCTTTATACAAGTCGCTGGCGTTGGACCAAAAGCTCGTAAGTCACAATTTAGTAAATTTCATTTTTTTTTTGTTTTTTTTTTTTAAATGTATACTTTTGGCCAGTCCACACATGTGGGTGCGATTTTTCCAAATTATTGACCAATCTAAAGTGTTGAAAATCGCTTGCTCTCTTTTGATGATGCAATGTTTATGGTTGAACAAACATGCCATCTCCTGAAAAGTGTCGATTTCAGATGTACAAGGCCTGACGCCAGCAAATTGTAATAGTGGTGAAGATGTGGAATAGTTCTGACACTTGAACAAATGCATACATATCGCAGAAATAAACACGTTCATTTTGCTGTCTGCAATTATGCGAATGCGAAACGGCTGCCTCATCATGGCACTTCAGAGCACAGATCCCTCTGGTGTAACAACAAAATGTAAAGATAATGTGAGTGACAAAGATGGGCCATTTGTAACTGAGGACAAAAGGAAAATCCTATACAAAAATCAAATGAATTTAGGATCTGCAGAAATGCCGTATCATGTTATCCAGTAAACAACAACAACAACAACAACAACAAAAATCTAATATTTTGACTCACATCATACACAAAAGGTGTCATATTAATATTGTGTTTTGTAGTTCCCTATAAAAGCATTAACTTAAAATCATGGCATGAATCCTCCTAAAATCGTATTGATAATAACAGCAACAACTAAAATTTAATTTAAGGTGCGGACAAAAAAAATAAAAAATAAAAAAATAATATATATATATATATATATATATATATATATATATATATATATATATATGTCAATGCTCCAATTGAGCATCATTTCCCTTACACCCCCATCCAAAACAAATCAGTCTGCTGCACGTTAACCCTTTGCTGTGTGTGTGCTTTATCCAACATATGACTGCATCGATGACTGCTGCCGAGAAATGGACGGACTCGCGCTCACCGCCTCTCTACGAGGCCTCGCCAGACTGGTGACGAGTGCAGTGGTGAGTAAGGCAGTGAGCACACTGGGCTGATGTGATGCATGTTGATGTTGGACAGAGGAGAAAGGGCCCAGTGTCTGAGGGGAGGACACCTGCAGCGATGCCACTGACAAGAGACAAATGTCCTCATCTCCTTCAAGACAAGCACTCTCTCTCTCTCCCTCTCTCTTGCCCCCACTGCATAGTGACACGTTCTCAGTTTGTATGCATCATCATCTTTAGCTCTCTCAGATTTTCTGCCTTGTGGACACAGCTCCTACTTTTTCCTCACATTTTTTAAAAATAACATTTATTAAAATATAAGATGATATATGATATGCGGCCACCGTGGCTCAGACTTGATTTAAGCACGAATAATTACAGTTTCAACACAATTTAAATGCAATTTTAAATGACATTTAATAAATAAGTTCTGTTAATTTCCAGTCATTTTGCAACTGATTCCATAGAAGTAGAGAAGACAAAGGCCTTTTTTTTATTTTTTTTTATTTTTTTTTACAAATTCAAGTGTAAATGAACAGTTAGTAACATGGATCAGTGGTAGAGCGGTCAGCTCCCAACCCAGAGGTTGTGGGGTCGATGCCTTGCCATTGGGACCACATCAAAGTATCACTGAGCAAGATACTGAACCCCCAGTTGCTTCTGATGCTGCGTCATCAGTAGGTGAATGGGGAGTCAAATGTGAAGCGCTCTGACGGCCTTGTAAGGTGGAAAAGCGCTATATAAATGAAGTACCATTTACAATGTTATTTGAACACAAACTGTAAGAATTAAAGCTTCTGTGATTACGTTACAAATGTAAGAGGGCAGTAGTCCAAGATTGGCCTTGTAGATAAAAGTGTAGAGTGAGCCGACCTCCTGGTAGCCAAAGGAGGCCATCCCATTCAAGAGTACAGTTCACAATGATGGGCCAAGGTCCTACATTTCATAACAAACCTCAGAGAAGCATGGTACACAGAGTCAATCTTTGCCAAATATTGAGCTGAAGTAGGGCTGTGTAATTAATCGAAATTCAATTAGCATTATATATCGTATGCAATTTTGGAGCGCAAAATGATCTAAGGACTGAGCCAGTCACAAGAAGAGGTCATTCCCTGTCACCCATAACTAAACTCCTTTCAACTCTGTACTAGTATTCCTGTGCATCTGGCGTCATTTCAGCCCACTGCTATAACTCCGACAACTCTACCAGAACAGTTTTCAGCGTGCGGTGGCCCAAGTTTTAACAGAAATGTTAACCAGCATGGGCACATACTGTGCCATTATTCCAAGGATTTAGCCGGGGCTCCCTCATTCAGTTTTCAGTGTTAGAATTCATGTTAGATTGATTGATTAATTTTCTGTATGCTTTTGAGTGTAACAATTTAACAAATGGAGATTTACAGGAAGATGAGAGAACCAAGACAACTAAGATAGAGCAGAAAAAATTGTCTAATCTAGCTCTTGACATGATTGTACTTCATGAGGTCTCAAGAGAATTAGTGGACAATATTTTGGCACATGGGCAAAACAGCTGCAATCACAAGACCAGCCAGTGACCAGCTAGCAATTTCGGAAGACACCAAACCCCCAGCAGTTCCCATTGTGAGACAATTAGAGGATTCTAATAATCATTATTTCATACAATTCTGCTGTTAAATGGGCTTCCTTCTTTCAAACAACCAGAGCAGATGTAAGGATTTCTAACAAATGAGACGCAACCAATCCAGGGTGAAACGTGTGGTAATACAATACCAGCAACTTTTGCATTGATCTTTTGTCATGAAGGGAATATAGCAACACATGCAGCCGGGGTCTCATTCTGATCTGGTTGAAAATATCTGGCACTTACCACAACAAAAAGTTGCACACTGGAGCCAGATGGCAGTAATCTTAACATTAAATCACAAGCGTTTCAGGACAAGTTGTGCATTGAAGCCAATTTGAAAATGGAAAGTAAACCAGAGGAGCAATGCTTATTTTTAGAGAAACAGAGAAGAATGGAAAGATTCTTTGTATGGGACAATTCACTTTTTGTGAAATACAACTTGGATGATACACAAATTAAAATCTGCTAGACATATGTGTTTAACAGTTCTATAAAATGCTACAAGCCATAAGAAAATATTCACTGTCCTGTGGAAGGTCTTCAGTGGTTTCATCAACCTTTATTCAGGGTCATTGTGAACGGGGAAAAAAATGTGTGTATCCTCGTGTACAAAAGCTGAAACCTTTATTTTATTTTTTTTCCTATTTGTCTTTCAGATATTCAAAGATACTTAAACATTCCAAGAGCCTGCAGCCAGACCTTGGCCTGTTTTCATCCTGTTAATCCTGGCTCCATTTGTATTGGCCTACATTCTTCTATTTCAGACAACTCACTGGATCAGTGAAAACCATACAATGGAAAAATATGTCCTTTTTAGTTCAGTTATTTGAGGTATTTTAAATGTTGTACCTCCTGAATCCTACATTGATTTTCTCTTTGACATTCCCAGTAATGGTTCACTTTTAAGTTAAATAATGAAAATATTGACTTTGGGACCTAACCATGAACTGTTCACACACAAAAGGTCATTTTCAATCTGTATTACACCACATAAACTTGTGTTGTAAGGGAGTACTTTTTAGAGAGAAGCAGTATAAGCAATGAGCATTGGTAGGAAAAAAAAAAAGTGTAAATTACAGAAATTTTCTTTTGGCTTGCCGCAAGTCATGTTTTATTTTATTTTTTATTTGTATGAGTTGCATTCAGTTTTAATTAAACTAATTTTAAGTTTCTTTTTGTTCAGGAAGCTAAACCCACACAATAAATTCTCTTTTTGATAGAATATGTTTAATATCTCATTTTAAATGAAAAAGCACTCAGTGACTCATTCGTTTTTATTATGACTTGACCCTGTTACCCTGAAGTGAAAATAATATTTCAATTTGGGACTTACTGAGCACAACTATGAAGCTCTGATTGTCCAGTAGGAGCCACAATCCAAATCCCATGATGACGGCCCCAAGAAGCTGAAAGAGGCAAATAGCCCATTAGTCAGGCACAACGAGGGTTGAACAGTAACACATGCTGTAAATATGGATGCAATCCGTCCTTAGGTTGTTCCAGCTAGTTGTAATAACAGAAAAATGTAGTTGCTATCGTGGGCATTCTTCTACTGAAGGAAATGAGAAATAATGGGAGAACTATTATGCAGAAATCATTTTCTTATCCCACCAGGAAATTCTGTAAGAGTAAATTTGACTATTTAGAATGTGACCAAGTAGACTCAGTTTAGAGTAATATGTACACTTGGAAGAGAGTAAAATATAGAACTGAGAAAAAAAAAAAAAAGTTAATCAAGGGTTGAGGAACAAACTCACGACCTTCGGCTTGGGAGACAGCCGATCTAGTCCCTGGGCCACGCGGCTCTTACTGTGTGTTAGTATATCGCTCGTGTCAGCTGGAATACTAGCTCCAAAAGACCAAAAACAATGTTTTTGGTCTCCTCTTGGATATAATCAAACAGTAGGTGGGGTTTAGCTCAGGTGGTAGTGTGGCAGTCTCCCAAGCTGAGAGTCGTGAGTTCGTTCCTCAACCCTTGAGTGACTTTTATTTTTTTCCCCAATTATTTATTTTACTCTCTTCCAAGTGAAAAATGTTACTCTAAAACTGAGTCTAATTGGCCCCACTCTAAATAGAGTCAAATTTACTCTAAATAGAGTCAAATTTACTCTATAGACTTTACTGTGCAGTTGATGCCGGGCGAGAGGCAAACATAAAATAAGCAACATTCACACTTACAGTATATACGCCTTTGCAAAAAAAATAAAATAATAATAATAATAAAAATAAAAAATAAAAAATAAAAAATTAATAAAAAAGAAAAAAATAAGTCTGCAGTTAGACCATTATTCATATTTTTTTGAAATATGGGAGGAAGCCTGTGTATCCAGAGAAAACAATTGTGGGAGCTGTGCAAACACAGTAGTGCCTGAAGCAAGATTCGAACCCTGCACTTCTCCAACCCTGTGGCAGATGTGCTAAGCAATATACCCGCATCCTGCAAAGAATATATTCCTTTTCACATTTTATTTTATTTTTTGTATACACTACGTTGCATACAGTGCATAGCGTGTAGTTCTTGGTCAAGCCTAGATAATCAATGCACCCCCTGAGTACATGTAAATGTGTAGGTGGTCAGACTTGCTATCACAGAATAGAACATCTCTTTTCAAGACACTGCTTGCTGTTTATTATTATGCCTTGCTAAACTCAGGCAGAAAAAAAAGACAAAAATGTGTTCAAATTAGATTTTAAAATTAGTTTTTTAAAGTTTAAATATATGTGTTGGTTTTCCATTAGCATCTTAAATACAAGGTAGCAAATAGGGCTGCACCATAATATCGGTGGCCGATAATCATCGGCAATTATCGGCCAATTTGACTTCAAACAGATAAAACAGATAATAAAGAAATCCAGCAATAATTATAGACATGCCACGTTGGTCCATCTGTTGTGGTTGTGGCTCATATCAATAAAATTCAGCTTCATGGTGCTTTACATAAATTGAAACATTGTGCAAAGTTTAACAATGTTTCAAAGTATTTGTTAGATTTATAGTAGGACTCGAAAGCACATTTGTATTCAAGTTAATTTTGCAAACAATTATGGGCTTACTTATCGGTTATCGACATCGGCACTTCTAAATTATTGGTTTATCGGTATCGGTTGAAAATAGCATTATCGTGCATCCCTAGTAGCAAATAAGGAACATTTAGGAAAAATCTGTATTTTGCACATTTGCTTGTGATTACTTTAAATGACATTTTTAGCCAGGCTAGTGGAGTAATGGAATACAACTACCAGCATCACATTTACAGTAAAGAATACAATTTTAAAAAATAATACATTGTGACTGTATTCCACTACAGTCACAGAAAAATAGCACTTTATTAAAAATTTGGATTATTTTGGAGTATTAACATTTTTAAAACAAGATGAGAGAGAGGTCTGACAGGCTGTTGATTTGAGTCGTCGCCCACTTAAAAACTAGCTGGTCAAACTGCCTTTCTAGGAGTTAAGTTGATAACTGGTCACAATACACAATATTCAATGGATGGCCATTGCTCATTCCCAGGGATGTTTTTAGGGCCGTCAAGCAAATGACACAGGTCACTGGATACCTTTTGGTCCTAAAGCGTCTGGTTTCAAAAGCGACTCGGAAGGAATGACTGCTGACAGTTTTGAATCGGTGACGGCTTTGAATCATATTCAGTTGAGGACTTTATTTATTTTACATAACATTTACAAAAGAAGAGTGTGAGCTGTCAAAATGATTCGAATTGCGGGCTAGCCATATAACCATAACTTGCAAGAAAATATTTCACTATATCCCGTCACAAATCACCCACCCACAGCTTTACTATTTAAACACCATATTATTAATATTATGTGCTAAACTTGTCACCAGGAAAATAAATAAATAAAAGTTTTCTTGTGGTTGATGTCACGTTAATGGTCACTGTATAAAAATTGGGCGTATGTGATTGCATGTGTGACGGGTTTGGGGGATTAAAGCTAGAATTTTGTCATGTTTTGGTTCTGTGGGGGTGGGATTTTGTTTTCTTTTGGTGTTTTTGGTTATTTGTCATGTATTCCTTGTCTCGTTATGTCTAACCACATCCAATCACCTCCCCAAGCCTCTTGTATCTTGCCCAGGTGTCTGTTGTTGTTTCCTCCCTGAGTTACTGCCGTTCTCCTGTCCAGTGCTCCGCCCTAGTTTACCTTTTTTCTGAATTAAATCCCCTTTTTTACTTGCATCCCTGCCTTGCCCTGTTTTTGTTGCCCCTTGAATTTGGGTCCTGCCTCCGACAACCCCCCAAACGTGACAGAATTTACTGCTAAGATTGCCTTCATAAGATTAATTGGTCCTCTTTTTCCCCATTTCATTGTAACTAGATGTATCAAAATTAATCAATTAATCAACTAATGGATAATGCTCAACAAATATTTATTATCAAATAATCAAATAATCGTTTCGCGCCCTTGTTTAACTTAAAATTGTCCGATTCCTCTAATTTCCAGCCTCTCAACAGTAATTATTATCTGATTTCGACAGTTCTTTCAGAAGCAGACTGATTATTGTGTTTTAGCAAAAAAAATAAGACATTGGCAAACATCTGCTTTTGCTTTGGAAAACAATGACCCAGCCAGTAAGTGAATCAGTTTCGAAAAAATTAGTGAGTGTATCAATCACGCTTGTACGATATTGCTTAATTGTTTATTTTTTATTATTATTATTATTATTATTATTACTACGAAACAATACCAATTAATTGGCAGTAATGGGGAAAGATAGTTTTTTAATACACTATTCTAAATACAGTATTATAATATTATTTAATATGTGTCATTGTGTACTGTAATATTCTAAAGAAGATTCTATAGTGACTGACACAGCCCTTCTTGTAACAAACACTGGTCACGTGGAAAGGTTTGAACAACTATGTTATGAAATCAGCAAATCTAAGTTCCTTTCAAGGTATGAAGGTATCTAGCTATCTGAGCTGTTGCGGGACAGTCCGAAAATAGCTATACGAACACAACTTAGCAATACATACATCAGTGCATATTAGAGCTGCACGATATTGGAAAAACATGCAATATGCGATATACTTGCTGAACATAGCGATATCGATATTATTGCGATATTTAACATGTACCTAAAGAAATTACATTTTTATTACCTAATGAAAGAAAAACATTTTTCATGTGGCAAAATAAGCACCCTTAATGTAATCTTAGTTAATTGTAATTATGTCTTGATATTTTTCAACTATTGAACAAATTCATATAAAAAGCATAAAATTCCATATAAAACTTATTGCATGCCTTTGCGATATGCATATTGCAAGGGCCAATATCGCGATATCGATATTTTTTCGATATATTGTGCAGCCCTAGTGCATATGGTTAAAATTTAAATACTAATACTCACAAAGAAAATGAGGTTGAAGAGGAACAGGAAGTACTTGATCGCCGTCACGCAGCCTTTCCCCATGTTTTTTTTTCTGCAAAGGTGAGAGAGGGAATGAGTGTAATTCCACAGGAAATGTAACCAACATTGTTTTAATGATACAGAGTCACAGCAGTGTGCAGTAGATAAAGCTCCCACACTGATAACAAATACTAGCGCACAAACATACTGTACAAGCACATTCTCTGTATCATGTTATCTGTACAAATAGTATGAGGTCTTAAGACGTTGAGAGAGGAAAGAAACTTCACAGATAAAGATGGGAAAAAAAGGCATTCGTATGAATCGGAGTAAATTTAAAATAGTACATCATATTCCAAGTGGATTTGCTTTAGGAATAAGTTTCACTTGGTTTAGTCATGTTTTGTCTTTCAACACATAAAACATGCCTGTGCCAGTCTGCTAGATAGAAGAATGCAAACAACCAACACAGGCCAAAGTAAAAACAAAGATTTAACATTTTACAATTACTGAAGTATAATTAATAAACGTAATGTTAGTTTCTTCTTAACATCCTGTACTGATTCTGGATCTACAAAATGTAAAAACGTGCTGCAACAATGTATTAAATTATATTAGTGGCCAGCAAAAATGTGGTTCCCCACCAACTGTCATTTTAATCCCATTCTAAATGGGTTCCAACAAGCCTGGATGATCAGGACTGGGTGGCTCAAATCTGTAGGATTAAACTTGCAAAACCAGTTTAAACTCAATCTGTAAACACGGAAGGGGGCGTGTCCACATTGCATACAATCAATTTACTGTGTACTCATGGTGGTTGTGGATTATACCAATCAAATGACACAATTTACATAAAAGTGGAATGAGGTGCAGCACAAAAGAAAATCTGTAACTTTAAATCATGCAAGATTCATTAACCAGAAATGAGAAGAGCATCATCACTCCAAAATCTGTCCTGGAGAGCCAATTTTATCATTTTTAAAGAATGCTAAATGTATACCAACATAAGTGGCACTGTCTCATCATAAATCACATCACAAAATATCTTGATAATAATAACTTTGTTTACCATCGTAATAAATATTGTTAGAGGACTACAAAAATGTTTTCTAAATAGCTTAATGTAAATATAATTATCTAAATATCTAATGTTAAGATTTCCAACAAGAAAGTATTGATTAGCTCTCTGGCAGCAAAACATGAGCCCCCACTCTCAGTCTGTTTTCCAAAACATGTCACCATCACGTAGCCCTCTTACACCCGCTGTACAGTAATGGCTTGAAACTCATCAATAAATCTATGACAATCTGGGTGAAATATGGAGGACCTTATCCAGCTATCCTGCGGCAGTGAATGTGAGGGTCACACATGTGACCCAGATTCTCCTCAGTGGAAATGGGTTACTGTTACAGCGCGCTGCTCGGCTACTTTATGGATGATTGTTTAGAGAGCAATTCCATAGGATGTGAATACTCTCAGCAGGTCATATCCCTTTTGAATGGGTGAGGCCGAGCCCGCCCATACTCAATGTGCCTGCTCAACAACTCCGGACACGTATGATGACTCAAGTGTGTGTGACAGTGCTGATTCACTAGCATATCTCCAAAGACACGCCTATGGGAATTTAGCACTTATAGGTTTACTTTTGACTTGTTATACACAGTTCTTAACTTCCTTATAATGGAGAGTCCTGTCATTTGTCCTCAAATTGTTTACAGGTTTTGGCACTGCATAGCCACTCCCACCACACCAGTATCACTGACAGGCCCAGGATCCCTGTCCTGTCCCTCCTGTCCTATTTGCTACTCATGGCATCTCTTTCTCACAGGGTGTACGGCTGCTTCCTATTTTTTGTGACAGAATACAACTCCTACGTATTGTCACTGTTGTCGCATACCGATTTATACTGTAACTGTAGTCTGTTATTGCTTCGTTATCTCTTTTCTCTTTGTCTGTCCCCTTTCACAACATCCTTCTGCTTGGCTCCATTTCCCCTAAATATCCACCAAATTAATCTATCATACCAAACTTCTCTGTTGGACATAAATACTGCTCCAGAATAAAAAAGGACATACTGTAGATCCAACTACGATATGATCAAGCAGCTGAAAACACTGCGCCTATCAGCTTAAGTTGTATCTTCCCTTCAGTGTGGAGTGTTCCTCCCAAACACGCCACAGTGTCTTGAGGAGGGGAAGGGTGGAGTGGCGCCATGCACAAGCTTTACAGAGAACCTGCAGTTACGCTTTAGGCCAGAGGTGGCAGTCGCGAGTAAAAAAAAAAGTGACCAATGCTCCTTGAAAGAGTCGTGATCCTTCGCGATAACGCGGTTCATTTTTAGCGGCCTCGCTGTATTGCAGATTTTTTTTAGTGCAAATTTGCATGCATTCTTTTTTTACAGTAATGTACCTCCATCCATCCATCCATTATCTGAACTGCTTACTCCTCACAAGGGTCGCGGGGGGTGCTGGAGCCTATCTCAGCTGGCTTTGGGCAGTAGGCGGGGTACACCCTGAACTGGTTGCCAGCCAATCGCAGGGCACATACAGAGATGAACAACCATCCAGACTCACAAGCACACCTAGGGACAATTCGGAGCGCCCAATTAACCTGCCATGCATGTCTTTGGAATGTGGGAGGAGACCGGAGTACACGGAGAAGACCCACGCAGGCACGGGGAGATCATGCAAACTCCTAGGGGTGTGAATTGCCTAGTACCTGACGATTCGATTCGTATCACGATTCACAGGTCACGATTCGATTCGATACCGATTAATCCCGATACGAATGGTCACGATTCGATACCGATTAATCCCGATACGAATTTATAAGTCGATTGTTGCGATTTTTTTCCATTCAAATTTAGAAAATACTATCAGTAAATTTGTACATGTACACTGTAAGATTTGTATGAATATATTTATCTAAAACTTGAGGCTTATAACCGTGAGCCACTGTACACAAACAGTTTGCAATCTGTTTCACATTTGAACAGCATTAAAATAAAAATATTAAGGCTTAATGTGCCGTTCATATAACATTCTTCCATGCTCAAGGTGTGAATCCTAAAAAAATAAAATAAAAAAAAATAAATAAAAAAATAAAAAATAAAAATAAAAATCGATTCTGCCGATTATTGAATCGATTCGAGAATCGCGCGATGTAGTATCGCGATATATCGCCGAATCGATTTTTTTTTAACACCCCTACAAACTCCACCCAGGAAGGCCGGAGCCTGGACTTGAACCCGAGTCCTCAGTACTGGGCATAGGTGGGTAATCCAGGTCCAGAATGTAAAAACCCTGCCACAGTTTGGCTTTAGCCACAGGTGCATCTAATTAACCAGCAGGTAAACAAGTTACTTACCAATCGGTCAAGTAGAACCTCCTGTGACTAAAGCAAAACTGTGGCAAGGTTTTTACTTTCTGGACCTGGATTACCCACCTCTGGTACTGGGAGGCGTACATGCTAACCAGTCAGCCACCGTGCCGCCCCACATGGGTCACGGGATGCTGGAGCCTATCCCAGCTAGCTTCGGTCATTAGGCGGGGTACACGCTTGACTGGTTGCCAGCCAATCGCAGAGTAATGTATACCTATTTTATAAAATTTATGAAGGTTTGAACATTGAGAATGTTTAAACGAGAGAAATGTGAGAAAATGTAAATGTAAATCCCTCAACGAGAAAAGTGTATAAGCTCTGTGGTGAGGGGTTTTAGAGCCTTAAAACATTTATAATAAATAGAAAACATAAAGCCAACTACTTTGCAGATTTTATTTATTGCGGATATTTTTTGGAACCTAACCCCAGCGGAAAATGAGGAAACACTATCACAAAAGCATTTTTCCCTGATCATTGTTTATTAATCAGTGACTGGTGTTTATTTTGTACTTCGTATTCGTATAGTGATTTGAAAAGGAGCAGTGATGTACTATGTTACCGGTTCGGTTATTGTTTTCCAAAGAAAAATAACAGATGTTTGCAAATGTCTTATTTTGATTAAATACAAAAAATAATCAGTCTTCTTTCATTAACAATTACAGAAATCAGTGAACAATTGCTGTTGATATGCTGAAATCAGAGGATTTGGACCATTTTAAACACAAAAATTGCTACAAACAATTAATTGATTATTAAAATAGTTGTTGATTTATTTGCTAACCTGTCGATTAATCGATTAATTTTGACGGCTATACAATGTTGTCCTATGTTAAGAGCTTAAGGAAAACACAATTGTGAACTTCCGTGTCTGTGGATGGACAACTATGGATGCAATGTAACCCTCGGTGGGATACAATGAAGACATGTTGACAGATGGCTCTGTGCACGCATTTGCATGAGATGGAGAAATGTTGTCGCCAACTGACTAACTTAATTCATTTATGGGCCATTTAGCACCAGCAAAATGTTTCTCCGGTCAATTATGTAGCAAATCCATCTGTTTCCTCTCAATTTTCCATTTACTTGTTAACAACTAATTCTTGATGGCTTCTTTATACACAAATGATGAATTTTAAAAAATTGACTTTGCAACAGTTGTATATTCCTCATCAGTGTATACACAAAAACAATGCGAAGATGTGTTGCTTCACAACACCTACACCAATCGACCGCAAAATTAGTGAGCTGAGCTCTATTTCTGACATTATCAATGCCGTATTTAGAGCAGGTCAAAGGGGTCCAAAAGACAGATTTTAGCATTAGATACTGCAGGATCTCATCAGCATGCCTAAATCATCATGTTGTTGTCACTCAATGTACAACACAGTAAACCCAAAGCAAACGTAAAAAGTAAGCAAAGTAAAAGTTGACATTTCCAACCAGCAATCAATCATAAGCACTAAACTACTCCCTAGAGTAGGCAATAGACATTCTTGAAAAATAAGATATCTGACTCAAATAAGACACTAAAAGGAAAGTTGCTAAAAAAAAAAAAAAAAAGAAAGAAAAAAAAGAGAGCAATAGAACTGGAGAGATAAAAGTAGTATCCACATTTCTAAATGTCATTGTTACAGGTACAATCTTTAAGAATTCGTATACTGGTCTATACCACATAGGTATTACCGTCTTGTTTCTTCTATCCGGACTATAGTTAATTTAGTGTAGTTCTGCATTGCTGTCAGTTTAGCCATACTTATTTCAAGATCAAATTAAATCATATAACTCTAGTCTGAGCAATACATTATTGTTTACATTTCTGCTTTCTGCAATACTGACACGAGCCAGTCGTACAAGTTGAAGCAAACTAATTTGGATTTTTGATTGTTGTTGTTGTTGTGTTATGTTTTATACACCTTGGAAACAGTGACTCACACTTCAACTGACAACTTTATAAGGAGCTGCTAATTATGTCATTTTAATGAACAATATCACACTCCCATAAACTTGCAGCACATTCTGTTTCAGCCAGGGCAGAGATCCAACGCGTGACAATCTGAATCAGGAATCTATTCCAGTTTGTTTAAGGTGTGAGGAAGGGTACACCCTGGATTGGACAACTGTCCATCATGGTGATGAGGCAATCCCCCTCTTTATCTGCTTTTAAAACACATCTGTATTCTTTGGCTTTTGGCGCACCATGAGACTTAACATTGTTTTTGGTGTTTTGTGGTGTGTATGAATTTGATGTTTATTCTACTTATTTATCTATGTATTTATTTATTCCTTTTTCACTTGCCTACTTCTTATTAATTTACTGATGTAAAATTTATTTACTTGTAAAAAACAAAAAAAAACATATGCACTTCAAAATGTTTGCTTTGTTCTTGTTTTGTTACCTTATTCTTTACTGCACAACCGATTTATGTTTCAAGTACAGCATATTGTATACAGCAATGCCTGTTTTTAAAGCCCTTTATAAATAAAGTTGAGTTGAGTTGAGAGGAAGAATCCAGAAAGTACCCACACAAACACGGTCGCTGAATTGTGTGAAAGTGACTATCTAACAAATATTGGTTCATTATAGAGACATTTTTTAATTTATGGCACTTATTCCACATTCCAGGGAATGAAAACTGGACATTTTCATGAATTTAACAAACTCGTCTGTATGCACGGAAAGGATGTAATAAAGTGCACATCCACAAGTGTCACATGCGTGACAATAGTTTTATATTCTCCAGTGGTGTCATCTTGCTGCCAAAAACCTCTAAACTAGCAAACTAAACTTATCATCGCACAATATACAGTGGGGCAAAAAATTTTTTTAAAAAAAATCTAAAAATAAAATGATTTCAAGTGTTCTTTATGTACTCATTACTCATTGTGGACACGTGACACAATGACAAACGTGCAGTAGGGTGATTAACTGTGTGGGTCAGGCAGGTGAACCTCTTCACATGAACCTGTAACTTGTGATTTTTTTATTTCAATTAGTAATGACAGTCTTGTGAGATTTTCTGTTACCTCCTGTCACGTTACAATAATTTTGAGAGCTAATTTTTTTTGGGCAACTTCAAAACACTGCTCTAAACTAACTTTGTGCACTGGTTGCACCACTGCGCCCATCTTTGTTTCTGTTTCATCTTTGTTGTTACACAAAACTTGTGTAACAAAATTTTCAACACTTGCATTTTTGCACCATGTATCTCGCCAATGGTATTTACTATTTAGTCATGTTAGTTTGTACAAAATAATCTGAGTGCAAGTGGTGCACAGAGGCAACTGGTCAAACATACAGTATTAACAATAAAATCACACTAAGACAGGGAATTGGCAGGATAAATTGGTAGTTCAGAGGGCAAGCACTCAGTTTACGAGGCTCACAAAAACGCTTCTTGCGCGCTCAAAACAAGCGTTTGTGCTCAAAATCAGGGATGCACGATAATACTATTTTCAACCGATACCGATAAACGAATAATTTAGAAAGTCCCGATGTCGATAACCGATAAGTAAGCCGATAATTGTTTGCAAAATTAACTTAAATACAAATATACTTTTGAGTCCTCCTATAAGTCGAATAATTGCAAACTTGACCACACATGTACTTAGCAATCTTCCACTCAACACTGTGTTCCAACTATGTTTTGCATTTGCATTTTTAGGGTTGGAACAGCCATGTCACTAGGGGCGTGAAAACCAAATAAAAAGATAGGGTGAGGAGAGGATTTTATTGATATCTCTGCTTCAAAGACAACCAGTAAGTAATTTTGATTTTGCCAAAACAAAACGGTCATGTTTTAAAAATGCCACAAAAAACTGTGTGGGTAACATTTTGTGGAGACACAGTAAAGAAAGCCCACACTGGCGACTGCCATGTCACCATGATTCACCGTCTGTCAATATGAGGTCGCGTGCATCATGACATCACAAATATGCAACACAACCATAGGAGAGGGGAAGGGTTGAAGATTTGGGCACAACTTGAGCCACAAATACAACAGATGGACCAACGTGGCATGTCTATTATTATCGGTGGATTTCTTTATTATCTGGTTTACTGTATAATATCAAATTGGTCTATAATTGCCGATAATTACTGGCGGATTTCTTTATTATCTGTTTGACGTAAAATTGGTTGATAATTTCCCATAATTATCGGCCACTGATATTATCGTGCATCCCTACTCAAAATGTCTCCAAACGTGCTAGTTGTACTGTACCAACGCCACACAGCCTCGGCTAGCAGCCCCGGGATGCCTTTCAATTGGAGATCGGCGTTTTCTCCAAATCTTTTAAACACACACACTTGAAGGGATATTTTTTCATTGGTTAATAAAGTTGTCTTTTTTTTTTTTAAGTACATAACAGAAATATCTGGACCACAGGCAATCAGAGGAGGGTCCCGTTCTTTGCTATTACTGATTGCCGAGCATGAGATCATGGTATCTGTGTCTGCTAATGAACCAAAGACTGAGGCTCTGAGGCTTTGTGAGTGAAGAAGACTTCTTTCCCCTCGACTGGACCTCTGATTTTTTTTCTGTAGCATCACTGTGAGATGAGGGCTCGTGAGTCACAAGCCCTGTAAAACTTCAAAAGCATTTGGCTTGGACGTATTTGTAATGCTCACCATCACCAACACAGCCACCAACAGCTATTCTGATTTCGATTTTCAATTTCTTGAGCTTACTGGTACTCGCAAAACAATCAAGTCAACAAAAACATCATACTAAGATCGACATTAACATTAATGTATTATTTGTGACTCTTCTCAGATGAGAACAAGCATTCAAATAGAACAATAATAAGCAAGCAGTCATGTCTTCTCCCCACCTGACGACAACCCCACTTACACACACACTCAATAGTACAGCACAATGCTCCCTCCCACCCTGAATGGTCACCAAAACAAAGGCAGCTTTCACGCACTATTCTCTCTCAAGTAACAAAAGGGAGAATTTGAGACGCAGAGAGCTGCTTCAGCCTTACATCTCCTCCTCTCCAGAAAACAACAGCAGATGGCTGAAAGATGCAACTTTCCACTGTGAGACCTAAAAATACCGCCTGATGTTCCATTTAGTCTACACGTCATACACCATATGATTATCTGTTGGAAATTAACCAGGCCATATGGCATATGTTCAAGATTTAAATCAAGCATTTACAACCATTTGAAGCAAGTTAGTCAAGATAGAAGCTTGCCAATCGTTGATAAGAAAAATCACCAACTAAGTTTGATTACATTCACTTTATCATTAAAACGTAGGCTACAAGTTACATATTTTATCGTATACTGTTCTTCTCTTGACAAGTCAACAGAGAATTGATGAATGATCGGAATCTATTGGGCTCATTGGGAGTATTTAGTCTGTTTCCTTTTAACCAAATACTTTTGATTTCCTTTACTAAATATCTAATTTGAGTTGCAGTTTCATATTTTCTTGAAATCATGATTCCATGATGACAATGTGATGTTGAAATCTAACAAGAGGCAAACTGCTCAGGACGATTGTGTGCGCTTAGTGAACTTGACCTTTAAAGCCCCAAGTAAACTCCACCGGGGCTACAACTCACTTCACTGACACCATATGGAAAGCAGCTTAGGAAGACTCTTTTACAGAGTGAGAATAAGATCTGAAATGGAACCAGGCAAAAGAAAAAAAAAGTTTATTATTGAATGAGTAAATTATTGATAGTAGCGTTTGATTATCAATAGATCATATGTAACCATCTTGATCAGGGGTCACCAATCTTAAGGAAACTGCCTGCGAGCTATTTATTGGGAGGTGATTAATGCAAAGAGCTACCAGTTTGATAAACACTTCTGAAATAACATGTTTTCATTTTATTCATCTAAATTTTAATAAAACATGATATTCATTTATTAGAAGGCACTGACCGTGTTCCTGATTTCCTACAATAATTAGGAAACTGACAATTTACTTTTACAACATTCATACAAATTTTCTTATTATAATTTTATTTTATATATTTTTTGCTTTTTTGTTTGTTTTTTTTATTTCCCCTATCAATGCATTTAAATGTGTGTCAATTGAATTGTATATGAATTTTAGCTATTTACAAGCAGGCCCCGTCCAATGTAATCAAATAAAGAGGTGGCTTGGAGTTACCTTTTATTCATTATTCAAATTGATTTGTTGACATTCTAAACACCAGCTGTTCATAATTGACTACATCAGTTCTCTATTTTGCTATTAAAACAAATGAGAGCTGACAGCAACAATGTAGAACAATTCTCTGCTTACATTTGTCCTTTTTGTTGGCTAGCGAAAACTGTGAAGAGCAGCTCGAACTTTATTAAATCCACAAACAGCTTCAGGGCAATTCCACCAAACAGGGGAAACAGGTTATGTACTTGTGCAATGCCACAGTCAAGGCTCTTCTTCTTAACAGTGAAGTAGTTTTTAGACTACTGTGGTGAACTTTTTCAACAAGGACTCAGATTAAACTCATCGTTCTTCAGCGCAGAGGCTGCCTGGATGGATCCAAAATTTAACCAGCAACAGCTGTAAGCTCTCGCAAAGCATAATCCATACAACATCTCTGTTTGCAGGATATGGAAAGATAATTAAGGTCACATTAGGGGGAAGGAAACCCTGATTTATAGCCTCAGATGTTGGGGGAGAAAGATGCCGTAGCGGAGCGGGTGCCATGGGAGGCCCAGGGGTTTGTAGGGGGGAAAATTGGGCTTAACTGTGATGCCATCATTCCTGATGCTGACCCACATTTCCATCTGTACCCAGCTGGTCCTCATAACCACTCAACACTCAGCTATTACAGGGGACACAAATCAGTCAATAGGACTAAAAGCGCTGCTGGTGTAACAATATTGATTGGTAAATGTGTTCATTCATCAGAGTCAACCACACACTATTTCTCTAACCTGGATAGCTTATGACTTAGTGAACGGGTCTCTGAAATAAATTGTGATAAATGTTACCATTTTGCAGTGTTAGTTCAGCAACCACTTTATTGTGGTATATCAAGGAAAATAATATGGACATTCGCTTTGCTTGAAAATGTCTCACTTGAAAATGAAATTTGGGACAACAACGTGTCTTTTTTTTGGCACAGAAACAGGAGTAGGCTACAGAGTCTGTTCATCGAGCTAGGCTACCATGAGATGAACGATTTGTACCTAGCCTATTATGTGAACAAGTGATCAAATACACTTCATACTTATATGTAATTTATGTCAGGAACTCGACTTTTTGAATACAATTTTAAGAATTCGTTTAAAATGGAGAATGAAGTGTCCTCAGGGAGGCAAGATATGTTTAGATAGAGACCACTGAATCAGTAGAGGCCACTGGAGTCTATTAATTTTAGTCTAGTCTACACGTGCCACATCACCATTCGAAAAGAAGACGCCATGGAGCGAAAGAGAGACAAATTGTTTTCAGAAAGTTTGAGTTTCAGCTGCTTACCGCATGAACAACCTGTTCGAAATCACCGTATAGCTACCCAGCGGTCCCGTGGTAATTACAATATTAAAACATACGCTCAGTTTCCGTGTTCAAAACTCACGCGAAGTCGAAAAGCTGTTTGATTACTTACTGATTTGGAAGAAGTGCAGAGAAAAGTTGTAGCAGTTGTGTATGTGAGGCTGAGAGCTTCGGTTATGTACCGCTCCTGTGAGCTGAGCGTGGCGGCTGGCTGGACTTTGTGACCTCCTCCACCACCACGGACGCTGACAACAATTTAGCCACAGTCAGGGAGGCTCAAGATGGGTAGACAGCAGGGGAATCTCCTCCGGTCCCCCCCACGTGGCAGATATGGGGATTAGCAAGTCGAACACCCTCTTTTAACCCCTAAATCCCCGCGACGCCACCATGAAACACGGTGGATTAAAAACACGTCTGTTGACACAAACGCACACAATATCGACACTATGAGCATTCTTGTGCTACACGTAAAATGCACATTTCCCTTCTTTCTATTTACCAATAAAGTGTAAATGGCATTAAACATAAAACAAACAAACACGCAAACAATCAAAAAACTATCTAGCTGTGTCGGAACCATTCAGTCATTTCCATAAATAAATAAATAAATACATACATACATCCATACATACATACATACATACATACATACATAAATAAATAAATAAATAAATAAATAAATAAATAAATAAATAAATCTGCGATTGGCTGGCAGTCCAGGGTGTACCCCGCCTAATGCCCAAAGCCAGCAGGGCTTTGAGATCTACAGACTTGGGCCAACAAGTGGAACCCAAAGTTCAAAGCAAACATGGTGAAGCTGCATTTAGCTATTATGCTGTAAACAGATGGAATAGACTGCCAACAGAAGTGAAGTCAGCCCCGAGTGTAAATGCTTTTAAATCCAGGTTAAAAACGTTGCTTTTTTCTCATACCTTTGATTAAAGACTTTTAAACAGCTTTAATTAAGTTTTTTGGCATTATATGCTCTTTTAGTGAATTTTGTAACTTACCTTTATTTACTCTTTTTCCTCTGAATGTTTACTACTATGTTTGTTGATGCTTATGTTTTGCCTTTCCTTGTGTAAAGCACATTGAGTTGCCTTGTGTATGAAATGTGCTCTACAAATAAACTTGCCTTTCCTTGCCTGTAGGCTACTTACTGTTTAAAAACTGTTTTCCATTTCACTTTTGTGCAGGGCTGCACTGGCCATCTGGCATATAGGGCAGATGCCCGGTAGGCCAGTGTATTTTGGTGCCAATGCTGTGCCATTTAATTATTATTTTTCTCCATTTCCAATAGACCATCCCACAATTGAGAGGGAACAGCCCATTGATCCTTTTATAATATAAAGCAAACCGAGTCAATGAAATGAAATTGTCGCTAGAGCTACATGGCAGTCTGGAATGATCAGGAGTTATATCTGAATACAGATTTTATAAGAATGTGTCTTTATTGGCTCTGACCATAAGTTTTATCAAAGAGGAATCAAGTAAGTTTACTCTTAAATGCTTGTGTTAAATTTCAACCTTAGCATATGGAACAGAATAATTATAGAAAATAAACTTGATGAGAAATGGCATTAACAATCATGGATGTTAAATTAGACAATGATTATTATTCGAAATTGCACTAAAGGCTGGTCCATACGGGATTTGAACCATCTCTTATGAGGTGAAAGGCATGTTCCTAACTACTGAGCTACTTTACTTGTTGAAAGTCATGGCACACTGAATAACATATTTATTGAAAACTGTTGTATAATGAGTAAGTGAAATCATAATGCATTTACCGATACGATAATCAGTTGGTCAGTCGGTATACTATATCTCTTCACGGAATGGCTATGGATACATATGCAACGTACAGTTGGAGGTGGGATTCAAAGCCCCGACCTCCTAGTTACTGGACAATACACTTTACCAACTGCACCACCGAGCAGCATCAAACACCTGGGAATGATAAGTTGTCAGGGAGTGGGCGTGGAAAGTTGAACCTGGAACAAGAAAAATCATACCCAAGGAGGCGTGAATCTTTTAAGCAAGTTGCTTTGGAACGGTGTAAATCGGAAGCATTATGTCGGCGTATTACTGGACAAAAAGTGAGGAGAAGAAAAACAAAGAAAAATAAGTGAAATAATAAAAGAATAGGAATAAGTGTTACATTTTAATTACATTAAAATAAAAAAAATAACTGTTATTAATGACTCCCTCCACAAAAAAACAAACCCTAACATACTTCACCAGTGCACACCATTAAATATTGACTGACATGACATGTCAGCATCGTGGCGGATGGTGGTCATCGTAGTGGTGAGGTCAGAGTCAGTCTGAACAGAACAATGACCCCGCTCAGATCGCATACAGTCAGTGATAGAGAGAACGTGAGCCACAGTCACATTCTAAATGGTGTGATTCTGTAGCTTCCAATGTTGCCAAGTTGAGATCACAGAGCTAAAGTAAATGCCTCATTGTTTAGATTGTAACTGCACACGTTAGGCATTAAACAAACAAAGCGAATAACAGTTTCTCAACTGTCGTCCGGGCATCACACAAGTTCTATAACAGATAAGTGATGCTCAGGAATAATGGCTGAATGACTAGTGCTGCTAAGATGAAGGCTGAACTCGATGACCTCACTTTTTACTCACTGTGCTACATTCAAGGTCGGTGTCATGAATTCATACGTCAAATCCACATAATGAGTTGAGCTGTCACATGACACTCTCAATGACCTTTAAGGGCAAGTTCGTAAGGCAAGATTTCCAATAAAAAAAAAAAAAAAAGGAATTTAGAAATCATGAACAAATGATTTACAGTAGCTCAGAATTTAAAAAAAGAAAAGGAACTGTGATCTGACTGCTATATAAGTTCAGAGCGCTAGTGCAGTGCTATTCAAATAGAAGGGCGTGGTGTGTTGCCAGGTCGTGGGAGGGCGGTGTGTGACCTCCGAGAATGTGTTTTTTTTCTTGCGATGCGAGAATAAGTGTAATTGCATATCCAATTCAGTAGGTGGCAGTGGAGCTCTCATTGTCAGAAAGTGCGCAACGAGTATGTTCCTCTGCTGCTGAAATATTTTCTTTCTCCTTCAAAAAAAATAAATGAGAAGCACTGCATTAGAGTATCAGCTATTAGTTTGCCTACATTTTTCAGTAACATGGCTGTAACGCTGTTTTCAACAAAATAACTTTTTAGTCATGAAATTACATAATGTGGCAGCATCCCCAGTAGCTACATTTCCGACGTCGGTTCTAAACCTTAAATCAGGGGTCACAAACATTTTTGAAACTCAGAGCTACTTCCAGAGTAATGATTGTGAAGGACAAAAGCTGCATGATACATGCTTGTGAAGTAAATTTCAGAAAGAATCACCAGCACAATAATGGATTTTCAGGCAGAGATGTCATAATCTGGATACGGTGTATTGTGTATTACTGGATATTGTGGGTATTTACATTGTTGCAAAAGGGTGGAGATAAAATTGAACAGTTCAGACTGGATTCACTTGATGGTGACTAGTCATCCATAACCTCAATGATTTTGACTCTTTTCATCACAATTGCACAAAATTTTACATATCTTGCCAATTATCTCCTTTTTAGTAAATGTAGGACGCAGACAAGTGTAATCAACAGTTTTAACAATCAGAATTATTGCTCTTCAGAGACTGCGCTGCACAATTTGTTAAACAGTAGTTGTGTGGCTAGAGCATTAAGCATTTACGGTATACTACAATGAAAAATAGCGGTCACCAAGTGTGCCTTTTTTTTTTTTGCCACAGATCTAATGCTGCGCAAAGCAGCCCATTCATAATCTTAACGCCAGTACAGCTGTAAACTGAGGACACCCAGTCATGATTTAATCGACTCCCTGTCCATGACATATGTTGGGTATCACTGCTCCAAGAGCAAGATACTGCTGTCTTGACCGATACATTTGTCAGTGGAAACAATGTGTAAACACAGTGAGAAGCTCCAGTATGAAGCCTATTTCGGCATGAAAATCCAAGTCATATTTACAAGTATAGACTTGTGTAAATTTGAACACATTAAAATCATACATCTAATACAAATTTTATGATATAAGTTTGAATAAACCAGCATGTCATTTAAAACGTTTTAATTGCCGTCATAAGGGACAGGTATACACAAGGCTACATTGTGGAATCACAACTGAAAACCCATGCAACAGTGTTAAGACAACAGGTCACTTTAATGTTATATAGAGCAATTGTACATTAGCATGCATTCTCATTAAGAAACGTGCAATAAATGATCATTAAAAATTATTTTAAAATAAAGTGCATGCAGGAAGTTTAAAAAAAATAAATTCACGCAGTATCGAGAGCAGCTGCCATGTTTGTGATGAGCGCAGACTTGAGCTGTGGAATCAGGCTGATCTTCAGTAATTTGCTGCTTGAGTACTTATTCCTTACAGCCTGCAAAGAGAAGCCCTGATCACATTGGTTCTCATACCGACCTCATGGTGCACGCCAGCCACTCACCATGAATTTTGTTTTCCCGCCATTGACTATCACAACATTCTTGGCCATGTGCTGCATGATGGGCTTCAAATGGGTCTCGGTATATGTTGAGTAGTGTTCCTGTGTGGTTGACTGACGAAGACAAATTAGTATTTTTGAAAAATGATTCCATTCATGTCAAAAAGTCCGCCTGCACACAACACAGGTTTTTTACTCATAACCAAAATTGCCACAATGTCGCAGACTACTTGGCGACTCACCCAAGGCAGTCCATTCAGCAGCAGCTGAGAGAGGCACAGAGCCGCAGCAGCAATCTCAGAAGGGCGATAATGAACCATTTCATAGTCAATGAGGGTCAGCTCCATTAAATACTTGGCCAGTGTGTGCCTTTCCACATCAGCCTGGGTGAAAACAAGTGCCCAAATGAGACGTTACGATGACGTGGACACGGAGATGTTACTACTGCAGTTTGGACTAGACACTCAGTCACTACAAATCTCACATTAGCCACTTTTGAAGCTCTCCTGAGGAAATGTAGCGGAAGTGGACGTCCGAGCTGAAAGTTGAGGCTCTTTAAAATCAACGTCTCCATCTCCAAAATTTGAGCATTGGTGAACGCTTTGTCCGTGATGTAGGCACAGTCCCTCACCAACGGGGGATACATCTCCTCATACTTTGAGGCAACCAGCATTGCGGTCACACCGACGAGTTGCAACTTTGTCCGAGAAACTGGATGGATCTGCAACACGGCCAGTTTGGTTTCTTTCACTTGACAAAAGTCTATACAACTAAAATTGTGACGGCTCTTACCTGGAGAAAGCGGTCGAGGACTGCAACAGAGAGATACAAGGTCTCCTGCAGCAGCTGGAACCTGGAATGAACCTGGACCATCCAGTCAATGAGAAGCGCCCTCATGCGGTGAGTGATTTCATAACCCTGCATGTAATTGGCACGCACAGGCTGCTCTACCTATGGAAAGGAGCAATGAGCAGATGAATTTAAAAAGTTCATTGTTCAACAAGGATGAGTGAGGCAAGATTACTTCAAGGTGGTGCAGATATTTGTAGATGTCCTTCACGTATTCAGAGCACAGCTGGGGCATGTCAGCATCCTGCTCATCTACATCATCCACTGGGACCAGTGTGTTGGAGAATGCCTGGCACAGTTGCAGCTCCTCTTCATCCTTCATGGAAACATCAGCAGATGCCGCCGAAATCAGAGGAAGTGGATCTGCTGCCGCTTGAACCTGAGACACTACTTCAGCTTTCTGTGTTCCAGCTGGTTTGCCTCGTCTCCTTTCCTGGAGGCAGAAAAGTTTGGAGTGAAGCAGTGGTGAAATTCAAGTCGTGAGAGGCAGACTGCATCAAACAGTTGACTCAGTTTCATAGTAACACTCAAATTTCCGCCATTATGGCAGTATTAGTTACCATTTATTGGTATTCCTGCACTATGGGTCACTTCTGTGAGACTAATAAAGGTCACTTGATCTTTACATTTCTTAATGACGCTATGCATGTCGTACATTTATGAATCCAAATGTGTACTTTATTTTGTGGCTTTTCTACGACGAGTCCAACTACTGACAAATATGTTGTTTTACATACTTGCCCAGAAAGTTGGGGCAGTATTTTGCTGTGACTGGCAACTCTCAGGCCAGCGCCATTTTGCCATGAACAGCTCTGCTTAGTCAATCGCCAAACTGAGTCGTGCATTGGGGCATGATTCCTGCGTTGCTTCACTCCCTTCTGTGCCTTTTCACAAAATTATTGGCATTAGACTTGCTCTAACCATAACCCGCAAAACATAGGCTGTCAAGGCGTTATCGGCCACATCCTAACATCCTCAGAGCACGGTTATCAGGCAGTAGGACATAGTGTTTTGAAATTCAACAATCTGGTCTGAAATAAATAAATAAATGTTCAATTCTTCAGTAAACACTTGAAACAAAAACAGCTTGTTTACAACTGACTGGCTGCAAGAAGTTGTAAGTGCATTAAAAAAAAAAAAAAAACAAGCCTCACACTTACGGAGCGACTACTTTACTAAGCATTCATGAAAATTATGCACTTTGTGACAAGTTTTTGCAATTTTGTATGGTATCAAGTATGGGCAAATGGCTCTCAAAGCACCTCATTCAAGTTAGGGTTGCCCACTGGTGGTCGATATGCACAAATCTAAAAATGGCTGCCCATAAAGATCAGAATGTCATCTCATGTTGGCACTAGATCCTTGTGCAAAACCACTTTGTCTATGGCCTTGGATTGAATTTAAAGGTAATTTTTAAAAGACAAATACTATTTTTTTTCTCAATTTTACCATTTATTAGACCTGTGCACAAATGGTTGGCAATTCTAACATTTTTGAGGTCGCATGCCAAATTTAAAATCTTTAGACTTTTCAGAAGGTATAGCGTCACCGGAACTGGTGTTTTGTTTATATGGCAACTGTTTATCTCAAGTGCACTTGTCATGACAGTTGCGGGCACGCCACTTAGTTGATTCATATTAAAAGAATGTGTTTGGAGCCCAATTATCACAATCATACCTGATCTGTTCTATTGAAAATACTCTGAATCTTTCTATGGCAACCTGTAAATATTCTCCAGTGATTTCATGTATAGTAAACAAAAAAGCGTGTGTTGATCTTGTGGCTTTTTTTTTTGCGCGCGCCTGTTAGTTCAAATAAGTGGCAAAGTTGCACAAGACATTTTAAAATGCCAAAGAGGGCTGGTGATTGTTTAGAAAAAGTAGGCAAAACAGTCATTTCAAGCAGGCAACCACTGACATCTGGTACAGCATTCATGCAGAGAGACTCATGTTGAACAGGGAGTCCTGCAGTGCTCTATGTTAAAACCCCAATTATAAAATGACATAAGGGGCTTGTATCATAGCTGCATGTCTGATGTTTGTAACAAATCAAATTGGTGGAAGAAACACACACACGCACACAAAAAAAAAAAATCAATGGAGTTACTAACAGTGGAGCCAAACACACCCAAGATGGTGGCTACATGTGTCAGCAGCAAGACATTGTTTGTTCCATGCGTCAAAATTTGTCAATCCTCTTTAGCCTCCAGGTAGCATGCAGGTTCACCATCCAATACTCACGAGGACTTACCAATAGCACTGCAAGAATTCTTTTACCATTTAGAAAAAAAATAAAATTGCCAGGAAATACATACAAATACCAATCCAACCGGAATTCGTTGGCTGAGCACGAGTAGCAAATGGCTATTTTGAGAGCAAGTCAAGCCCCTATTATTTAGGTAATCCAAAAAGGGGTCAAGGACTCATATGCACAGAAGCTTTCAGAATTTGTGAACTAAATTTCTGAGAGACAACCACCAGCAAGCCTAAAATCCAGCTTCACAACACTCAATCATTGACTATATCACACGTACCATAATTGAAATAGTACGATGGTGATTTCACAAGTAGCACGCAAACCTCACCACCCAGTCATACAGAATGGAAAGCAGATTCCACTGTAGCATATTGTGCAGATGCGAAGGGGCCAGCACTAATGCAACCAAGTACAATAAACACTTGTGAAAAAATGTAATTGTTATTATGCATTGACAACTTTTTCTCTGTGTGTGTGTGTGTGTGTGTGCGCGCGCGCATGTAATTGCTGAATTACCTTCAAAATAGTCTTGGACGTTAAAATGACCTTGGAACAAATTTGACATCAGGTTTATTACTGTATTATACTTTTATAGCTTAAAAAATATTTGTATATTGCAATTGCGTATTAGAGTAGGCCAGAAGATGCAGCGCGTTGTATTTTGCCGGACGAACTTACCTTTACGGGGACTTCTGACGCAGGTACGTTGGTTAGCTCGCCAAGAGCATTTCGCGATTTCTCAACGCCGATGGGTTTACTCATCTTTAGGGGGTTGTCAGTCACTGGAATCTGCTAAAATAGGGTTTAAAATTTAAAAAAAAAGAAAAGAAAAAAGTTCAATTTGAACTACGAGTACAGACACGGCAACCACCACAGATTACTAATCATTTGCTTTAAACGCTCTGTATTTCTTACCACACGTCGGACTTCCATGGACGACATGGTGGCTCCAAACTGAGGAAGACAAACCCTAAACATAAAAAATAAAAATTACAGCCTAAACGTGCCGTTTAACTCGAGTCGATACAGACTGCTCGTTAAAACGCTTGTCACCGGAACTCGGAGCAGGGTTTAAATGTAGCTCTGTCACATTTGATTGGATAGACGAATTACTGGGACGCTCCTGATTGGTTGAAATATGGGGTTAAAGGTTACGTGACAACGCAACTGTGATAATGCTGCATTCGCGGAAAGTGGGAAATCAGAAAAGTCATTTTATCTTTTCAGATTTTTCTCCCTTTTCTGCTATAATTGTATGAGCGTCACACAACTCAAAGTAACACTCATGTTATCAGACAAAGACATCATCAAAATGTTTTATTTTTATGTTGCCAACTTTCTTCTTGACCAGTTAGCATAGCACCCAACAAATGTTAGCGTGTACGCTTGAGCCACTTATCTGTATATATTACTGGAATACATTAGATGGCCTGTCGTTGCCTAAAGTGAAACAAACACGTTAAAGTCATACACAAGGTATATCCTGTGGCAGAATTTTAAAGATAAGATTTAAGCTTGAAGTAGATAACGGTTCCTTCTGCCAAAATGACGAAGAAACTTTGGATAATTAGTTTATTTTCTTTGCCCTATTTTACAAGGATTTTGGACTGATATAAAAACTTTGTTGCCAAAGAACTAATGACGTTCCACAATTTGAATGAAGTCATGTTATTTTATTTCTGGATGATTTTGACTTTTCTGTTTCGGATTTAAATGAATATTATTTTGTTAATAGGCAAATATATTCATTAATTTTGCTAAGTGGAAGAGATGTAAGCCCTACTTTCAAGGATTTATTGCTGATATTAAGTTGTTTTTGTATGCTTTAAGAAATGGGAAAGAATCAAATATGCAAGGGGAAAAAAGTGCCAATAAGAAGCAGTATTTATTGTTTGAATGTTTTGTTTTTTATGAACCTGTATACACACTTTTACTTTAAGTGACGTGATGTGAAAGAATCTTCAGTTTTTGTTTACTTTCATATTCTTTTTTGTTTGTTATATTGTTGCCATGATCAGGCGTTGCATCCTCTACAAGTGTATGTTTATAGAAATGTTTAATAAAGAGGAAAACTGGATAGCCGATAGGCCAAGACTTTTGAAGCCGCGAACCGCCATATTACCACTCCCAAGAAACGTTTCTGGGCATACGATCCTATACATTTACAGTATCTAAATTGGAGAACATTTGAGACAGTACTTAGTAGAAACAGCATGTTTTATGTTGTTTTAAAAAATGCATGTATAAATGATATGCTTAATGATGTTTGCCTCTGCCAAATCCAATATTAGGATCTAAGGAACTGAGTGATAAACGGGGTGCACCACATACCGCCCACTGGTTTAAAAAAAAAAAAAAAAAGTGACCAATGGGGTATATGCCACGAAAGAGGCAGGACTTCCGACTGCCGTGATTTTGCACGTGAGCTTTCACTCCGGTTCCGGGTTGCTACGTGTGTGCCGCGTTCCAACACTCGCATCCCCAACCCTGCGCCCCCCAACCGCATGCTCGTGTCGATTTTGTAGGAGCGGGCAGGGCGTCTCAGCTCTCTGACGTGTTTAGGACAACTGACAGACACATTACACATTCGCACCCGTCAATGGGAACGCGCAACCGAGGGGCAACAAGTCGGAAGCACAAGTATTGGGACGTCGCCCACACGTCGCGAACCGGAACCGGAATCAAAGCTCATGTGCAAAAACAGTCCCGCCTCTTCCGTGGCGTATACCCCATTACGACTGCTCGCGAGATGGAACGGGTAAGATGGCCACCCTGTGGCTTCAATGGCTTGCAATGGCGTGTATGGGCTCTTGGCTGTCCATTAATATATGTAGATCAGTGGCTTGAGCTGAATCTCTTATTTTAAAACCTTTTACCAAGTTTTTTTTTCTTTCTTAACAATTAATTGTACGCTTCATATTTCGAGGGAAGTTTGGGGAACGGACTAGTCTTGTGTCCCATAGAAAAATACAAGGTCCAGAAAATATATTCTGTTGAGTTCGGTGAAGAACTTGCACAAAACATTGATCTGAAGCCCATGTAATACTGAGGGAAAATCTCTCTCAGGTCCAACACCTGTGACCTGTGGACAATGATACCAACAAAATAAGCTCTCGACTTTGTAGCGTGTTCAAAAAATAAGGTGAGTCTTTTGGGGAAAGGTACAGTAAATTTGTGACAATGGAGGTCAAGTGAATGCAAAACTATGCCTTTTGGATTTATTCTAAAATGCTTTTCTAAAAACACAAACGGTGACTTCTGTTATGCAGCATTTCGACTCAAAAGATGCTCAGGAAATACGTCACATAGCAACTTTATATAGTTTTCAAGTATTCAAAACTCAAGGTGTGTGCATGTGATTTACATATTGGACAATATATGCACTGCCCATTTTTAATTCTTTTTACAGATTTCCCATAGTAACCACGCTAAATGTCCGCAAACTATTTACATTTCTTTTTCCTTTTTGAATCAATAGGAAAAGTTAAGAGCTGTCTAATAGGACAAAGAGCACACGAACAGTACACCTGGAACAGTTTTGAGTGGAGTAGGATGCAGACAATCTGACAAAGGGGAAGGACAAAGCCCATTTTAGAACGATGATTAGCTGCTGGTGATATGAACAGTACATAACACATGAAAAGTACGTAAACATCTTTTATAGTTGATCCCTCAATCTACTGGGTTGTTAACTTCCAGACAAGAGAAAAATAATAGACAGAAAGACTGACAGTGGTAAATGCAACTAATTTAAGGGGGAAACTGGGCATTTTTTTTATTGATATCTTCTATAAATTTGGTCAAATCTCTTAAGGCACCTGAAGATATTGGACTAAATAAACATTTAAAAATGGGTGAATAACAAAATGTCAAAATGAAGTGTTTGGACTGAATTAAACGCTGACGTTATGCTGCCACGACAACACATTATTGGACAGGCAAGAAATCAAACACAATAAAGTGTAACACAAATGAATGATTCCGATCAGATGCTTTCTCCAACTGTATTGATTAACATCACATCTCGCTTGTAAAATTACTTGAAGAAAAATAAAATGTCTACTCTTAAAATAGTGATTATGCAAGTTATGCAACATAAGCCAGTCTTTCTGTACATTACTTTTTTGAATTTGAGGTTTTAAAGTAAAGGTAGCTTTTATGCACAAATGACTTAAAAAGGCTCTGTCTGCCAGTTTCATTCAGGAAAATGCACTTTTTAAATACAGGATTTAAACAAACTACTTCTCAATTTACAGATATGGGCTTTTCTTCACGTGTGGGGGTGATTTTGTCCTAAACCCCCACACCCCCAGCCTGTATTTTGCCATTTTGTGTTTGTTTTGTGTACAAGGGGCCATTTCTGTGGAAAGACAGTGTTTTACACCCCTCCAGCCAATCGCAGAGCGGGGGGTGGAGTGTCGCAAACGGGGCCGGGCGAACGTGTCAGCTGCGTGACGTCACTCCCGCGGTAATTTGAAAGCACGCACGGATTCTTTTTTTTCACTCACTCATTCACACACATAAGCTTCTGTGGTGAGTGAAAAAAAAAAATATAATAATCCGTGCGTGCTTTCAAATTGCCGGGGCTGTGGGGGTTTAGGTCAAAATCACCCCCACACGTTAAGAAAAGCCCATATCTGTAAATTGAGAAGTAGTTTGTTTAAATCCTGTATTTAAAAAGTGAATTTTCCTGAGTGAAGCCGGCAAACAGGGCCTTTAATTGGATATGCCATGTTTTTATTACCAAGTGGCTCAGAAACTAAAGAAACATCGGCCCATTTGAATATAGTCATGTTAAACAAAATCATGTGCTTTTATTCATTTCTTGGAACTGTTTACATAAAAAAGAAAAAAGACAAAAAAAAACGCTGATCAGAAAACTATGGAGCCCCTAAATGGCATGGTAGGAAAAACAAAAACAAACAAACAACAACAAAAAAACGTAAAATGTTTTGCAAGGGAACGCAAAGTTGTTTTTTTTCTTCTTTTTTTTTTTCTACCATGTCACCTTAGAAAACAAATCTGGGGCTGAGAGACTGCAGTAATTAAAACATGGCACATTAATCCAAATGAAGTGACTTAACCAATATTATAATGCTTCTGGACCAACTGCACCACACTGAACATTCAGCATGGCTTCTCACATACAAAATATAATAATAATAAAACAAAACAAAAAATACAATGAGGAAAAAACAAAGCTCAATAAAAACCTGCCTATAAGACAGAGTGGATAGTCACTGTACTGTACACTTTCTACAATATCAATGTCCATTATGAATATAACAAGATCACTCGCTGAAAGGAATAGTTGAACATAAAACAATTCTCTCAATTTTCAATTACATTCTGCACCAAAAACTACAAATTTCTAGAACAAGATGAGCATCCTGTATCCTAAATTGCACAGACCAAGTGAAACTTTGTCTTGAAAGCAACCAAGTGTAACATCTGCTGCCAGTAAACCAACTACTTCAACTTAATACAAAATCTATTATTATTATTAATTATTTGAAGGTGAGCAAAGGGGGATTTCTTAAAAAAAAAAAAATGTCACCGTGTTGACTTTGATGCAGCAATTTTTGATTCTACTACCCCTAACAAAAAGTTATGGAATCACCAGTCTTGGATGAGCACTCAGACGTTTTATTCTGTGATCAAACTCAGATAGAAAGCATGAAACAGTCCTAAGGTCATTCCAAAGTGCAACACCTTGGCTTTCAGAAACACTAAAAGAAATTAAGAAAAATCATTGTGCTGGTCAGTAAATGTTACTTTTATAGAGCAAGTGCAGGGAAATAAATATGGAATCACTCCATTTTGAGCAGAAAATAAGGACACACCCAGTCAATTTCCTTTCCATAATTGGGCACCTGCCTCAAATTACATCTGCTCATTAGTCAGCAGTTAAAAACAGTGTAGTTATCACACCTTGGAGGACTGCTGGACCAAGTGCAAGGCTCCAACCTGCAAAGATGATCTGGCAACTGCAATCAAAGAGAGTTGGCACCAGATTGATGAAGAATACTGTTTGACACTCATCAAGTATATGCCTCAGAGACTGCAAGCTGTCATAAAAGCCAGAGGTGGTGCAACTAAATACTAGTTATGTCTTTTGTTTTTTCTTTGTTGGTTTTTCATGATTCCATATTTTTTTCCTCAGAATGGAGTGATTCCATATTTATTTCCCTGCACTTGCCCTATAAAAGTAACATTTACTGACCAGCGCAATGTTTTTTCTTCATTTCTTTTAGTGTTTCTGAAAGCCAAACTGTTGCACTTTGGAATGACCTTACGACTGTTTCATGCTTTTTATCTGAGTTTGATCAACACGTCTGAGTGAGTGCAGTCCAAGACTGGTGATTCGATACTTTTGGCTAGGGGTTGTATAGCTGTAGCCATGAAGATATGCACCAAGGACCACATGAGAAGCAATGGGGCTGTTCTAAGAAAAGCTAGCTAGTGATGGTGTATTGTGATTTCCTTGGAATGTTGAAGTTATTTGAAAATTTAAATGCTTTCAGACATGTATAGAAATAAAGTGTTGTGTATTGTTTCCTTCATTGCTAAATCATACTACTTTGTAATTATGAAACATGAATACCCATCCATTGTACATGCATTTTATAAACATACTTTAGTTTAGAATTGTGCTTTGGCTGACCTTTATGCTGTTTTAATCGTCCAGTTAATAGTCAACATAGTTTGGAAGGCTCAACCAACTAGTCCACTTCTTTGCAACAGGTGATCAACATAATGCAACATACATACAACATATTGTAATTGCCATTGTAGTCAAGATTCCAAGTGAGAACTATGACAATTGATTCTAAGAATGGCTGCATGTGGTAAGCTACACAATGTTGGCATAAACCAAACCAGTGGTGGATAAAAAAGTACATAAAAAAAAAAAAAAAAATCACATCAGGTACCTATTGATGAAAGCAATTGAAATTGAGCAGAGATTTGTTTTAGGTTACCAGTCCCTCCTAAGTAATGTGCTGAGCCCGTATTCATAATGAATCCTGTCCTCTTGAGTGTGTAAGATTTGCTTATGAGTCTAAATTAAAGCATCTTTCAAAGTTGAAGAGATGACTGCTATTGAAAGAGTCTGCATTTAAATCACGCTATAATGCCAGGTGATGGTCTCTCTCTCTCTCTCTCTGTTATAGTAGGTGGCATAAAGACTTTGCTAAGCACCCATAAGTGTTTTATCTCAAGTATTTATAATTGCTTTTTGGGGTGTTTATTTGGGGGACACACTCAATTAGCATTCCAACCAAGATCAGTTTTCATCACAAATTGACTCCCAGTTTGCTGTTTTTATGGAAAGCTAAGAGCACTCTGAGAACACATTTCTGAATCTTTATGAACACTGGCTCAGATGCAAGTTTTTTGAGATTTTTATTTTTAAATTACTGTACTTATTTTACATCAACACAACAGATGATTAGCTTGTTTTCTGTATTTACAGGGCAGGAGTGATGAGCTCCACAAGCTATGTATTGAGTCTCAGAGACTGATCCTCTCTCCTCCTGGAGGAGATATCAATGTCGATGGAGTCTTTTCCCACAATGAGTCGCAGACGTTTTGCCGGAGGAAGTGGAATGAAATCATCTTCAAACTCATTCTCAAAGTAGTCGTCATCATCGTCATCATCATCGTCATCATCAGCATCCGCATCATTTTCATCTTCAGATGACGGATCTGCCATAATCTTTTGGGTCCGATGTCCACCACTTCTAGCCTCAAAACTCTGAGCCATGTCACCGTTAAAGGACACCTGATCCGCCTTCTTCTGGGATATTCTCCGTGCGTCGTCCTCTCTCTTCAGCTGTATCTTTAGCTTTGTCGAGTTACTGTGGACCACGGGAGCAAAACCGTTGTTAAGTTTAGCTATGTACGAGCTGCCTTTGTCCTTGTCGTGGTCCTTGCTGAACTTGATGCTAATCTTGCTGGAAGAGGCAGAGTTCACCGATGAGGCAGAAAGACTGGAAGAACCGATGACATCGCTCGGATCATTGGTCTTGCTACTACTGCTGTCTCTGCGTCTGCGAAGCGTCAGTTTGGGGAGACCTGTCGTGTTCTCCAGGATCAACTGTGCATCATAACGAGTGATCCGGCGCTTCTTCTTGCCCTTGTCCTGTGAGCGACAGCTACTCTTACCCTTGTCCCTGCGGAGTGATTTTCTGCCATTGGCAAGCCCGTTGTAGTCCCTGTGCCGGTCAGAGAAGCTCAACAGAACCTTCCCGCAGTCTGAGTAGTTGGTGGGGTGCCCGGATGCCATTGGCATAAACGACTCACCGTACGAGTCCTCGCATTTAATCGTTCGCTCCGTCCCGAGCCGCGGTGGCCGTTTCAGTCTTGCGCATGAGCCCCTTTGGGCATAGCCGGAATCTAATTGTGGCTGCTCCAGACCGATCCCGTGGTGGAGGTACTCCTCCATGTCCGATGGCTCAGATTTGATGACCACTGCACCCGAGACTGGGCTCAAGTTGTGCATAGCACTGGAATCCAGCTTGACCCCACCTGTTGTTTCTTGGGCTTTGACTAGTGTCCTGGTAGACCTGCGAGTTCTGTATGTCGAAGACAAGCAGCCCTTACCATGTTGCACAACCGTAAGATTAACATTTTCTTTTGCAGCGTGGCGTGTTAAGCATCCCCGCTGGCCAAGCGTCTGCTGGACCAGCTCCTGTCCATCCTTCTTCTTGACGGAGACGCCTTTACAAAGCGACACCTTGGAGTCCCTGAGACCCAGCTGGCAAGTCTCACCTTTGGCCAACGCCTTGGGCTCTGCACCCCTTCTGCGACTCCGCAACTGGACTTTACTTAGTGAAGGCTTTGACTGGGATTTTAGTCTCTTTGGTACCCTATTATTGTTTACACGTCCTTGTTTTGAACATGAGGTAGTGAGGGCTCTTGACAAAGTCTGTCTTGTTTGAGTCCTGTTTTTATACTTGAGGCCAGATGATCTTTTTCTGGCAGCTATACAAAGACAAAATGACACATATCAGCAGATTGCCCAAAAAATGTGAGATTATTCTCCACCTTCTATAAATAGATTACACCTTTCCAATTGGAATACATATTATGAATATATTTCATTAAATTGTACTGCGAAGTGAACATTTCTTTGCCGTCTCAGTGGGGCATAGAAACTACATGAACCCTTACATTGATGTGTTTTTGGTGATTCCTGAGAGTCTACATCGGTGTGGGAGCCTACAGAGTGAGAGTCCAAACTCCGGTTTCCTTCTCCTAACTTCTTCAGACGGTTCAAACGTTTGTCCGTCTCCCGCAACCCATATTTGCTGTTGATCACCGGAACTTCGACGGGCAGTCCAGCTTTGGATTTGAAAGCGCCAGTGCCACGTCTGCACAAGAAAAAAAGGCAACATAAATTCAAAGCAACGCTAGGTAACAATTCAAAGTTCATCAAGTCTACGCTCTTTAGTAATTATATTTCTATAATGTAAATGGGATTTATGAACATAATTACAAAGCTTTATGGCTAAGTGCAAAGATATGTTGGTTGCAACATTCAGAAAAGTGTGATGTTTAACTATTACATGACACTGACATTATTGACACCAAAAACAGATAAACCAAGTTCGTACATTAAATGTGACATTGTTAGTAAACAGACATTTTAAAAATTTACCGTTCACAAGTGTAGCATTCACAAAATTCATTGTTTTCCCCAAAAAATCCATCTCCATAGTAACAGGAGATTTCCTCGCCTGGTTCAATATCCCTCAGCACCTTCACACAGGCAGTATCCCGCCCTGTCGACACAAACTAACAAAGAAATAAAAAAAAGTTATGAATGTAGAGAATGGTGTTGTTTCTAACCTTATCCCTCATTGATTACAAATTCAAAAAGTAATATTAAAATAGTAGGAGTAACTATTGAAGAGTTAGTCACCTTGCAGTTTGGACGACAATCTGAAAAAGCAGAAGAAAAAAAAAGACAAATGAATCATCTGAATATTATTGGCAAGTGGACATGAACAAACAAGGAAAAACATTCACCAAATAGCTTTATAACTTAACACATTTCTTCATATAGCACGTAAAGTGTATTTTTACACCTATTTACTTTACTAGTGGCAGACGGGACCAGGCACATATTTATTATGACATTTATTTACGTGAACACAGTTCATGTTAAATATTTTATTGATGACATACAACTGTAACATATGAATATCTTAACAGTTCTCATACTATATGATGACAAAGTGTGGCCAAACTTTTGATTAGTAATGTACACATAAATTATGTTTTTCAGTTAAATCAGACTTAAAATAAAAAATAAAAAATACAAAAATGAATGTGCATAGCTCCCAGGAACATCCAATGCATGGACAAAAATGAGGACGGGTGACTGGAATGCTGACTGCCAAAACATAAGATGAATTTTAGCTTTGTACAAACAACTTGTTAACAACACCCGAGTGGCAATCAGTAAAACTCCTGACACTTGTAAGACTGTTTACAAACACGGTAGCTTATGTTTTTGTTAGAATGTACATCAAAATTTGCTTTACATTATGTTCTATGCAGTCCCACCAGTCTAAAGAGAGTATTCTGATTAAAATTGTATTTGTGGAATATGAATTAAGCAGCAAAATCCAGTTTTTACCCATCTCAGGGTCATTTTGCCACTTGCTGTCGACTGAAAATGACATCACAGTTACTAAGCGCTTTTCCTGCTATAGTCAAATTCCACAAACACAATATTAATCAGAATTCAGTGTTTAGAGTAGTGGGGATGTATATAACATATTATTGTCAAGAAAATATTTGAGTTGACTTCCTCTTTAACTTTTTTTTTTAAATATCAATTTGTGAACAATATCGTCTATCAACCAAGGCAATACAATGTTATTTTCCAAAGGGGAGAAAAGGAGCCACTTATTTGGATGTTGATTAATGTTAAAATGAAAAAGCTGTTATTTGACAAAATATGGGCATGTCTTTACACTAATCCTCAAACATAATAGTGATAGTGATCAAGGACAAATACCATGGTTAATAAAAGCGGCTGGCCCCAGCCAGAGCTGTGCACAGTTCTTGCGCGTTGAATACATGACACTGAAGTCATTCTCTCCATGCCGCAGTAACATGTTTTCTTCGCTCTCCGACAGCTCGGCAATACATCCCACCAAGTACTCAATCTTATCGTTCCTTTTCCTGCAAAACATCAGGCACAAAAATGTATTACTAGCACCGCACTGCAAGGTTAGGTTATTAAGTGTTTGTGCATTGAGTGGCATGATCTTACCATTCTTTAGTTGCCACAATTTTAGCTCCATTTTGCTCTGACGAATAGCGATTACATGGAAGAATCTCAAAGCCGCTGTCAGTGGCAAACACCCGCAAATACACAAAAACCTGTGGAAGGCCTAGCAATTAATCATCTAGTGATTGTAGCGACTGTGATACTAGATGTGGACTGTGGATCACAAGAAAACATCTTACATGTTGCTTAAATAGCTTTTCTTGAGATTTTGTCTTATGATGAAAAAGATTTCGGGACCAGTCTCCTGATATCAATGCTCTGAATGCTTTCTCCAAGTTATCGTGTTTTTTGAAGCGTTCAATGATTTCCTTCAGCTCCTCCTGCCTTCCCTTGACTGGCCGAAATCTGAAAGACCACATTAACAACACAAAATAAAGTTATAAGAGAGATGCACACTGTATTCCTATGGGATGGGCGGGGAGGGGGTGTTCAAAAATCCAACTTTCAATAGCTGACCTGGTGTTCATTTTGTGTGTCTGAAAGCCCAGGTAAGGATCTAATATGAGACTTGTGGTCAGATCATCATTCTCACAGAGTTCCTTAGCAGTCATTCCGGAGGAGGGCACATATCGCCTCTCGGCCTCCAGGCTGGTTGCGTGAAACCCTGCCAAAACAAACAAACAAACAAACAAATAAGATTCAGAATGTGGAACGTTAACTAAACTATACTCGTTTAGAACTAAAAATGCATTCAACTCACGACGGCTACATCTTCGGTTTCTGGGGTGGGTTTTGCTGTGGCGCAAGGAGACCCGCTGTGGATGTTGAGACCGACACTGGCTCTGGCTCATAGGCTGCTCGCTGGTCAACTTGTTTCCATGTCGTCTGCCATTTAATACCATGTTCTTGGATTCGCATAGCCACTTCATGCCCACAAGCCCCCTGGTCCAGTTGCATTTAGTCTATGAGATGAAGAAACACTCGAGTGGGGAAGACTGTGGTCTTGAATATGAATTCTGGAGAGACAGAGCAAAAAACATTTTTTTTATTTTTAAGTTTTGTTCTGTACCAATTATTAATAAAATGTGAATGAAAATAAATTGGTGTCACCAAGTTTAAGAAACTGACCCATTACAAATGATGACATGCATCTATTTATCACACTAGGTTCGGAGGACATTTTGTAGTTCACAAGCAAATCTCAAGAGAATTTGCAGTCACTCAACACACAAATGCATACATTTAGAATTTGTTCAATTCTGAGAGTCACTCAATCAAGCAGTAAATAAATATGTTTATAATGACATCTAAGACAAACAACTTCTGGACCTTGTGAACTTAACGGGCAATTGTTGCAGGGATGGAGTGCTTAGCTAAGATAAGCTTGTGCCAACTTCCGCAGGGAGCCAGGGTACAGGCTGAAAAGAGCGACAGAAAAGCTTTCAAAAACGGCACTGTAGCGCTGTTCAGTGGTAACCTAAAATAATGCACGGATTTGCTGCCAGTGCAACAGTAACGTAGGCTACTTGGTTATATCGATGCTGAATGGTAATCTGCAATGCATGGACTATATATGGTTGCATAGTGGAATTTATATCATTGTGGCATGAGAAGCGGTTTTTACATTAGACATTCATGCATCTAAGTGACCGTTGATCTTGTACCAAAACACAATACGTGCGCTACTCATTAGCAACACACAAGCAAAATGTCCATTACATTACATTAACATCAGCCACGCGCTCGCACGCACGCACGCACGCACATTGTTGACTGAGGTGGAAACCCGGAAGGCCATCACAACGTTTGGATGCTATATTGTATCTAGGCTATTAGCTTGCATTGTTTGCTAACAGGTGCCACTCCACATATTGCCTAGGTTAGCATGGAGCTAGCCACCAGGATGACGCCTGATAGGCTCCGCCGCGGTGGTTAGTTTCGCATCTAGAGCAGACGCCGGCGGAGTGTCATGACAAAATTAAATAATTACACAAGGCTGGCTTGATGCCTCAAACATTTGACGTAAGCAGGAAACCGACATTGCGATGCTTGATTAGGATACATTTCATGGCGATTTAACCACCATTAATACAGAGTACACCATTAATACAGAGTACACCCAAAGCGAACTAATAAAACCACATTTACATGAAAATCAGTCAACACACAAAATGACAAGTATATTTCAGACCACGGGGGTCCTTTGGCGACTCAACTAACATATGATTAGCGTTTCTAGCGAGATATTTGTTAGCGAACACTTGAGACGACTAGCATTAAAGTTCATCAGGGTGCTCATTTAGCTTGCTAAGCTAACACTGTCAATAGCAATCGGTCGGTAAAGCACACTACTATTACCATTAACACATTACAGCCATGTAAGTTATTTTACCCCGCGAAGGAAAGCGACGTTAGTTGGCGACAAACATGATATTAAATGAGAAAAATGCCCACCTACAAGTGACTAAACAGCAGCAGTGAGCAGTCGCTAATATACACCACTAGCTTTGCTTGTTTAATTTGGGAGCAAACAATCAGCTCGTTTTCGGGTCTAAAGCATGCCACATACAGTCTATAGTCGCTACGTAATTCGTCAATCGTTGGTTATTTGTAATGTTCACACCCAGTTCATATTATTCTAAGTATAAAACATTTTCACACGATAGTATGTTAAATGCCCCGAATGAAGAAATCGGAAACAGAATAAATTGCGTTTTACTCACCGGGTGGTCTCGTCAAATAACCGTGCAATGAAACAACCCCGCTCAAAACTCACAAACATCTAAAACTTCACCGTAAATATTACAGGAAACACATTTTTTTTTAAATGAAATTAACATTAAAATTCAAGATGGCGGACTAGCACGGGCGAGTGGGAGAGAAAGGCGCAGCACGGCTAACCGACACAAAGTAGTTCCAATGTATACTCAGTCCTCATCCGTCCAGGACCCAAACGATTAGCGGGGCAAAAGGTGACTGCATAGCACTATCGAACTATAGGTTACAATCGGCATTTCTTACATTCATGTCACATGAGGACGACCACATTTATCTTGTCTTTGAGGCCACGATGATCGGATGTACACACAAGTGTTGCTGCATAAACAAACCTATTTACGCGTTCCAAAGACACACGGCAGTGTGTTCTGTTCTACCTGATTTTAAAAAATACAGAAGAGAACCACGACGGACAAACTTGTCAATCTGTATCCGTCTACTTCCGACAGTCTTCTTTTCATTACTCTTTACATCGTCCTACCTACAATATAGTCTGTCTGTTATGCCCACCTAATGGCGAGGTGTACCTAAACTGTATATACCTGGGTGTATGTTTATTTGTGCATGTGAATTGACTTTAAAATGTATGGATAGTGTTTTTGAAAACACTGCTTTTTTGCTTCTTCTTCTTCTTTTTTTTTTTAAACAAATGCTTTTTTTGTGTGCAGTGAATATTCTATTCAGAATTCCTTTATATAAAGAGAAGGAAACTATAATCTAAAGGATTTGTGTTTGAAATATGTAAAGTGAGGCTGAACATAAAATAAAAATATGTTTCAGTTTCGGGTATAACTTTATGAAATAGACTTTATGGGTGCATTGAAGCTGTGTACTCTGTTGGGATTTAACTAAAACTTAAAATGTAAAATACTGTCTATAATAATAGTACCATTGATAAAATGTAAAACATTTAGGAATTAAAATGTGAGTATTTATTTATATTGTTTTGTTGTAATTCTATCTGATTCATGGGACTGTAAAGTGGAAGCAGACTATATAGGATAGAAGACAATAATAAGCCTGATGCTTCAGCCTATTCCTTTTTTTGATTGATTTGTTTGAAAGGAGGTTTGTGTTTTCTGTGTTGTGTCTGGAGATGAAATAAACCATTCATTCAAATGCATACGGATTACAATTTCAAAGCGAAATTAATTTTAATAATTCTACTGTCACTACTTACAAAAGGTTAGGAATATCAGACTTTGGAGTGGAATTTTCCAGATTAAACTAAGATGTTATATAACATAACTTTAAAGGTAAATTTAATTTGACCCTGTCTAAACGATATAATGCAAATGTACAAAGGTTCAGTGTTCCAGTACTTTTTAACATGAAATCAAATATTCTCTATCATAATTAATAACAGCTCAGAACAATAATGGTTCTTCACAACATGAACAAGATTGGTGACCTGGTCCTCTCTCTGATCTACCAGGTACTTTGCATACTTCCTAGCATTTCTAGTTGACGTCTAATTTTTTAATACAATTTTATTTTTATGAGGACCGCAACTTTCTCTGTCAATCAAGACATGTAACAGTGCCCATATGCTAAAAAACAAACAAAAACAAAAAAAACAAAACAAAAAAACATTCAGTCTCCTATTTTTCTTGAAATTAGCTGTTCTCCTCGCGACATCTTCTGAAAAAGACATGACTAGGACTGGGTGACAGGATATTTTTATCTTCTACTTCAGTGATGTCAAAGTCCGGTCCTTGAGGGCCTGAGTCCTGCATGTTTTTGAGGTTTCCTCACGTTCAACGCAGCTGATTCATTTTTAATTAAGCTTATCAGCAAGCTCTGCAGGTGCCTGATAGTGATCCTGATCATTGAATCAGGTGTGTTGGAGTGGAGAAACCTCAAAAGCATGCAGGATTCAGGCCCTCGAGGACCGGATCTTGACACATGTGTTCTACTTGGTGTCACTTCAGAATTAAGTTTTGCAGAAAGCTGTCATGAGCCAGAGCTCGGAATGTTGAAGAGGACCGTGTGAATACCAATTACTGAATCAGGACATCTATTGGTTGGATCATTGATCAAACTGCCCCTGTTGTGAATTTTGGTTTCAGCTCCTTTTTATCAAAGAGCAAGTTATATATGCAAAAAATACTGAGACATTTGCCATGGTTATTCAAACGTTGAGAGAAGGTCAAATTAGTTCACGTATGAAGGTTGAAATGCATTTCAGCTTCATCCTGAAACTTTACGCAAAAGCCGTATCTTTTTGTCACTGGTGTATTTTGCAGTGTACACCACATGGAAAACAAGATTACATGTACACAGGCATGCAGTGAGAGCTCTTTAGAGTAAAGGGGCATGAAAACAGTGCAGAGCTCGTGTTAGGGGATCAGCCCTCCTCAATGTGGCCTGTGGAGTAATGTGCTCACTGTATGTATAGAAATCCATCATTGTTTTTTAATATACTAGTTGTCCTCAAAATAGTCGTAAGTGAGCTGGAGCCTAAAGCCGACATTACACTCTAGACTACATATTAATGTTCACAAAAGTTTGGATCTTCCAATAATTTATTATATATTTAATAATTGAATGTACATTTTTGTAGAGAGAGGGAGGAAGTCAGAGTACGCAGTGAAAAATGACCCAAGCAGGGAGAAAACATGTTACCTCCACAGTGTAGATGTGATTCCAACTCAGAACTGTGAGGCAGATGTGCTAACCAAGAGGGCGCCACGCTGCTTATGTGTAGAAAAATAGATAAAGGATACTTGAATCATTTAGCCATTTTCAGCAATAGAACACAAGTATTTTGTCTCAAATTAATTTGAGAGCTTCATTATTTTTCATGTACAACTAATACTGTTGAAAACACATTTTGTCACCGGCTGTCGACTGAAAATGACATCACACGTGTTTAGAGCTCAGATAATGACCAATCACCTGCTTTCTGGGTTTGGTCATGTGACATTTTCAGTCAACAGCAAGTGGCAAATTTGTGTTCAAACGTATTTATTGTACGTGAAAAATAATAGTTATCAAATTAATTATAGACAAAGTTATTGACGAAAATGGTTAAATGAGTCAAGTATCCCTTAAAAAGCCATAAAATTATATCGCTGCAGAAATTAGAAATACCTGGACTGTGCATATATATAGAAAAAATGTGAGCAAAAACTAAAGCATTCATATATATTTTTTTTCAGTATAGATAAGAAACACAAACATAACTCGAGATGCTTTCTTGTGTCAAAGTGAAAATTATGACACGTGTCTTTTTAAAAGTGCTTGTATTTTACAATTTACTACCAGCATGTTGGCAGAGCAAGTACACTTACTATAAGTATAAAATTACTTGTCTGCCTTTCTTTTGATATTTGCCTTTAAGATAACGTTTTATTGTATATCAATAACAGGAGTCATACGTAATAATCACACCAATTCAGACAAATGAGTAGTCAAAAATGCAGCATGCATTATGAAAATCTGTGTGATTTGCAGTTATCTTTAAGACCTCCAATCAGCATTAACCTTTAAATGCTAAAATTGGACCAGCCCTTATGTTTGTATTTTATGTTCTTGTTTTCTATTGTGACCTGATTCTGTAAATAAATACAGTATAAACAATGGCAGCAGTGGGTTGTACAAAGGTGGCCTGACAGTTGTGCAGCTGGTTATATTTTGAAAACGTACTACAGTTTATTTATTTTTACTTTAAGCCAGTATATCCCTGATGGTTTTAAGAAACTGTGACTAGTTGGTGGAGCGATGGAAATCTCAGATCATTGCCACTATGACCTTCAAGGGTGCACTCAACACTGTGCATTCTCTTCCAAGCTGCCTTTGGTTACATGTCGCTCGTGCTCACATTAAAACTGACAAAACAGTTCTATTTATTAGGTACTGTGTAATCTACAGACTTCATGTAATGGAATTTTTATCATTTCACATACCCAACTACAGATATGATTTGTGATTGTGATTCAAGTCAGCGTTAGTGTACTGGAGCACAGCCCAGAAAGATACAGCAACTTGAACCAGGTGGGTGTAGAAACTCGCCCTATGGTCTCTGCAACTGAGTGGTTACACTGTGTGGGCTGCATCATGCTGCTCCATTAGTAATGAAGCCAGCTGCCATGGAAACTAGTATAATGCCTTAAATGCCTGAGAGAAAGGTGTGAACTGAACTGAAAATCGGCCATTGCAGTGTTTTGAACAGTCATCCATCACGACTCACGAGTATGCGAGCACCTTCTTCAGCGATCACGTGACTTCAAGCAACATTCCTAGGGGAAAAAAACAACAACAAAAAACAGCGTCTGTTCAAAACTTCATGGTTTTGCTTGCTGTTTTATTGCAATTAATTACATTACATTACCCTGCACCTCAGTAATTGTTTTTCTTTGGCTCCATAATGAACATGAACCCCTCCTTCCTTGTGTAAATGCATAAAACAGTTCCATACTAATGAAATGACCAAAGAGACCAAATAGATTGACGCTAGTCGTGCTGCAAGATATAAAAGTGAAGAGCAGCCATTATGGCATTGTGTACGTCATGACGTCATGCACCGAACCACACGTCACGCATGCGCCAGAGTTCAAAGTTGAACTACACGGGGCGGTTCGCGGGAAACGTCCCAAAAACAAATCGCTTCGGAAGATCAAGTTTTTCAACCTGGCTGTCCAAACGAACATAATTCCCTCACGCGGTCGTTTTCTAAGTATTATAAACATCGCTTTTAAAGTATTCGTGCTAACAGCTTTTAAGCTAGTTGAGCGGCTTCTGACCGCGTGTTAGCAAGTAATTGTCAGCGAAGCTCTCAACGGAGTTTTTGGGACGGTTGTGAATACTGTCTTGAAGTGAGCGAAATGGCAGAAAGGCCAGAAGATCTCAACCTTCCCAACGCGGTCATCACTCGGATCATCAAGGAGGCGGTGAGTACAAAAACATTTCAGTAGTCCACTTACATTTCGAACAAATTCATTAATGTCTCTCCTTGAGTGTATGCACTTTTTCCAAGTAATCGAAAAGTGAAGTGTCTTCTTGTAGTTTTAGTAACAGTACTTGCTTTTCATGTAAAGTAATGCAATTTACAGTACGTCGGTGCGTTTGTAATTGTTCTTGCTCAATTCACGGCTAATTAACGCTAGGCGGCGAGTTGCCGGTGTTGTGCCAAGGTTTTTACGCCCGTAAAAACAAACAAACCAAAACAAAACAAAAAACAACTACATCACCGACAAAACTTGACGAATAAATAAAATAACCACTAAAATAAACAATAAATAAACACTAAGTTTAATATCGTTTTAAATTAACGCCAAACTAAATACACGTAACAGTAAACAAGAAAATGTCACTTACTATAAGAAATAATAAATCTGTATGATTTTGTTAGTTATAGTTGTTGAGCGCGCATTGTAGGCATTATAAATTTTAATGCATCAAATTTTGTCCTAAAACTTTGAGTGAGTCTTGCTCCAAATATGGACACTATTTTGGACATAATGACCGTATCCCAACTGCTTAGAGGGATTTTTTTTCTGTTTTAAAGTGCATTTTAAAGTACAGCCAAATGACAAAATATTACTGATTTGGTTTCAAATACTTATTGGCATTAGTTATGTCATTGCTGTCGCATAATTTTAACGCAACGGAAATACGTCAGTTTGTGGGACTTTTTTTTTTTTTTTATCTTTCTGTTAGAAATCATAAGGTAGATGTGGTTATTGTGTGTTATGGTTATATGCCAATAATAAAACCATTCTTACTGTTATTGCCTTTCTGTAAAGTTCTCTGTGACAGCTCAGGCTGTTTGAAAGCGTTATATGAATAAAGTTGACTTGTTTAAAGCATTGACATTTTCTTTTATATATTTTTATCTTGTCTTATTTTCACAAGGCTTGGGAGATGTCCAGAAATGGACAAAAAAAGAAAATCTAGCGTAATTCTGTCTCTCCAAATTATTCATAAGAACAGAATTTTAAAATTATCTGTCCTCATCTACGTTGAACTCGAGAACACAAATGGCCATTCTGACAACTTCTGACCTACTGCCACTGTTCTTTTTGCAGGAAGACGCTGTGGTCCTTGTGTAAATAAATATTATATGCCAGCTTGTGTAGTCCTGAACATGTTTGTTGCTTTGAGATAACTCCCCCGCACCGTTTGTTTTCAACAGCTCCCAGATGGGGTGAATGTGTCAAAAGAAGCACGGAGAGCAATATCACAAGCTGCCAGTGTGTTTGTGTTGTATACAACATCTTGGTAAGAGGACAGACAATCGTTCACAAAATTTTGTTAGATTCCAGTTAATGTCAAGTGTGCAAACAGCAACTTTCCATTTTGCTTGAATTTACATTGAATTTATTTTACATTTAAAACAGCAGCTTCAAAATCTTTTTTTTTTTTTTTTTATGGCTGAGGAGAATAACATCACTGCCATTTACCATGACAACCATCGTCTTCATTATGAGACTGGTCAATAGACATCCTGTTCCACAAGCTCTTTTTGATTGTTTGCTCACATTGCAAACTGAATCTCTTTCATCATCAAAAGGGGCTGATGACCCCAAGATGTGCTCTACGACCACAAGATATTTACATCCACTTGTGTTAAAAAATGGTCTTTATTTTCTTTGTTGGTTTTTTTTTTTATGTTACAGTGCAAACAACTTTGCCATGAAAGCCAAGCGAAAAACTCTAAATGCAGGTGACGTATTAGCTGCAATGGAGGAAATGGAGTTTGAGAGGTTTATGGAGCCTCTCCGAGAAGCTTTGGAAGGTCAGTAACTATTTTGTGGATAATAAATCATTCAAATATCTGACATTGTTTTGCAAGACAAGCATTGTTCTTTAAACCTCGTTAAATCCAGAGTCAAGCTTGTGGTATCAGCATAGTTTGTATAATTTGTACAAGGTGAAAATATATATATCGATACTTGTGGAATTTAATGCCATTGTCATTTGATGCCGTTTGTGTCCATTAACAGTGTATAAGAAGGGCCAAAAGGGAAAGAAAGAGGTGTCCGAGCAGAAGCGCAAAGATAAAGAAAAGAAGACAGACTCTGAAAATGATAAGAGCCGAGAGGAGGAAGAGGAGGAGGAACACATGGAGGAAGAACCTGAAGCAGAGAACGAGGTGGAGGAAGAGGAGGTGGAAAACTGAGAATCATTTCCCACTGTCCGAAGCGCTGTTTAAATGATAAAATGCACTGTCAGCCGCTATGAGGTGATCTCAGTAGAAAGTGGTTGGTTTGTTGAAGGGGTTTGTTTCTTTTTGACTCCTATCTTCTGAAGTCCAAATGTTAAAAAGAAAGCACAAGATACTTTTGAGTCTCTGTCCTCCATGTTGCCGTTTTTGGGCATGTGACAAAATGGAACACACCCCGACTAGCTGGTATTGACCTTTTTACTTGTTAATATACATCTTGGATCAACAAACTTGACAAAGGCGGTTCAATATTCTCCGTCTTGCAGATAAAAAACACATGGCTATATACTTTTATAGTCAAATCTACTGTACAATTGATGTGAGCTGCACAGGGACAGTTAAAAAAAAAAAAAAGTGAAGTTGATTCTATTGATACAGATGATGAGCAAGGGAACAGAGTTGTGCATTTATTGTCTGTTTAATGACAGTTAAGAGATTTTGTTTATAGCAAGGTCTTAATTTCTGCTGAAAATTTGACATGTCAATGTCAGAGATACCGTGCATCATGGGGTGCATTAGTTACAAATAAAACCATACATTTACAAAAGGAAATTTTTCAAACTGCATTGGGCTGCACTGGTGACCTGTTCTTAAAATAAAAACATTTGGTATAATTTTCATGAACAAATGAAATTTTCAATAAATATTTTTACTTAACTCCAAATGTGTAGTAGTATACGAGTTTTATGGTTTGTTTCAAGAAAGCCTTGTTGGTTGGCGTTTCCTGACCTTGTTTAGTTGAAGTACAGATTTTACATTACAGCATATTTCATGGACAAAAATGTCAGAAAAAGCGTACACTGAACACAGCTGGTTGAAACTGGAAGGGCATGGGAAGAAATTAACAGTATGACAGTTCCAGGTTGTTTGTACCATTCCGAGCATGGCTCCACTCCCATCCACGTGGCAGGGACCCAGTGGGGCCAGCATAGTGTTGTAGTGGAGCTCAGAGCACTCAAACTAGACAAACGAACTGGAATTTATGGTATCTCGCGTGCAAGCTTCACGCAAATAGGTCATAACCTGTCACCAATAGGTGGCAGTGTGCAGGCATCAAAATGTAACTAACCGCTCGTTCCTTCGCAGTTGAAAAGTCGAATTTTGTGTAAAGAAAAAAAAAAGCCAGTGAAACGTCTGAAGTGATAAATGCACTGAATCATGAAAAGGAAAAGCTCCATATGGCCTTTTGCAACTTGTAGGAGCCTTGCCATCTTATTTGCATAGAAACAAGGCAATTGTCAAAGTTTAGGTCTGCTGCCACAAGAGTCATTTGCACAACAGGAGAGTAGCTTCATGTCAACCTAGTAAAATGACATCGCACCGAACTGAACAGGAATGTGGCCGCATGGGGGTAAGGGGGATCCATCGTCCCGTCAGGAATCTGTAGCCCTATTTGAAACCCTCAAACACTTCATTTGCTATTGTAAAATAATTTAAGACTTTCCAGCCCAGGACAGGGAGGAGAAAAAAATAATTCAGGACCATGCCTGTGCAGTAGGGAGGAGTACAGCCCATCATTGCTGCTGTCCAAATTATATGCAATTTGCCGTCTAGAACACCTGTCCTCACTGAAATTGCAATTGTTCTTGCAAGGCTGCAGCAACCCACGCCCTTCCCTAGATTCTTTTTAAAACTGTGCCAATTTACAGGTTAGTTCACATGTAATGTGTTCAAAAAGTTCTGTCAACATGTGTTAAATGTAAAACAAAAGTGAAATAGTTTCAATGAGACTGGACAATTGTGAAAGTGCAAAAATAAAGCTAAAGTGATTCCATTTGTAACATTTTATTACTCAGATGGGCACTCAATTTTGCCACTGTTGATGTCCTCAATGACATCATGAGGAGGACGACCATCGATGGTGCAGCCAACAGACTGAGCGGTACCCAGAATCTCCTTGATGGTTCCTGACAAACAACAAATCCATTTAACAGAAAAAAAAAAAACAAAAAAAAAAACCAAGCAGTCACCACATCACAGTTCTATGAACCCAGATAACTTTGGTGTTGAGAGGAACATAAATAAATAGGATAAACAGTGTTCCAGACTTTTCGGCACAGAGTTGTCCATTAGATTGGACAACTCTGTTTCCTAAAGCCGGGTCAATCTGAGCCCCCACTGGATTATACTCAGTCACTCTGACAGACAGGCATAGTGGCGGGAGGCTAAATAACCAATAGTGATACAGGGCCTATAAGTGTGACATATTCTACTGATTGTACCATTTGCAAATTGAAGGTGTTAAAAGCAAACATACATAATACATTTCGCAGAATAATATAATGCAGGGAGATAGTGGCAGATGGCAGAGATTTTTTCTCTGACTTCACAACTTGTTTGAGGGGCGTTCCAGTGCACTTTCCCTGGTCAGAAAGCTTAAACTGCTACATTTCTGGAAGGCAGCACTAGTATACTGTACACTCACACAGCCTAGCCAAATGTGACTCTTACCTGACAGCTCCCTTGCAATGGAACGATGACGCATGACCCGAGCAACACCCACAATGTCATCGAAGGTCACACTTCCACTGTGCTTGACTGGGAAATAAAAAATAAAAAAATTAAGAGGACATAATGATTGGAGGGATGAAAATTGCATAAAACTCCCCCCTCCACTATTTAGTTGGCTACTTCACTATTAAGTACATCTCTAGTGTGGTATCCATCTCCAAAATGGTGTCAGTAACAGTCATTAGTATCCCTGTAGTGTAGGGTGAACAGAAGTCACTTACTGTTCTTGACCTTCTTCCTGTCACGAGGGGGCTCCTTCAGAGCTTTGATGATGAGTGCAGAGGCAGAAGGAACCACCTCAATCTAGAAAGACAGGATTAAGACCATGGTCTCAGTTCCACTTGAACCCTCCCGATATAATAGGATGTTACGTCATGATCAACTGAAACAAGAGTGGGAGCCAAGAGAGTCCCCAATTAAAAACCCCCAAAACACAATAGATTATGTCTGTACCGCTGCCTGTCTGTTCTGGATAGTCAGCTTCACGGTGATCCTCAGACCCTTCCAGTCACCGGTGGCTTTGGCAATGTCATCACCAACTTTCTTGGGGGACTGCAAGAGAAGAAAAGGGCTCAATTTCTCCAATGGAAACAAATAACCAATCCGATCTCAGCAATGGGGCTTTTCAGATGAAGTGTTCCAGACTTTTCGGCACAGGGTTGACCATTAGTTTGGGCAGCTCTGTTTCCTAAAGTCGGGTCACTCTAGGCTTCCACTGGATTACACCAAGTCACTCTGACCGGCATAGTGGCGGGAGGCCGCTTGGTTTTTGTGTAAACCCTTGTAAAATACTCACCAGACCCAAGGGCCCAATCTTGGGGGCCAAGGCTGATGTGGCGCCAACCTCACCTCCTGTGCACCTCATGTACACTGCAAGACAAATCAACATTGGGAATATAAACAAATTTTACAAATGATAATCTTAGTGCAAATTAGACTATTGACTTAACAGGCTAGCCAGGCAAAAGTCTAAATCTTTAGTAAGGCAAGAGTTATCTTTCAGTTTGTATTTACACATTTATTACTTCACAATTTAAAATATAATCACATGGCTTAACTGTGTGGCGTTCATTTAAGTGAATAAAAATTGTCACAAATGGTGTCATATCTGTGCTAAAAAGCCTCCTGCCTTGAAAAGATTACAACGCACATAATCTTAAACAGAAACTTATTCTGAGTTAACCGTTTGAATTTTCGCTTAGAAGTCCTTACAACTGTAAAGCGTAAATTTATCAGAACTTGGGACAGTTAAAAAACAAAAAAAACAAAAAACACATCCAAACAACCAAACATGCCATAAAATAGACGAGCAAATGTGGCGTCATTGCGTCGCCATTATAGCAAAGCAGCTAACAGTTAGCCGCTACCAGTTTAGCCCACGTGGCTAAACACGAGTGGCGCTTCGGTTGGGTCACAACGTATAACATGTAAACGCAACTAAAATCACAAAATAAAATAGTCTACAAGTACACCGATATCTGTGACAGCTCGAGTCACAATATTACCATTGTAAAAGCGGCGTGGGGAGGTCGACAAGAATGCGACTCCATCTTGGTTGTCACATTGTGTCTGCTTTAAGTACCGTTTGGCAGGATAAACGTACCAACTTTAATCTCGCCGGGGTCGAATTTGGGAGGCATGTTGATGTCGAGGGTGAGCTCAGTTCAGCTTGATTGGTGAGGGTGTCGGATGAACCCGGTTCGGGACGACCGATTACTGTTGCACCTTCACCGTGAAAGAGAGAAAAAGGGAAAGCAAGGGGGCGATCGCCTTATATGAGTGCACCAAATGTCGCGAGACGTGGCGTCAGTCGCGTGTAGGCGGAGCAACAAAGCTCTTGGACGTTGGTTTGCTGCGGATCGAAATGAATGAGTGACAAATTGACAATATAAAATGTATATATAAAAAAAAAAGTGTACGATTCTTAACAATTTCAAACGGCCCATTTTTCTTTTCTGGGAAATACATGATATGCGCCCTGTGCAACACATGTACACGGGCACACCATGACCCCGCCTTGAGCGGTTTGGCCAGTTGCTTGAGATACGTAACCGCGTCTGCCATATTGAATGTGTCGCCTTTGCCCACTAAACTAATGCAAGTCAAAGGTCTGATCTTCATAAAGTGCCTTTCTCCAAAGTGCACAAAGTAATGCCCCTCAAAAACCCGTAAACACAAAGGTAGGCACAAGGCAGCACACAAACTTTCAAAATTCAATAATCAAAGATAGTAATGTAATTTTTAATTTACAAATTATAAATGTTGAGGAGGGCGGCGCGGTAGCTGACTGGTTAGCACGTCCGCTTCCCAGTTCTGAGGACTCGGGTTCGAGTCCAGGCTCGGACCTTCCTGGGTGGAGTTTGCATGTTCTCCTCGTGCCTGCGTGGGTCTTCTCTGGGAACTCCGGTCTCCTCCCACATTCCAAAGACATGCATTGCAGGTTAATTGGGCACTCCGATTTGTCCCGAGGTGTGCTTGTAAGTGTGGATGGTTGTTTGTCTCTGTGTGCCCTGCGATTGGCTGGCAAACAGTCCAGGGTGTCCCCCGCCTACTGCCCAGAGCCAGCTGAGATAGGCTCCAGCGCCCCCCACGACCCTTGTGAGGAATAAGCGGTCAAGAAAATGGATGGATGGATACATGTTGCTCCTGATGCCGTGACATCAGTAGTCAAACTGTAAAGCACTTTGAGGGCCTTGCAAGGAGGAAAAGTGCAATATAAATGAAGTACCATTTACCAGAGTAAAGTGTAGTTTGAGTTAAAGTTTTAACACTGACACTAATGCAATCCACACACAATAAACAAGTGTTTACACACCAGAGTTCAGTGTAGCTTGACAGAATTAAATGTATAACACTGACACGAGTGTAGAGTACTTTCAACACTACAGAGTGTTTACCCATGTCAATTTTTTAACACTATACATTGTTGGAGTAAAACTGGTTAAGTGTGAAAAAAAGTAACACTTTGAAAAGTGTCAGATTTACTTATTGGTGTGGACACATGTAAACACTTTTCTAGTGTTAGATTAACACTGAGAGTGTTAAATCTATCTGGCGATTTTGTTGCGTACAGACTATAAGAAATATTTTTTATGCAACTGACATCAGACAGATTACTGAAGGTAAAAGACTAATAACTGTTTGGAGGTTTTACCACAGGTATTCACAGTATTATGCACATGTGCCTGCGTGCGTGTGTGCACGTGCGTGCGTGCAGGCGCGTGCGCTAAATGGCTGAACATCCTCTGTAGCAGGATAATGGGCCTCTTGCTCATCAAGTGTCCCCGTGGAAGCGCAACGCAGAATTGGGATTGCAGTGTTCAAAACTGCATGGAGCTGCACTCGGTCGTCATACTTGTGTAGAATGATATGCAGAAAAAAAAGGTGCTTTCATTCTTGAATATGTCTTTGACTCAGTGCTGCTCCACAGGAATAGAAACAGAACACAAGAGGAAGTAAGTGGGTGAGAAGCAGAGATCATCACTGTGGAGCTTTTTAATATGCACCATGAAAATCAGTGGTCAGAAATTCACATCACATCACAGTGTTGTAAAAACAATATTTCATGTCTATTTTCAAAGATATTGATGGGAAATGTCACATTTGCATAAGCCTGGTATCACGTATTTTTAAGCTCTGATTAATAATAGCTCTCTTATGTGTGCACATACACAAGCACACATCTACGATTATTGCCTACAGTAGTGGAGCAGGTTTGATAGACGTTTGTGTATTTTCTTTGTTTTCAGGATAACCTTAAATGGATTAACTTGAATGTGAAAAATGTAATTATCGTAGCTGTTCCTCAGCTGTACGTAGCTGACACAGATTGTGCTGTATTTCTCTCCCACATAACAGATGCAGCTCATCAGTCTGGATGCTTCAGGCTTCTCCACATTTATTCTTTTATTTTGAGTCCAAACAGTAGTTTAACATTTTTATCTCTGTTTTTGTGAGGATAATGATAAAATTGCTCTGATCTGTAGAATCTGTATTAAAGAGAACAATGAAAACTACTATTACTATTACTAGTCAAGGCAAGTTTATTTGTGTAGCACAAAGACAACACATAATCATCAATAAACACAGTAGTTACTACGATTACTACTATTCGTAGTAGTAGTAAATGGCACACTATAACAAACTAGATAACAAATGAGACATACATGATATGCAGTATTTCAGTAATGCAGAGGAGAAGGCATCATGTGATGCAATTAAATTTACATCCCAGCTTTTACTTTGTGCTTGAGGAAGATGGAGGGGAGGTGTGAGTCTTTCTCTTTGCATAAACTGGGAGTGTGAAGCAGAGCCAGTGAGTCAGTGTTGATATTGTGCACTTTGACGGCTTATTTATCTTTCTTCCAAAGCAAAGATGTTATGCTCGGGAGCTCTTGATGATAAAGATTGGAAGAAAATGGTTTGGGCTGTAGTCCTAAAATAACCTAAAGTCAATCTGCTGATCAATTATTGCAAATTGATCAAGTGGCCCAGACTCATTTGGCTGTGATTGAGCTCACGAGAAGGAAGTCAATGTTCCAAGTTTTAATCTTCACCTCATTTTGTGCAATCTCTGGCCATGAAATCTCAAAGGATTGCAAGCATAATTTTCTTGGCCATTTAAGGTAATGCCAGTGAATTTCGATGTTTATAGACATCTGTAAATCTTTGGATTCACACTTATTTTATTTGTCAACTAGAACAGTCAGAATGGCATTTTCCTGTGTGTTACAATTGCTAAATACTTCACATAGATTCGTTAGACTTGTTTTTACATGAAATGCAAAATATTATTTATGTCATATGTAGCATACACTATATGCAATATGACAAAGATTTAAGATCATCCATCCATCCATCCATCCATCCATCCATCCATCCATCCATCCATCCATTTTCTTAACCGCTTGCTCCTCGCAAGGGTCGCGGGGGTGCTGGAGCCTATCCCAGCTGGCTTCGGGCAGTAGGCGGGGTACAACCTGAACTGGTTGCCAGCCAATTGCCGATTTAAGATTATTATATATTATTAAGTGCTCTACTTTTATGTCGACTTAACGTATTAAAAATGTTGGCAAACTAAGAAGTAAAGTTGTTAATGGCAACATAAATTATGAGATGTTGATGGACAAATGACAGCAAATAATTACATGCTTTTGATGAGACAAATGAGGATGATGTCATTGTCATTTTGAATGAAAACATGCATGGGCCTTCAAGGTTGGAAAGGAAATTGTCCTCTTTCAGTTGCAAATATTTGACAAACAAACAGAACTCTTTTCGGCTTTAGTAAACAGAAACCATCGATGCTATGTGATATGTTGAGCTGTTTGTTTGTTTGCCATGCTGACGGATGTTGACATTCCCTATTGACTTGTACTTGCTGTTGCTGCCAAACAGCCAGAAAGGCAATCTGTTTTGTATCTGACTTCAACTGATGAAATTATTTTAATCAGCTGCTGATGCTTGAGATGTTTTAATTTTCCTTCTATCAATAACATCAGCAAAATGTAAATCTGGTAATTTCATTTTGCTTAGAAAATTATGAAGACTGCCCAAAAAACTATGTGAGAGACTGTTATCGTTTTGTAGTAAATCTGTTGTTTAGCTTTGTTTACATTTGAAAAAAAAAAAAAAATAATAATTCTCAGAAATGTTCTTTCCGCTTTCTGTCTGTCAAACAGTTTGTAAGATGAGTCGGTAGCTCAAAGATCTGCATGTCAGTAATTGTAATTTGACTCCTGGCCTAAATAATCAGATTCCTTTCTGAGGGTTTCCTCCTCCTGCAAGCTAATTACATTATGAGAAATATGAGACAGAAAAACAACACAAACAAAGCCTGAATGCTTAAGCTCTGCTACATATTAATGAAGTAAGTTGCACAACATGCTACAGCAAGCATGGCCTGTGGAAGCCGACTTTCCATCAGCTGATAAGGCCGGGTTGTGAAGCATGCCGGAGTTAATTAAGCAATGTTTGAGAGGACTGATTGTGCTGAATCAAGGGTGAATTATCAGTTGCCTCGCTGCACAGCTCCCTAGGTGATTCGGCACAAATTGAGACACTGAAGCAATTCCCCAGGAGTTTAGTTTAATTTCTTCTGTCAGACTGATTCCACTGAACCATGTTAACCTCCAGCTCCATCAGGAAATTAAGTTGCAAAAGAGGCTTAAGGTTTCCAAACAGAAGGAGATGAAACAAGCTACACTGGCTGTTGTCGTCATCAAACTGCTTCACAGAAATCCTGTCAACAGAATGACAGAAAGCGTCCATTTTTAAAGGACGTAGGTAATTTCTAAATATGACTACTATTTTTACTACTTGCCACTTGAATTTTACATTTTATATTAGTGTTGTTGTTTTTTGTCAACTAAATGATTTAACAAGTGTTTAAAAAAAAAGACCTGATTTTAGGGTACATTGGTTTACTTTTTTTTTTTTTCCCTTCAAACTGATCCCGTTTCTTTACCTGTTCCTTCAGCCAGAAGTTGATTAGACACTGGATATTGATGACTGGGTGAGTGAATTATTAATTATTGAAATCCCTGAGTGAGGATTGTCTTCACAAGGAATCTTCACTTTGATCTTCAGTCAACATGTCCACATAAAAGTCTTATAGTTCATCAGCTTGTCCGAAACATTAGTAAAGTACACTTTGCAACTGTAAATTTGGTCTCATCTGATTTGAAGCCTTCAAAAAAAAACAAAAAAAAAAAACCCTCTGTTTTGGATCTCACATAGCTCCTATGCACAAAGTTCATTAGTGTGTTGAAAATGGACTGCCGGGCCGAATGGATTCCCTTGTAATGTAGGTTTATCTACTTCCTCTCTCCATCAGTGTCAAGTGTGACGATTCTCTTGTTGCTTTTCCATTACACGAATGACCCTCTATCTTTTTCTCCTGCTCAGCATCCTATCTCCAATTGGTTGTTTGATAGTCAGGCTTGACACATCTTAGTGAAGTGGTTCATTTGTAATGTAACAAATGTGCATGTTCACTTACAATGAAGTGCAGCAACATGTTTAGTAAATAAATAAAAAATTGAATTTATATTCCTTGAAGTCATATACTATTTATATCATTTTCATGATACTGCAAATAAGACAATAATTACAACCTTGGTAGAAATTTATGTTACTGATGTCTTGGCTGTGTCCCAGCATGCTCTAATTTGCCTTCCCTTTATGTCCCTCTTGCGAGTGGATTATCATGTAATCCCCAGTATTCATCAAACAAAAGGTCAGATGTTGTTTTCGTACAATATAAAACTCCATTCAGCACAGACACAATGATCTGTACTTGATGGAATGATCACAGTCACACAGTCATGCTGTAGACGCATGTAAACAGTCTACGAACGAGATGTCTACTGAGCTAACCCTACTAATTCCGTCCAAGGATGATGTCCCTGATGCCAAATTCACTGGTATAGACCTATACGTTGAAGAACATACTAATGTTCAATTGAAGTGATTGTTTGAGTGTAGAGGGCTGAAAAAGACGGGGAAAGAGATTTCAAGTTTTTTTTCCCCCCTTCCCCTCAAAACATCGTTTAAGGCAACTGCCACTGACATTCTCCAATTTCAACAAGCTATCCTTTACCACCATATGCCCTGTCTGTCATATCTGGTAGCTTTGACAGGTCTTGGGGTTACATTTTTATTGCTTTTTTTATTTTATTTTTTTATTGCTTTTTTATTTTTTATTTTTATGTGCGTAGCGATCGCAATTCTACTCGGAAATTCTTGGGCACAACCAACAACACTCGCTATACCGCAATTCTTTCAATTATTATATCCTTGCCGCTTATAAACGTGTTTCCTTAATTCAGAAAAGGCCCTACAGATAAATTTTCATACATGTCACAATTTATATGAAAGGAAAAAAACAAAACAAAAATCAGGCAAGACAGCTCCGAACAACAGTGACAAAGCCATTTTAGCGTTTTTCTTCGTCATTCATTATTGTTGTCCAGCAATTGGGGTAGTGCCAAACGCAATAAGAAAGAAAGAAAGAAAGAAAGAAAGAAAGAAAGAAAGAAAGAAAGAAAGAAAGAAAGAAAGAAAGAAAGAAAGAAAGAAAGAAAGAAAGAAAGAAAGAAAGAAAATGGCTTACCTCTTGGGCAGCACGACTGGTTGAGTGGTTAGCCTCCCAGTTCGGAGGACTCGGGTTCGAGTCCAGGCTCCGGCCTTCTTGGGTGGAGTTTGCATGTTCTCCCCGTGCCCGCGTGGGTCTTCTCCGGGTACTCCGGTCTCCTCCCACATTCCAAAGACATGCATTGCAGGTTAATTGGGCACTCCGATTTGTCCCGAGGTGTGCTTGTGAGTGTGGATAGTTGTTTCGTCTCTGTGTGCCCTGCAATTGGCTGGCAACCAGTTCAGGGGTGTCCCCCGCCTACTGCTCAAACCCAGCTGAGATACGCTCCAGCGACCCTTGTGAGGAATAAGCGGTTAGGAAAATGGATGGATGGACTTTTGAATTGTTAACTATTATTGTTGTCTTTGTCTTTTGGGATCCAACCTCCTGAACATAACAGGATGGTTGGATGGATAGATTTTTTTACCATTAAAATTTCAAAACACAAATGAGATCTGAGTATTAGTACCTCAAAAGACCCTGTTTGTTTGTTTGTTTGTTTGTTTATTTATGCTATGTGATGCTAAAAGCTACCAGGGCGCCAGATTAACTTTAAAAAAAATGTATTTATTTATTTTCTAGGCGCGTAGGGGCCCCTAACCTGAAATTTTAGGGGTTACAAGAAGATTTAGGGGCACACGCTGCAATTGACTTGCAAAACCATCACAGTAAAGCATTTTAGAATGGTCATGTAATTTAATAATTTTCATTGTCAAGGTCTAATAATGACGCCAACCTATTTTGAAAGCGGCATACATTTGCTTTTTGTTCCCCAGAGAAAATATTTGCAGTTTGGGTTTGTGACTTTGCATGTGTTAAGTGCAGAGGTTATGTTGCATGAATGAAATATAAAATACTCAATCATTATTGTTTTTATTTAGTGTTCCGATGTTTTTTTACCTATTCATATTAATTCATAGATCTTTTTAATGATATGTCATCCAAATTATATACAAATATAGTAATATCTGAGCAGACAAAATGCCTGCTATGGTCATGGTCTGGTAGACAGTAAAATGTGAAATGTAGTTTTAATCTCTCTGTTCAGACAAAAACATGTCATAAAATTGCATGCAATAATCCCCAAAACAATTTGAAAGCGATGCCATCATTTCACAAAATGTTCAGAACATTTATTGGATAGAGTGTGGAGGAATGTCATCGTCACAGCAACTGATGTCCTGATTACATATGGACAAAAACAACCTGCATCTTGTAAAGTAGGCATGCAAATTGTGTGTGTGCGTGCGTGTGTGAAATAGACATAGAGGAAGACGAGCTCTGCTTATCTTCTTTCCTTGATATAAATCCCGTCTGCACTGACTGCACAAACTTTGTCAGTCTGGCTTTGGCTGTATCAAAACAAGAGTTTTACAGTTTACACTTTTAAAGTAAGGTGCAGTACTTTTTCGCCAGAGAAGTTTTTCAGTTAGATGGCTAGGGTGACACAATGGCACCTATTTTTGTGCTCAGCGCAGTCTTGTGCAAAGTGTAGTCTAACTGTGTGCATGGGCGTAGTTTTCTTTGTTTTGCTACACTAGTGAAGATTGAAGAGTACATTTGCGACATTGTGGGAGGAAACGCTGCAGACTCCTGGCCAATCAAAGTGGGGTGCGGCCAGTATTTGTTGGTGGCGACGGCCATGTATCAAAAACATTGTCGCTGGTGGAGCAAAGGCGGAGGGAGACAACACAACCAAACCTTTTGGTTGACGGCGGGGTGGTGCGGCAGTCAATGCAGGCCTTGGCCTCATGTGCGGCCGATGCCAATTGGATTGTAGAAAAAAGACCAGCCATATGGAAATTTTCCCAAACTTGCCCATGGCCAACACGTCTGCGCACATGTAGGGCTACGCCTCACTGAGGTTTTGTCACCATGGCCACCCCAGTGAAACATTTCTGACTACAAGTATATAAATATATATTTACAAATATACAAATATATACTACAAATATACAAATATATATGCAATGAAACCAAGTGTTTTATCAATTACAAGGAAGACATAGTCACAATTTTCAAATTGATCTGTTATGTTGATCATCAAAGGGCAAGATAAACCATATAGGGCATGCTCAAGAACTGTTTAGTTAAGAATCACTTTGACTAGAGCTGCAGGAACATTTTTGTTTGAAGGCAACTATTTTTTACAGTAACATCAGGTGCAGGTTGTTTGTGTTACTGTTTTGTATGGATTAGCGATTTCAAATCTCAAGGGCGATGAAAACTGTCCTCCAGTTCTAACTAACATCTGAATTGAAACAAAGACGAATGAGCAAACTTCCATCTACAGTTGTTTTTATTTTTTCAGTGTTCATGAAGAGCGAGCTAGTGAGGAGGAGGAGGGGGAGGAGCAGAAGAGGAGGAGGATGGTCCTGCTGTCAAGCACAGATGAAAATACAGCAGCAGGTTTGAGGACTGCACATAACCGTATTTCGTCCCTCCTTGCAGGCACAGACGGACAGTGGATGAGGGAAAGGGAACACGAGCCGGACCCAACAACAGTGAAATACGTTCGCGTTATAGTCAAGCTGGCGGAGAGCAGTCTTTGGAGCATACGTCCACCGGGGAAACTTCAGAAACCATTTACAAACAGTCGGAGATTATTACAATAAGGGTGTCATTTCTAGCAAACTGCGAGTGTTTGACTACATGGACAATACTACGTCAAAAATTTGGTCTCCGTGGGCGAGATGCGTTTTTGTTTGAGCAACAGCTTGGAAAATGTGCTGGACACTAAGCAGGAATGTTACTGAGCTCACGCAGACCACATGCGCCCTCTAAGGTGAGTAAATATAATTTACTGTTTTATCCAACTTTTTCCCATTTTGTAACAGGCTATTTGTATTTCAGTTTATCTACATAAAACCTCACAGTGTTAGGCTGCATCTCATTCAAGACATGAATGTGTTTTCTTCTGGTTTATCGTTAATAAACTACAAATGCTATAACAAACCATGAATTGGACTACAAGTTACAGTATTGGTGACTGTACTTGAAAGAAGTAGGCGTTTAAATAAAATATAAAATGGTAGAAAATTGTACCTTTTTGCATTCGAATTGCTCTCATTGAATGAGAGAGATTAGTTAGCACTATCAACTGTATAGGAGATGTACTCGTGTAATATTATTGTATATTGTTGGAAATTGATTTGTGATTTTAATGACTCATTTTAGGCTGTCTCTTACATCTGCCCAAGGGACTGCCAATGAACATTAGCTTAATTTAGATAACTTGGGCACATTTACATTGTAGAATGTTGAATAATGTGCATAGTCCCTTTCAAATAAATACATTCAAATTCAAAATCCATTAATATTAATATACAAATCCATATTGGGAAAATAATTACATAATGTGATACTTGATGAGACAGTTTTGTTATGAACAGAATCTTGCTTTTGTGTGTGTTTCTCCATGTCTGCGTGCATGTGCATGTTTTAAAGTCTGGCTGTGATGGACATTGCTAGGTGTCAGGTACAAATGTATCTTGAGGTTTGTATTTCCAGATTTCCAGTTGAACAGAAATTGAGATTGCACAAAATATAATGGTTTAAATAATAAGAACACCTCATAATGGCTTCCATATGCTGCTAGGCATTTTTTTTTTTTTACACAAGGCAAAAGTTATATACATGGCAATAAAATGTGCATTGGCACATTTATATACTTCAGAAAGAGACTATAAGGCATCAAAGTGTGACCAGTGGAGACACAATACACCAATAGCTCAAATTATAAATGATGGCAAGTATTAAAAATACGAAAATGGTCAAGAGTAGGAGTTGGTGTGCATGGACATAGTATTGGCCCATCTTGCATGTTTCAGTTTCTCTGTGAAACAAAAAAACAAAATTAAAGAAACAAAACAAGAAAAAGTCAAGTGTTTACCAACTTTGTAATGTGCCTTTATAGTTTTCTAATGAAATCCTCAGCCATCCATTACATGAGGTTGAGGCGCAGTGTACACGCTGGACTAATCACAAGTCAATAGTTGTCATGATGAAAATAATAGGTCATATATCACAACATTATTCATTATTATTATTATTTTTATCATTTCAGTTGCTGGCTTCTTTGTGGTCAGCCGCTCGCACAGATACCTCTTCAGTCCCTCCTCGTACAGTGAAGTCAGAATGCCTATTATCAGCAATGCCAACCACGATTTCAGCACCTACTCCATTAGCAGTGACGACAGTAGCCTTGACCGATTCTTCACTGAGATCCCAGAGACAGAGACAATCAAGGGGGTGTACTTCCAGCGGGCCCAGCTACTACGTGAACCCAAGGCCTCGCATGTGGTCGATCACACTCTTCAAGTTCTCATCAATGTTGGGGGTAATCGCTATACCTTCCCCTGGAGCACATTGGAGCAATTCCCCCAGAGTCGCCTGGGACGCCTGCGCTTCTGCACCACCCCCGAGGAGATCGCGCACCTCTGCGACGACTACGACGAGACGTGCAAGGAATACTTCTTTGACCGCAACCCCACAGCTTTCCGGGTCATCCTCAATTTCCTTGCAGCAGGCAAATTGCGTCTGCTCAGGGAATTATGCGCCGTATCTCTGCACGACGAGCTCGACTACTGGGGCGTCGACCCGGGTCATATGGAGCGGTGCTGCCGCCGTCGGATGATCACCCGTGTGGAGGAGGTGGCCGAGCGAGAGCGCAAAGAAGAGGATTGGAGACAGAAGAGGATGGTGCTGAAGAAAAGCACGGCAGAAGTGGAGAGGGGGCACTGCAAGCTGATCTGGATGCTGCGGGAAGTGATGGAGAATCCTCACTCGGGGTTGGCAGGAAAGATATTTGCCTGCCTCTCTGTCGTTATGGTGCTGGTCACGGTGGTTAGCCTGTGCATCAGCACCATGCCAGACCTCAGAGATGAAGAAACCCGGGTGTGTATGGAAACATCACACTAGCATTGACATTTTTAGACTTTTAGGTAACATCAAGTATTAAAAATATAAATATAAAAATAATCATGTCACATTAGTCAAAGATCAAAAGCCAAACTAAATCCCTTTTTGCAGTGTACTCCGTTATTTTTGCCATAGACAGAAAATAACGTGAAAACACTGTAGATTAATGTATTCCGGTTAGGTGGACTTACGGTGAGTTTATATACAGTAAGTTTGCATGCGGCGTCACGCAATATTAACTCATTGACTCCCAGCCATTTTCACAGAAGCAATCCCGTTCGCCCCTGGCTGTTTTGCTGGATTTTGACTGATTTTGCATGGCCCACAGAATATTGTGTTCTATTGCTATAAAAGCATGGAACCTGTCAAAAAAAATGTTAAAGTCTCCTCTTTCACCAGGAAAAAAAAGTATGTTTCTATCTGTTTCCGTTTTGCAGCAATTAGCATTAGAAGAGACCTAAGTTTCATCAGTTTTCACAAATCTTTTCAAAATTGTAAGCAATTGAGCTTTTTTTCTAGATGGCCCTGGTTGATCTCCTTTGCTCTGCTGCCACCTGCTGGCCGTTTGTGTAATAACTACCATTTCTGCAACCGTTCTTTGCAGTTGAGAGGCTGCATCAAAGCCTTCTGTATGCTCTAGCATAAAAAAACAACAACAAAAAAACGTATAAATACGTCTTTGGGACACTTAGAGCATTAAAAAACGTATTTACACGTTATTGGGAGTAAATGAGTTAATCAGAATGCTATGTTTAGACTATTGGGGGCACATAGAACATATTGTAGGATAATTAGAGTTTTCCTTTTAACTGATAATCGTGCTCATTTAGTGGAACACCCTTTTGAGTGTGATTTTCCAACTGTGTCTTGCAGGGCGTGTGTTCCCAGAAGTGTCACAGCATGTTTGTGGTGGAGTCTATCTGTGTAGCCTGGTTCACTTTTGAATTTGTGCTGCGATTTGTAAATGCCCAGAGCAAGTTGGCCTTTGCCCGCGGGCCCCTCAACATCATTGATGCCATCGCCATCCTACCATACTATGTGTCGCTGGTGGTGGACGTCAGAGATGAGTCCCAGGAGGAAGTCGTTATGGGCGCTGGCAGAGGCTACTTGGACAAATTGAGTCTCATCCTCCGCTTGCTGCGCGCGCTGCGCATCCTGTACGTTATGCGGCTCGCTCGCCACTCCCTGGGCTTGCAAACGTTGGGGCTGACCATGCAACGCAGCATGAGGGAGTTCGGCCTACTGCTGCTGTTCGTCTGCGTGGCCGTTACTCTCTTCTCACCCTTAGTCCACCTCGCAGAAAGTGAACTGGCGCCGTACGCCGCTACCCACCCGCAACACAGCTTCAGCAGCATCCCGGCTACTTACTGGTGGGCAATCATCTCCATGACCACTGTCGGTTACGGAGACATGGTCCCCCGCAGCATCCCTGGACAGATGGTGGCATTGACTAGTATCCTGAGTGGAATCCTCATCATGGCCTTCCCCGCCACTTCCATCTTCCACACCTTCTCCCGCTCCTATCAGGAGTTGAAGCAGGAGTACGAGAGGCTTTGGAAGGAGGAGCGGGGAGAGGAAATAGCAGCAGAGTCAGAAGAGAGGTGCTCCAAGATCGAGTTGACGTCAAATGAGCTCACATCTCTAACGAGAGTCAACAATTTAGAGATAATGACAGACAGAGATGATCATTTTACTCTTCCAAGTACAGCTTTCTAACAGCAATAATCTTAGAAATGCATGAAAAAAAAACAAAAAAACAACAACAACAACAAAAAACATCTGTTCACCGCTTAATCACAAAATTGGTGTTTGGACAATTTTTTCTTCTTTCTGCCACTTCCACTATGAACCAATCAGAACAAGTAGACGTGTATAACTTGAGAAGAGTGAACATAACAGTAGATCAGCAAGGATGATTGAGATAAACCACATTCCTTTTTCTGTCTAGGTTTTATAAAATGGCTGCGTACAATACCTGTATGTCTTGTGTTACTATTTGTAATACTACTATATTTCAAGCTAATTTAATAAAATGTGAAAATGTTTCTTCTAATTAAACATTAAAAACAACCTGGAAATAAGGCAAAATCTTGTTGAAATTACAACTGCAAACTTTTTATAGGGGAAAAAACTGTATTTTATAAGAAGTAAGTAACAATACGTTTCTGTTATTTCACTGTGTTTTTTTTTTTGGCACCCCATCTCCCGGAAATTTACATTTTTTTTTCTTAAACTTTGTGTGTGTGTGTGTGTGTGTGTGTGTGTTAACAGTGTGGGTGTACATCTATTATCTTATACTATTACATTTGACATAATCCATCCATCCATTTTCTTAACCGCTTATTCCTCACAAGGGTCGCGAGGGGTGCTGGAGCCTATCTCAGCTGGCTTTGGGCAGTAGGCGGGGTACACCCTGAACTGGTTGCCAGCCAATCCAGGACATTTGACATAATACTTGGCTAAAAGTCAACTGCGGTCAATGAGTGGCTGAAGCCTATGTGTATGTAAGGAAAGTCAATGGGTAAAGATTTGTCCTCCACAGAATGAAAAAACGTCTCAAAAATAGACAATAGGGATAAACGCAACAGCTTTATTCATTATTAACTCTACAAACATACTCATAAAAAAAAGGTGCATCTCAAGAGACCATGATCCTTCCTCCGGCATGGCAGTTACGCTCCAGACCACAGCCGCAATAAGCAAAATCCGCACTACAGAAAACCCCATTTAAATACTCCCTAGGCATCTTTTTTTTTTTTTTTAAATGTAATAAACAGCACTTGTTTATTAATTGTCTTTAAACACACAGTTAAAACAATATGAACACATTTAAAAACATTGAATATATTGAGACAAGTGGAACAAAAGCATTGAATAACACAAAAATAAAATATCCATGTTATGTGAAACAAATCCTGATTTTTCACAGGCTGTTTCTCTTCATTGTTGACAAAAGCTGATTCCAGAACATGAGAGATTTTTTTAGATTTGTTTTTCTTCATGAACATTACAAGTGGTGTGCATCTAGTTGAAACCTTCTTCACACTATTTCCATAATTCCATTCATGAAGACGTGATTGTGTGGTTTGGCAATGTCTTCTCCAGGGTATTATCTCCGTCTGTGAACGTGGAGTGTTCATTCTTACTCACCAAGGAAAGCGCTCTCCATCATCTTCTTCACTTGTCTGTAACTTACTGTCATCTATTGCAAAAGGCATTTTGTATTTTGAAGGCAAGAGAGACAAATAGATCTGAATGTGTTTCATTTTTACTGATATTTTAGAAAGTGTCCTACAACTCAGAGATTTTAATAGCCATTTGCAATACCAGTCTATTTTAATATAGTAAGTTTCGGCGGTGTTGGATTAATTTCCAATGTGAGTTGAAATATATGATCCTTGAATGTGTGTAAAATATGTTCCATGTGGAATTCCGAACAAGGAAAGACCAAAGCTATGCTAGATGTTTTGCAGCTTTCGTCATATTGATGTTAGAAGTTACATTTAAAAATAAAATCAATCTCAAATCCAACTTCTGACATATTTATATATTTTAAACTGTATCAAGTGTTGTTAAAGCAAATAAGCTGCAGAGAACATTTTCACACATCTATTTGAAATGGCGCCAAAATCAGATTTGTGCTGTAGAAAGATTATTTTATTATCTGACTCGTTGAACATAAATTGTAAAGTGATTATCAGGTGTTAATAGTTATCATAAATCAGTCCCAAAATCAATACTTTTAAGATTACTTATACACTTTATAAAGAAAATCTTTTTGACTGATTTGAATTGAATATAAATGATAGATGTTATTATGATTACATAAGAATTTTGCTATAATGAAACAAAATAAGTTCAGTTGTGTATATAATAATAATAATAATAATATATAAAATTACCTTATACTCTGGTTAGGTATGGTGATGTAATTTTTTTTTTTCTTCATTTGAAAAAGAGTTGCATGATGAACTGGAAAAGTAAAAGCTATAATCCTTTTTTCGTGACATTCAAGATTATTTCCACCCTTTGTGTCTTTTTTCCCCCCCCTTCAATAAATTATCACCAAAACAACGTTTGTTGTGTTCAACTGTGTTTAGTTTTTCGAGGCAGATGGACTGTTTTGAAGATCTTATTCAAACTGTGAGGCTGGCAGCCTTTCTTACTCGAAGGAGAAAAGAAAGAATAATTTAAAAAGTCCAACAATCATTTTGTTCTTTTTCTCTCCCACTTCTTGTTTAGCTCCAACCTGCACAGCCTGCTGTTCTGTCAAAATCAAGAGGCAAGCGCACTGAAACAAGCCGGCTGTCTCCTTGGAAGAAGTCTCACAATTACACGTTTTTGATTATGATCATAATCAGAACACTTTGAAAAAACAAACACACATTATTGCTGTCCTATGTTTGATACTACATATAACTAGCAAGATTTTGGAATGTGAGTGTCCAGGAAAGTCATTTATTGACAAACAATAATTAAAACAGTAATAAGAAAAATATTCACAACATACAACATTCACACATACATAGCATTTACAACTTGGGGGCTTTTAAAGTTTAAAACAATATACAGGTAATACATGTCATAAGAAATCAAGAACAAAAACTACATGACAAATAGTCATAAAAAAACAACAACCTCAGGAAACAGATTAGTCTTAAAAATCGTGGGATAAGTCATTGCAAGATTTTTCCCCTTTTCAATTCATCACAGCTGGTCTGATTGAAAGGGGCAGGTAGAGATGTCTGGTTGGCAGAAGCTTTATCAAAATCTCTCAGCAGTTTATTTGCCCACTTCCACCTGGGTTTGAGGCAAAACCTATCACCACACACATCTGTGACTCTGAAACAACAAACGGGCCCATTTGATCATTAACAACAATATTAACAAGGTGTATCTGTTGGAATATCAATGTAGTCATCTTTTTTGTATTTTTAATGTACACTTCAAGACTGTACATATCAAAATAAGTCCTAAAAACACCTCAGAGAATAAATGAAGCTGCCAACGGCTGCTCTGACACCAAAATCAAGAATGAGGGTACTTGTCAATGCTTTTAATTATGGATGGGCGAGTACCGATACCAGGTATCGGTATCGGGCCGATACCAGCCTTTTTTCAAGTACTCGAGTACTCGTGACGCAGACAAGTACAAGCGACCGATGGCAGAGGGGGGAAGACGTTAAGTGAGTCCTCCTTGCCTGTAACTGGCGCTAGCTTGCAGCAGTTTTTCACCAAAACTTCACTGGTTTGGAAATACTTCAAAATTGTGAATCTTAAACTAAAAGAGCATTTTTGTGTTTTATTCTGAGCGTTAAGACTATTGAAGAGTGACTGTGCTGTTTTTTTTTTTGTCAAAATATATATAATATATTTGTTTAACAATATCTTTTAGTGATTTTTTATTTATCAAAATGTACTACTGGTATCGGCAGTTGGTATCGGTATCGGTGAGTACTGAGTGTCTGAGTATCGGTACCGGTATCGGTCTGAAAAAAAGTAGTATCGATCATCCCTAATTTTAATCTTTGGTTTTGATACCAACAGATTATATAAAGTTCTGAATGCTGTAAATATACATTTTGTAAATATCTTCATATTAAGAACCTACATATGATCCTGTACTGAATAATCCACATACATAAAACAGGTCTGATACTTACACAATTTCGTTGTGTGTGCACCCAGGGATTCTCTCCACATGTTTCACGCTTTCCAGTGAGATTTTTTTTAGGGAGCTGTTTGGACAACACCGTCCCTTCAGCGCGATCGGTGGGCCGAATGAGACTGCAACCACATGCACAGGTCAAATAATCTCACTCACCGCTCTAATTATTAATTTCGATGGAAACAAAATGGCAACTGACCTGCAGACACAAAGCCTATCAGTGTGAGAAGGATGAAGGGTCCAAGGGTCATCATAGTGGCAGCTCTGCCTCTGATCTTCACGATGTTCTGGTGTGGGTGACCTGCTCTGACTTTCCTTTATATGGAGCTGTATCGCTACACTTTTTTACAGTAGCCTATTAAGCAAGCAGCTGCGGTTTGTTGCTCTCACACTACCCTTTTCCTTCTGCTTTGAACTACTGAGAAAAGCACACAATTCCACTTAAGAGCCTTCCGGAAATAAAATGAAGGTTTCTACAGACAGTCACAAAAAAAAAAAAAAAAAAAAAAAAAAAGTAGTATTGACATGATCATTGAAGCATGAGAGGTAGAGTCATTCTTGGTTATAGGCTACCTGGCCAATGGCCATGCTGTATCTGACACCCTGCGTCTCCATGTTTTGAATTATATAACGTTCTAACAGACCCAAAGGTCTGTGCTTGTCCCTAAACTATTCACATTATATATTAATGACATGCTGTATAACCAATATTTAAAAAAAAAAGAAAAAAAAAAGTTCTACTTGCTGATGATACAACTTTATATTGCTCTGGAGAAAATCTGGGGCAGCGTCTAAGTACTGTGGAAAAAGAGCTAAATATATTTAAAAAACTGGTTTGACACAAATAAATTATCATTGGATCTATAGTTCATAATCTTTGGGAATAGACTAATTAGACATTCAGTCAATATCATTGTTGATTCAATTGAAATTGAAAGAGTAAATGAAATCAAATTTATTGCTGTTATAATTGATGCAAAATTGTGCTGGAAATCACACATAGAAAATGTTAAAAGAAAAATATCTGAAACCTTAAGTATCTTGTATAAAACCAAAGATATTATAAATATGAAATCATTGTATACATTATATTGTACATTATTACTGCCAAACATGGTTTATTGTGTCAAAATATGGGGAAATACATCCAAAACCAACACCAACACACAATCTGTCTTAAGGGTCGTGGGTGATGCTGGAGCCTATCTCAGTTGGCTCAGTAGGCGGGGTACACCCTGGACTGGTTGCCAGCCAATCGCAGCATATAGAACCAACAAACCGTTATTCATTAAAAGAAATACTCTCAAATTATATCACCTTGCCGGTCCCTCCCTTTGGAACGACCTTCCACAAATTATTAGGCAATCTCCGTCTCTATCTATTGTTAAAACCCGTCTTACAGTTTTTTTATGATCGCATAAACACTAAAAACAAAGGAATTACAAAATGATCAACCCCTTACAATGAAGGAGCAATATGATGGACCAGATTTTCACCACTGTAAACACAAAGAACAATACACACAGTGATTTGCGAAACACTGAAAACATTTTTAGCCATTAGACACAGAAGTATGTCATAATGTTACTTCCTTGCAATTCCAAAGCACTGACTGACAAATCACCACACACATGAACCAGTTGATTAAACACACGTACATTAGCTGTTTCAACACATAACTGTTTTACTGACAAACCCATCAGGTTTGAACGCCACAAAAATGCGGCAGTCACCTGCTTTCAACCAAAATGGAAGAAGTCAGAGGAAGAAAAGTGAGTGTGAGAGGGGAATTGGTGGAGGATGAGCAGGAGGTTGAGAAAAACCTGAAAAACGAGGAGAACGTCCTCAATGAAGAGGACCACATTTGTCAAATGAAATTTGTGCAACACTAGTTGATTATGTTATCAATCATGGATTGACATGGAGGCTAGACTACAAGTCCAGCCAAATCAGAAGAGATTTACACTGGCTATTGCCTACAATGTGGATGAATTTAACTGGTCAAATCCAACTCGGTGATTTGTTCAAGTTTATACAGTTTATTCTTTCTTTCATTTTTTTCTTTTTTACTTGACCGTAGGCTACGTTCAGTCTAACAGTTTTGGGACATGTTTTGTTGCAATTGTCTATATTGACTGATTTTGGTTATATGAAGACAAATAAATCCTATTTTTAAAAATGTGTAGCATTGATCTTGTGTTTGATTCATTTACCATATTGTGTATTTGTACTTTATTTGTGTACTTCGCTTAGTGACTGGTAAAAGTTTATTAAGTTAAACATTGCAGTGTGTAACTTGTTCAAACAGAGTTAAACCTTATGACACGTGTTGTATGTCATATGGGAACATAAGATGGTTTATAGAGTTTTGACAAGAGTAATTCCTTTTGCACAGGCCGTGAGATAGCCTGCATCTTGTGTGCATGGTTGTGCTAATTGCGTGAAGAGTTTTGAAAATCCGAGCCCATCCATCCATCCATCCATCCATCCATCCATCCATCCATCCATCCATCCATCCATCCATTTTCTGAATCGCTTGCTCCTCACAAGGGAGCCGGAGCCTATCCCAGCTAGCTATGTGCAGTAGGCGGGGTACACCCCGAACTGGTTGCCAGCCAATCGCAGTCGTGGGGGGTGCTGGAGCCTATCCCATACATCTTCAGGAAGTAGGCGGAACACCCTGAACTGTAGTTCAGTCGCAGGGCACACAGAGACGAACGAAAATCCGATCCCTGTTTTATATTTCGTGTTTAAGCAATCATAAAAAACTGCAATGCAAGATTTAAATGTTTCTAAATGTTAGGGCATTCCAGTAACCTGGCAATAGCCAGATGGATATGCACTTCACTCAAGTGAGTTCTCCGCAAAATTCATCTGGTACCTCTCCACAGTAATTTTGTCGGGAAAAGGCGGGACATTTTGTCCAATAATTCAAGCTGATTGGACGATGCGTCATTCGACACGTATTTTTTTTTCATATGTAATAGTCTAAAAAATAACATTTAATGAAGTTTTATTCTCTTATAACATAAGAAAATATAAATGTGTAGTGTACAACACTTTACTGTAGGGGGTGAGCGTCTCTCGATAAAGACTCGGTTCCCATCGTTCATGTTGAAGAGCCGTTCAAAACACTCGATTCGTTCGTGACCGACACATCACTAATATCAACTAGGATAACGCTTAAACATTACAGATCACGAGTGCGTACAAACCCGGAAAAACAAATTGAGAGGGCGCATTTCGAAGTCTGTCATTGGACAATAACCACAACTACGTCATGCATGTCGGACCCCGAGCATAGCTGCCCGCTCAGTTTGCCGGAGCCGGTAACCCACACAAAGTTATCGATCAACACAAAATGTGCAAGACATAAGAGTGCTAACAATTTTTGTTTCATTTGTTGAGAAATGAAGCTGATGTTAACAAAAAATGAAGTCCTCCCTCGCTGGGGATCATTCAAATGCACGAAAACGGCCCTCGGCCCACCACCTAGTAGTTCAACCTTGTATTTAGGTTTTAATTCAAATAAAAACAAACCACTATGTTCAATTTTTTTTTTATCCAATCACATCTCAGCTTCTATGAAGTGCATAACAGTAAATATTTTATGACCAAGAAGCTGGGATGAGCACATTCTGCAGTGCTCCAAAAACAAATTTTTTTCTTTCCTTTCTTTTTTTTTTAAACCTTATTGTCCATAGAGGACTGCCCCACTTATATCGTGGCCTGTAACAAGGTTCAATTAAAAAAATGTGATTAATGTGTGAGACTGTTGTCCTTCTGTATGAAAAGGAAGACACTGAAAATATCTCAATGTCACACGTTTCTCAAATCTTTCTCAGAATTTTAGATTTGAGAAGTTCTATCAGTTACCAAGTAGAGAATGTTAATGAGAAGCTGACAGAGCAGATACAGTAAATGAAATAGGGAAGAGAAAACTACTGTGTGAGTTTTATGAAACGATTCTAGTTATGAATCAATCCATTCATTTCCTGTTACCTACCATTTTCCTCATGAGGGTTTTGCGTCTGGAGCAGAGGTGAACTAGGATCAGAGGTTTAGGGGTGCTATATATATATATACATATATATATATACACACACACACATACATAACAAGACTTTTATTTGCATTTGCCACCTCACGCCGACCAATCCAGGGTCAGGTATATCCTGCTTCTTGCCCAAAAGTCAGCCACGTGTTATGCTCCAGACCAGATGCGTATTTAGCCCATTTTTGGGGATGCTTCAGAACATATATATATATATATATATATATATATATATATATATATATATATATATATATATATATATATATATATATATATATATATATATATATAAATATATATATATATATATATATCCATCCATATATATATATATCCATATCCATCCATTTTCTTGACCGCTTATTCCTCACAAGGGTCGCGGGGGCTGCTGGCGCCTATCTCAGCTGGCTCTGGGCAGTAGGCGGGGGACACCCTGGACTGGTTGCCAGCCAATCGCAGGGCACACAGAGACGAACAACCATCCACACTCACACGCACACCTAGGGACAATTCGGAGCGCCCAATTAACCTGCCATGCATGTCTTTGGAATGTGGGAGGAGACCGGAGTATCCGGAGAAGACCCACGCGGGCACGGGGAGAACATGCAAACTCCACCCAGGAAGGTCCGAGCCTGGACTCGAACCGGAGACCTCAGAACTGGGAAGCGGACATATATATATATATATATATATATATATTCTGAAGCACCCCCAAAAATAAAAGTGTTGTTGCAAAGTCCTTCCTCTTGAGACTAAAGTGTCATTTCACTTCCAGTTCCTGAAAACTGCATTTTAATAATTGCACTTTTCATATCAAGCATGCAGTGATGATGCAATGTCAGCCACGCACATACAGTTAGTTGGCCAGCCATCCTTCCAAAACGGGATTACATGATGGAATGTCGCGGCTACTTGAATATATTTCACAGTAATTTTCTTGAATACTTTTTGCTCCATCTGGACCTCAGTAAATTTTGGTGAAATACTGGTTGCCCTGAATGCCTGACCTTCTGCTGTAGGGCTCCGCCAGTCATCCAAACCGACCGGCTTTACCCAATGCGGAAGTTGGTTGCGCATAACCGCTATCATCCAACAACAAAATTGTGGCTAGTGAGAATGCAGGGTGACTTGTTTGTACTCTTGGAAACCACTAGCCACAGCGGTTGCTGAGCAAAATAGTTCATGTCATGCCCTGTTGGTGACTGTGTTGTTTAATGTGTTATTTTCAACAGAGAGGATGCAATATAGCTACCGGGAATTATTTCAACTTTTGGCAATATGATGGATTATTGAGACTTTTGGTGACACCCTTAAAAACAAAGGCAATACAGTCAGTGCAATACATATTATATTAGCCTTTGTATAGCAAGGCAGAACATTTTTTGCTTCTCCTGCCATGTGGGATGCAAAAACCGATTAATAAACAACAAGCAGTGACAGTTTTTTCAGGTTTCATTCATACCTTGTTGGGACGGCCTCTTTTGGGGCCGATGCAGTGCTTTTTAATTATCATTTTCCTACACTTTACATTAAGTAACCTGGACTATTATCTGTTGGGAAAGCGATTGCACTGGCGGCCATCTTGGAAAGGCCATCAAAGGATCCTCCCAAATATTACTTTGGTTTGTCAAAAAAAGGCTTTAAACATCTTTTGTGGTGCTGAGTCGTGCATTTGGGTCCAAACTGACAACGTGACACAAGGTTTATTTAGCATTTTTATTGGTTAGGTCGTCCAGCTACCTTACCTCCAAATAATTAAATTAAAATATTCCAATTTCATAAATATTGTCTTCAAAGACAAAAGCAAAACTAAATGCAAGTCATTCTCACATAAGGAGTCGGGAAGATACTTCAAATCGCAAGAGCGAAAAAAATAATAATAAACCAATGCTACCACACAATAAACAACTAAATATAGGAATCTTTGACAGACAGGTGCAACATGGGCCCAAAAAAACAAAAGACACTGGCACACTTTTTTGATTTATCCAGGCTGGTGAACAGGTAGTCCATCGTTCTGTGGTGTTTTCAATGGGATCTCCCAAAGCTTTCTCCAGGGGCCAAGTGGGGGCTATGATTAGGTGTCAGCAGGTAAGGTCGGCTCACTATCATGATTTCTTCTTCTTTTACAAGCCGAAAGTGTTTTCGCCGCTGTACGCCACGTATAAAAAGCCATCTTCGTCTTTCTCCTTTTCATACAGTTGTCCCATTGTGATGCTGAAACATGAAGGAGACACATAATCAATACCTCCTATGTGCCTATGCCTACGCACGATGTCTGTTTTTTAGGTTTAACAATGGCAAATAAATGCTATGGTAACAAAAACTAATGAAATAACTACAATAAAATTGGAAAAAAAAAAGATTTTCGTTTATGAACTACAAAAAAAGAAAAAAGAAAAAAGATCATGATTCAACATAAAGAAAACTATTTGCAAATCCATCTTATGTTTGTAAAACAGAAACTATAATTAGCATAAATAAACTTTGTTTTTGTCTGTTAATCACACATGAGATTTTGGGGTTCATTTCAAAAGGTATTTTTTTTTTTTTAGATTGTGATACTGTACGTCCGGAATTTAGTTTAGTTTGTTAACAGTACTTTTTAAATCATGCAATCAACAAATGGTGTATATGCCACAGAGGAGGCGGGACTTCTGACTTCCCTGTGTCACACACTTGTGCCGTTTCCTGTTGCTGTTTGCGACGTGTGGGCCACATCAATGTTGCTTGCGCTTCCACAATATTTTCGCAACGGTCACGTGTTTTTCAGATCCACAAACATTTTTGTGATTTTCACGTGTTTCTCAGATGCACAAATATATCCGCGATTTTCACATCTTTTTTAAAATTTGTGTATGCATTTTCCATGACTTTTGCTTGCGAGTTGTCGAAAGTGCGTTTGTGGATCGTCGTGCACACGCATTTATTTTTGAGACGCATATCACACCGCTTCGAAATCTTCACACACACAAGTCCTCAGATATTCATGCGTCTAAGGCTCTTGGGGGGGGGGGCAGCGTTGCTGTCTCCACTGAACGAGAAGGAGCCATTTCTGGTTTAAAATTGGACATTGAAAAACAGAAATTGACTCTTTATCTGAACTTCCGTTATGCGTTTATTTTACACAAGCGGGGAAACAAAATGCGACCTTAATTAGTTTCCCTTGAGTTTGTTTTGGCTTCACTCGAAAAACAGACTGCTTTAGTGGGGTAGAAGAAGAAAATTTAACAGCAGAATGTCTTTCAAGTGAAGGCAAAACAAGCTCAAAAGAAACAAACTGACGCCATTTTAATCACAAGTTTGAGCCTTTGACCATCATCAGTACTGAAAGCCAGATTCCCCATTATTGGCCCAGCAGTATATGGGAGTGGTATGTATACATTTGCTCACTTCCATGAAGCACTGTCGGTTGACCCACAAAACTGGCTAGTTTCAGTGAGACGAGAAACGTGTAATGTATCTTAAACTGTGATTTGTTATCACTGGGTATTTTGATGAAAGAATTGTCTTAAATGTCTTATAAAAGCACCTCCGGGAAAATGCATACTAAGTCTTCTTTAAATCATGAAAATCTAAATCTGAATAAAAAGTCTTACCAATCTTCTGTGTAACAATGACAAACTACTTCCATCCATCCATCCATCCATTTTCTTGACCGCTTATTCCTCACAAGGTCGCGCGGGTTGCTGGAGTCTATGTCAGCTGGCTTTGTATTGGGCAGTAAGCGGGGTACACCCTGAACTGGTTGCCAGCCAATGTGCCAGCATAATATTTTGCAGCCCCTAATTAACATTAGACTTTAATGTTTCTTCCCACCTTTCTTTGCCATGTTGTTTCCCTGGGTGTTTGGTTTTAATTATTATTATTTTTTAATTATTATTTTACTTTCTTAATAAATATGGGGGGGGCATGTGTATGTGTTGTAAGGACTTTCTCTGTTGAATAAATTCCTGCAAAAAGTGCTATTTTTTTTTAATTTTCAATTTTTGAAATATGTTACAAAGCACAAATTATTCATGAATCTCCTTCGAATATTCTATTTTTTATTCTCTACCTTTGTACTTGTACTTCATACTTTTGAAAACCGATGTGTACTTTTGTACTCCTTAAATTCTTTTGAAGGATACTTTTGCCCCCATAAACTTAACCGGTACTGAGAAGAACCATAGGTGAAGCAATGTGAAGGAGTTCGTGACATCTACTGGTAAAAAAGGATATTGCAACAGTTAAATTAGGATTGCTTTTAGCAGCTCCATACCAGGTAAGCAATCGATGGCATATAATGGTAATTTAAAAAAAAAAAAAAAGTATATAAGAGGCCTCAATTCTTAATCATTATAATGTATCTCAGCAGACCTTAAATTTGTTTTTACATTAAGACTAGATGTAAATGTCATTTACACACTCTGCAACTACATTTTAATAAGTGAACAGTGTAACTGTCATTAAAATTTGATGCATAAACACAACATGTTAGGTCCAAGCTATTAGACCTGATCAAAAATATTTTTCCGACCTGGACTGTGGGACTGTCTTGTCCACAAACAGGAAGATGGCCTTCTCCGATGGCAGCTGGATGCGTTTCCTGATGATCCACATGAACTGAGCCACTGTGATGTCAGAGGGAACCAGGTACTTCCTCTTGTCAATGTCCACTATCTGGGACCCAGACACTTTCTCCACAATCACCTACAGCACAGTGCACAGTTGGAGAACAGTCAAGTTTACAAAAACAAAACAAAACAAAACAAAACATTAACAACAAAAAGGAGTTGAGAAAGATTTCACTTACCGGGACCCTGTCAGGGTACTTGTTGCGGATTTTGGCAGATTCTATGCATCGATGTTCTGCAAGATATAATATTTGAGTTACTTATTTTTTAAACTAAAAAACACTTTTTTTTTTGGTGCAGTGTGGTTTCGACTACAGATAGTGAGCCATTGACTCAACAGAGTTGTGCATTTATGAACACATTACCATGGTAGTGGTGAAGGGAATAGATCTTGCTTTGTATTTAGTAATCAAATCCACATTTTTTTTCTAAATTGAATAGCAACAACTAGATCTAGAAAATGTAGTACTTTACTGTGCTGTTTTTAGGCTAGTAAAGACTTTCCAGCATGCAGGAAGAAGGGGGATTCTGGGTAAAGTTTTCTTCATCCAGTAAACTTTAGAGAGGCAGCATATTTTTCTTTTATGAATTATTAACAACCTGGCGGTGCTCTTAACAAATGATTGTTGTTATGATCGATGTAATACTGTAAATGGAGATGGTTCTGTTGATATACAGTTGACTTTGCAGATAGACCAATCAATGGTCTTCCGTTTCGCCACCGAACTGGGGCAATTATCATTTTATTATCTTTTCTTATTATTACAGGGACAATCAAAATATTTACGTAATTGGCGTCAAACGGAAGTTGTTATGCAAATATCTAAAGGCCCCCCCTGTAGGCCTCTTAAGGATCTGCCAAAACAAGCGTCTCCTCCCTGCTAACACGGCTACATTCCGGTTGCTAATGGCTGGACAAGCCGGGCTATTTTGATGTAGTCACAGGCAAATCAGGCATCTGATAAGCATTTGTCAATAGTGCAGAATCGGAGGTTTGACAGTCGAGCGTCTCTTCGTGTCACCACCATTAGCCCAACAAGTGCAGTCCTAGAAATCGTCGTGTGCGTATGAACAAAGGCACGACGCTTTCCTCACAAATTCTAGCTCACATCATCATCCATTACAGAAAGTATTACCTATATAAATATATATTTTTAGTAACAACAATATTAAAGGTGTATGCCCTGTTGAAGGGGTTATCTAAAATCACTAAGCCTCCCAAGAGTCAAGCCATTTGAGTACAGGCCAAATTTGCAAACCCTCCGTCGGTAACTGTTAATGAACTAAGCAATCCGAAATGACATCAAATATGTACACATAATGGAATGTATTTTTCAATTGTCCAGCTGAATCAACCATTTAATAATATTCCTGCGTCTTTGTCATGTTAACGACACCTCCCTCTTCCCTTACCCAGAGAATGATCCTCTTTGAACATCCATTTCATGGTTGCCGTTTTCGGGCTCTCTTGGCTCAGTTGAGAATACTTGTAAGAGTCACTCGAGCTCAGATATGTGAGTAAAATATCGTTCTAGGTTTGTATTGTTTAAATTGCGACTGGATATAGACGTAAAGCTCGATCGGCCCTTTAAAGTCAACACTTCAGCAAAACAACAAACAAGCACCACCCCCCTCACTGTCAGCCAACTGGCAGTCGCTTTTACGATGACGTCATTGTTGGATCGTTTCATTCGGTTATACTTTTTGGATGAAATTCAGTACAGTATTTCTCTTCCTACTGCCTATGCAGCTACTTTCTGGTCATGACAAAAACAGTGATGTAGAAGGTCTTACTATAGCGAATAGAACATTATTAGTTACTCAGCTTGCAGATGACACAACGCTTTCTAAAGGATAGATCTCAAATTGACAAAGCAAGTACAGCGATACATGTTTTCTCAAGAGCCTCTGGTCTCAAATTAAACAAAACTAAATGTGAACTGTTTCCAATTTAAAAAATGCTCTGAGAGGAGTCTTTCTGGAATCATTGTTAAACATAAAGTTTAACATATTAGTATCATAATTGAAAAAGATAAAAAAGAAAGATTAATTGACAACTTTGTTCCACTTGTAAATTCGGTTCAACAGAGGTTTAGTCTTTGGCTCCAGAGAGACTTATCCATAACCGGTAGTATTGGTTGCTAAGGTTGAAGGCCTTGCTAGGTTAATATATACAGACAGCTATGGCTCTTGATGTATCAATTGACATATGCAGTAAGATAGATACAATTTTAATTAACTCCATTTGTAAAAATAAAATACACTACATAAAAAAAGAATGTTATGATAAATACTTTATCCTCTGGTGGATTTAACGTTTTGGATTTTTTATGCTATACCTGATGGTTCTCGACGGTTACTACTTTCTGCTCCTAAAGGTCTTAAATATACCGTTCCAAAGTTTGACCCAAGTACTTTGTTCATTGTTAATATGCTCTTACTTTTAAGTGATCAGGCTTCAAATCATTGTGTAAGGGAAATATTTCAAAGAGGTTTTGTTTCTAGTCTACAAGCAGTCTTTTACTGGAACAATTTACATGAAGATATAGATTGGGAAAATACATGGCTTTTGCTTAAAAAATATCTGCTTCGAAATAAAGTGAGAGGTCACATTAAAGATACTTAACAGGTGCTACCCTGCAAAGAGTAAGATGATAAAATACAAGATGAACATTGACACTTTATGTTCATTTTGTACTAATGCAGAAGAAACAATAACTCATTTGCTTTGGGATTATACTTGCGCTCATATTTTTTGGAATGATTTAAATAATTTTATTAACTCTCAGTTTGAACCCGCAATTAAAATACTTTCAAGTCATGTTTTATTTGGGATATCCAACCTTGAAAAAATTGAGTTGGATAATCGTTATGTTATCAACCTCCTGATTTTGGAAGTTTCATATTCATTGTGTTAAATTTACAAATCAATGACCAAATTTTGTCATGTATAAAATACTGCTTGAATTTTATTTGAAAGACTTAACTTTTTCTTTAAACCCAAAAGTGATTCGGACCAAAAGACTATGCAGAGACTATGATTTATGTTAAGGGAGAAAAAAAAGAAAAGAAAAAAAAAAAGCAAAAAAAAAAAAAAGCTTGAGCCCCTTTTCTTTTGTTTGATGTTATTTTGTTTTCATTCATTGTATTATATAGGTACACTGTGCACCCATATGGTATTTGTGTTTATATTGTTCATGTATATTGTTATACAGTAATTTTTACTGTTCATTTACCTTGTTATAAATAAAGCATAAAAAAATGTGAAGTGGCTAATGGCTAACAGCCGA